>NW_004524595.1:5950402-5953919 GCF_000260255.1 Octodon degus | reverse complement strand
TTTCTTTTCCAATTTTTTTTTAAATTTTTTAATATTTTTTATTAATTTTATTGAGAAACAAATAGCAATGAGGCAGATTCAAAACCGATTAGTAGAACTGTTTCAATAATTAATACAATGAATATTATTGTCTTCCTAGTGGTGATTCATAGTACAAGATGCAGACATGATACCCTGTCCAAACACTATTGGTGCAAATCTTTCTTCTCATTGAATTAAGAGAAAGTAGCTGTATATCAATCCTCACTATTTTGTATATACTGATACAAAATGGTCCTTCATTTGTATTGCCCTTTTTTGTTTAGTTTTGTCAGAGATGGGTATTCCATTTCCATTTAAATATTGTAGGTGCATGATCTTTTTTAAAAAATTCATTTTAATGAGAAAAAGAAAATAATAGCAATGAAACAGTTTCAAAACAGGTTAGTCAGACAGTTACAATAATTAATACAATACATATTGTTGTCTTCTTAGTAGTTATTCAGGGGACAAGATGCAGACATGTAATCTTGTTTAAAGAATATTAGTACAAACCTTTCTTCTCAATGAACTAAGAGAAAGTAGCTGTATATATATCCTACCTTGTGTATACACACACGCACACACACACACACATATTTCTTTTTTTCATAACAAAACGGTCCTTTATGTACACATTTGCAAAGTTAGTAACACGTGACACAAGGTTGTCTAGCATAGCTGACTTAACCAGACAGGATGTTTATCTCAGGACTGAGGTAGCTTATTTGCTTTAGGCACTGAGGCCTAGTTCCACCTACAGACATTTGATCAATTTCCTATCGTCAAGGCTCCCAACATATCCCCTTTTTTTGTTTTGTTTTGTCAGAGATGGGTGTTCCATTAAAGTTAGAGAAGCTGTATTTGGAGAAATCTTTAAAGGACCTTTTCATACTTGATGCCAGTCCAAAGTTTGTACTTGAATTCAGCAAAATAACCCAATATAATCCAATAGTCCATAACAGTAGTGAGTTATCTGCACAATTGCCAATTGTCAGAAGTTGTTGACTTCAGCCTTTTACAGCTCAGTATATTAACATAGCTTTACTTTTTACATCTCATTGTTACACTTTTCTGCTGGATGATTCAGACCAGGTTAATCAAGACTTATATAGCTATCTGATAGCTTATGTAGCTGTCAGATAGCTAAAAATGTAACTTTGGCTATACAACAAGATCAAATACCTTCAGAATTTACCCTGGAACCATGTACAACACTTTGTAGATCTTTTGTTAGTGTCAGCCATCTGGATGAGTCACGGCCATTGCTTGACCAATGTGCTCTCTGTGAAAGCCTGAGAGGATTTTTTCTCTCTAGGTGACTCTCCATAGGCATACTATACATCATTAATCATTTTCCTCTGTGGCCCCATAATCTCCTTGATCAGAAAATTTGGGACACCACTGAGTTACAAGATGTCACAGCAGAGGTTCTCTTATATCTGGAATCCTCACTGACTTGAAGGGCTAGGACCAAAATATTGGCTATCCTTTTGGCCCATCAATCTCTCTAATTTTTGGTCTGCAAACTTTAGTTGTTAAACATTCCAAAGAAAAGCTTAATGATATTATTGCCCTGTAACAGAGGCATTTAAGCTTAACATCTGACTGAATATCAGACACATTAGACATAAAATGGAACTGCTATTTTCCAACAACCATGGATATTCTAAAATTTAAATAGAATGTTAAAAACCAATTGCACATTTTTGCATAGGAATTTAGAAATCAAACCATAAACAACATTGTAGCAGGACAATCCTATGACATTTTTTCCTTGTCTCTTGTTTTATTACCTTTTTTTAAGACAAACATTTAAAGACAGTATAGCAATAATTGATATGATATTAGAAGCAGTATACATTTAGAAAACCAAAATGACAGGTTTTTCAAGCATGGTTTTAGTATTACACATTGTCCTCAATGTTGCTTAGTTCACAGATATCAGCATATAGTTAGTCAGGGTGAGAATTCCACCCATTTCAAAAACCTGATGGAAATTCTTAGGACTATTGCCTTAGCCATCTTGTTTATATAAATTGTGTAGGGGTTTTGCCCCTACAATGTTTCCTAACATTTTTCCTTTCTCTCTCTTCATTGTTTAATCCTTAAGTTCTCTCTTTTCATTTAATTGCATTATACCTTTCAGTTTCTATTTCTTTTTTTGAGTTCTTACACTAAGAAGACAATATGATATTTATATGTTCCATTGTATAAAAACACCACATCTTTTTCATTCATTCCTCAGGTGATGAGCATTTTGGTTGTTTCCAAGATTTGGCTATCACAAACTGTGTTGCTATAAACATAGGCACAAATATATCACTATGATATGATGTTTTCAGTTCTTTTGGGAAAATTCCTAGAAGAGGGATAGCTGGATTGAATGGGATTTCCAGTCCTAGTTTTTTGAAGTCTTCACACTGATTTCCATAATGGTTGCACCAGTCTACATTCCAACCAGAAATGGAAAAGAGTTCCTTTTCCCCCAAAGTCTGTCCAACATTTGTTATTGGTTGATTTCTTTATGATAGCCATTCTTTCTGGGGTGAGATGGTATCTCAGTGTTGTTTTAATTTGCATTTCTCGAATGGCCAGTGATATGGAGCATTTTTTCATGTATTTATTTGCCTCTTGTATTTCTTCCTCTGAGAAGTATGTATTCATCTCAGATTCCCATTTTTGGGTTGGGTCTTTAAATTTTGGGACCCTAATGCTTTTAGTTCTTTATAAATTCTAGATTGAAGACCTTTGTCTGAGTGATTATTAGTTAAGATTTTTTTGAAATTTGTGGGTTGTCTTTTCATTCTGTTGGTAATTTGTTTTGATATGCAGAAACTTCTCAATAATAGGAGGTACCAGTTATAGTATTTCCCATGCAGTTTGATTTTTGTTCATGAAATGTTTGCCTACCCTTATGTGTTCAAGATGCCCACCTACTTTCTCTTCCAGGAGATTTAGTGTTTCTGTTCTAATGTTCAGATCTTTAATCCATTTTGACTTTAGTTTAGTGCGTGGTGATATACTTGGGTCTAGTTTTAGTGTTTGGCATGTAGAGAGCCAGTTTTCCCAGAATCATTTGCTAAAGAGGCTATCTTTCTCCCAGTGAACATGTTTGGTCCCCTTGTCAAATATAAGATGGCTGAGTGTGTTTGCAGCTGTATCTGCATCTTCTAATCTATTCCATTGGTCCTCAGGTCTATTTTTTTTTGCCAGTACCATACTGATTTTATCACAGTACCTTTTAGCATAATTTCAAGTCAGGAATTATAGTGTCTGCTACCTTGCCTTTGTTGTCCACGATTGCCTTTGCTATTCCAAGTCTTTTCTGGTTATAAATAAATTTTAGGAATGATTTATCTAGATTTGTGAGACATGTTCATGGTATTTTTTATAGGGAGTGCATTAAATCTGTATAACAATTTTGGTTGTATGGGCATGTTCACAATGTTGGTTCTTCCTCTCCAGGAGCAAGGAATATCTTTTCATTTTCTGAAAT
>NW_004524595.1:5937588-5950027 GCF_000260255.1 Octodon degus | reverse complement strand
TCTTTTTATTTCTCTCTCTTGTACAATTGCTCTGGCTAGTGTTTCCAGAGCTATATTGAATAGGAGTGGTGATAGTGGACATCCTTGTCTTGCACCTGATTTTAGAGTAAAAGCTTTTAGTTTTTCTTCATTTAGAATGATGTTGGCTGTTGGTTTGTCACCGATGGCTTTTATCAGATTGAAGCATAGGTCATGTTTTCCAGTTTTCTGTAGGGCTTTGATCATGAGTGACTGTTGGGCTTTGTCAAAAGTTTTTTCTGCATATATTGAGATGATCATGTGGGTTTTGTTTTTGGCTCTGTTAATATAGTGTATTACATTTATAGATATGTGTATGTTGTATGATTATATAGTTTATGTTTTACTTTTTGTGTGTGTGTGTGTGGTACCGGGGATTGAACTCGGGACCTTGTGCTTGCCAGGCAGGCGCTTATGCCGCTGAGCTATATTCCAGGCCCAGATATGTATATGTTGAACCATCCTTGCATCCCTGGGGTGAATCTCAGTTGGTCTTGGTGTATAATCTTCCCGATGATTTGCTGCATTCTATTTGCTAGTGTTTTTATGGAGGTTTTTTTTGCTTCTATTTTCATGAGGGAGATTGGCCTGTAATTCTCTTTTTTGATTGAGTCTTTCTCCAGTTTTGGTATCAGTATAATACTTGCCTCCAGGAATTATTTTGGAAGTATTCCTTCTTTTTTGGTTTCATTGAAGAGTTTGAGGAGTATTGGGATTATATCTTCTGTAAATTTCTTATAGAATTCAGCTGTGAATTCTTTGTTAGTAAGTTTTTAAATTCCATTTTCAACTTCATTGGTTGATATCAGGTTATTCAGAGTTTTTATATGTTCTTGATTCAGTTTTGACAATTTGTACCTTTCTAAGAATCTGTCAGGGGACCTTAACACCCCATTATCTCAAAAAGATAGGTCAAGTAGAGAAAAAATTAGCAAACAGACAGCAGAACTCAACTAAACCTTTGAAAAAATGGACTTAGTGGACATTCACAGGGTGTTCCACCCAACAACATTTGAATACACATTTTTTTCAGCTGCATAAGAGGTGTTCTCTTTAATATGCCACATACTAGTCTGTAGATTATGCTGAAGTAAATGCAGGAAAATAGAAATTATCTCATGAATATTATCTGACCACAGTGCAATGAAACTGGAGATTAATGACAAAAGAAACTGCAAAAATCCTATAAACACATAGAAATTAAATAACGGCCTCCTCAGCAACCAACAGGTTAGAGATGAAATTAAACAAGAAATTAAACAATATTTACAAGCCAATGAAAATTTTCTAATATATTTTAACTTGTTCTTTTGCTGAATTTCTGGGATCTTGATTGTTATTTCTGGGTGTAGATTTATTTTGGTTATGGATAATTGGAGTTCTATATGCCTCACTTACTTGTATGTCAGATTCTTTTTCCATGCTTGGAAAGTGTTCTGCTACTATTTCTTCAAATCATATTTTACGTCATTTGGATTAACTCTGCTGTTTTGTTGACACCTACAGTCTTATATTGTTTTTCTTTGCATCATCCATTTCTGGAATAAGTTGTATACCTTGCTCTGGATAAGCATGGTGACTCATACCTGCCATTCCAGATCTCAGGAGGCTGAGGGAGAATAATTGTAAATTATATGGATGTATGGATTAAACACTAGATCCTGTCCCCAAAATGTGTGTATTTTTTATTATGTTCCCATTCATATAAAAAAGAGAGTCTATCTCTGTAGGTCATTACATTTGTATATCCTATAAGAAAGTCTGATAAAGGGCTGGGGAGATGGCTCAGTAGAATAAGTGCTTCCCTGACAAGTGCAAGGGTCTGAGTTCAATTCCCAGTTCCACAAAAAAAAAAAAAAAAAAATCTGACTACTAGAAAATCTTAAACTTGGCCAAAGTCTTATTTCTCAGGAAGGTGATGATTGTTCTGGGTGTGTTTGTTTGCTGTTTGGTATACATTTCTTCTCAACATAGACATATACTTTTTAATTTTAAAAAGTTTTTTATTTATAGTGGTATGGGGATTGAACTCAGGGACTCATACATACTAGACAAGAACTCAACCATTGAATTGTATCCCTAGTTTCTTCAAAATATTTTAAAATTTTGAGTCAGGGTTTTTAAATTGCCCATTCTGGCCTAGAAGTTGCAACTCTCCTTCCTCTCCTCACTGAGTAGCTGGAATTACTGGTATTCACCACAACACTGGGCAAGAAAAAGCTGACCCTAACACACATTTTAGTACAAAGTACCAATGGTGGAAATTTAGCCACAGTGCTTTTCCACCTCCATCACTACCTACAGCTGAGATTGCTGAGAAGTACTTGCTCATTTGTCCCTGAGCTGGCTATGGAGGAATGCCTTGGCTGATGGCCAGCAGCCCCACCACCTTACTTTCATGTGCTTCCCTTTCAAGCCCAGTGGCCCAGGACAATTTGCTTCAGTATCCTCCCTGGTTATCAAACTGTCATTGTCCACTCAGGCATAAGTGCAACCAGGTGGTATGAGGCCCTTCTCCACTCGAGCCCCTTCAGCCAACACTGTTGCATTTTTGCTGGTGTGGAGGTGCACCCTGTAATCCCGCCACTTGGGATGCAGAGGCAGGAGGATGATCAGCAATTCAAGGCCAGCATGGACTACCTGGTCAGTTCAAGGCCAGCCTGAATTACATAGCAAGGCCTTATTTCAAAACAAAACAAACACAAAAACTGAATGAAAAATGGGATTGGGAAATTGGAGGAGGAAGGAGAGTGAGGGAAGAAGATGATTTAAGAAAAAGAGATAAACTGTGGGATGTACATGTAATCACTCCCCAAGATGATTACAAAATGCAATTGCAAACATGTACTAGTAGAATAAAATATTAAAGAAGTTTTTAGAAAAGTTAAAATTTGTGTCTGCTGGCAGCTTCTCTGAGCTCCTGGGTTGTGTCCTGAGCACATCTACACATTGCCTGTGAAGGTTGTTGGTCATCAGAACTCCAATACTTACAACATGTGGCTGCAAGGGACTGCTACATATTCTTCCTCATATGAGATGTGGTATCTTGGTGTATTTTTTCCAAATAAAGTTTTTGGTACAGTGGCGGATAGCTTTTGTGGAACATAGGATTTTTGCAGGTTGCTCCCAAGCCTTGGCCAGTTGGTTAGTTTCCAGGAAATACATTACCTTTCCATCATGTAAAAAAGAACTCTGAGATAATCATCTTATGAGGAGGACAGTCAACTTACTTTGTTTCATCTACCAGGCCCCACATCCTGAAAGCATCAGAACCCAATGGCTATGAAGCCATTAGCACATGGTCTTTGCAGGACATTTAAGATCTAAACCATAACAGGAAGTATTTAGAGAGAAGGGGAATGCAGTTATTGTCCCTGTTGGAAGCCTTGATGCAGTACAAGTTCAGTAACAGCTAATCCTTTGCCTGGGGTAGGAAGCTCTTAATACAGGAACTATTTGTCCAGTCAAGCTAGAGAATGAAGCAGAAAGATGGCAAGTTTGAGGTCATCCTTAGCTACATTGCAAGGCCTGTCTCAAAAAAATATAAAGGACTGAGAATGTATTTCAGTGATAAAGTGCTTGCCTAACCTATGTGAGGCCCCAATATTGCAAAACAAATATAGAAACATCAATGAAAATTATTTTATATTGGCGGTATAGAAGGCCTTCCTAAGAATGAAATGAATTCTGACACCACCTAGAAGAATATGACTGCATTAGTGAGCTTTCCTATTGCTGAAACTCAATATCCAGCCTAAAGGAGGGGAGGTTTCACTTAGTTTCAGGGGGATTCAGTCCATGGTAAGCTGGCTCCAAGTTAGAAACATCATGGTGCAAGGTCATGGTAGAGCAATACTTAGTTCATGGTGGATGAAAAGCAGATCAGAGGAACAGTTCCAAAGAAGAAGGGGCCAGAGAACAGACACAGACCCAACCCACAACTCCATGATCTACCAGGTACATTAGACAACTCTATCAATCTCCTGGGCAGATCCCAAAGCTAATCAAGTTCATACTCTTTTCTAACCAACATACTGACTGATTTGAGTATGAAAAATATTAGAAGTGTTATACAAATCACAGAAAACTACAAAGATGGTAGTTCTATATTTCCTCAAAAATAAAACCTACCTAGAAAATAATCACCCTTGAAAACTAAAGATCAAAAATACCAATTCCAATCAGCTTATCATCACCTCATTTTTCTTACAGAGAAGCAGTGGAGCAAGAGAATAGTGACAGCATCACGTGGGGACACCCCCAATATTTCTGCTTATATCCCACCTATTTCTTGACTCCCTTTTTATATTCTGCCCTTCACTCATAGAAGCACCATATAAACAGCTGCTTATGCAGAGTTACACTGGCCTGACTGTGTAAGGACCATAAATACCTAACACTAAACTGAGACTATTTCTCTGTTCTGGAGCAGGTACTAATAAGGTGTGAGGTTGGCTTTGCACTATGTCAACTCAACAGCTGTCGGTTTTCTGGTACTTGGATTGGAAAAATGGTTTGAGCTCAAAGGAAAAGTAAGTGAAGGCATGGATGGAGGCACATACAGAGCATTCTTGCCTTCAACCAGACCTTATCCCTGAGACTCATTTGTGCTCTTGATCATGAGTTCTATCCGAGCTCCCATTTCACTCCATTCTGTGCTGCTCTAACTGAACATGACCAGCCAGCTAAATCTGACAGATACAAAATGATCAGCTCCCTATTTCAGAGGCTGGGAAGTCCAAGATGGAGTAGTCATGTCTTGGGAGGGCTCTTCTTGCTGTGTCACAGGGTCGTGGAAGGTATCACATGAGGAGCAAGAACTGTGAGAGAGGAAAGGGCCTGGACTGTCCCTTGTATCAGGAAGCCACTGTTATAGTAAGTCAGTCCCTGAGAAAAACATGAACTGATTCACTGGAGCACAGCACTCATGACCTAATTTGATATAGAGCCAAGACAACACTTTTAAATTCTATTATTATTAATTCTATTATTCTATTTTTTTATTCTTCTTTATATTTTTCTATTTCCTTTCTAAGACATTTAATCACTTCATTTATTTCAAGAACATTCACGTGATACTTAATTTTCAAAATTTATCTTTATGTATTTACTTTTTTGAGACAGTGTTTGACTGCAGCCTGGGCTAGCCTGGGTAACATTGTACAGCCCAGTCTGTAGTTATCCTTGAACTTGTGATCTTTCTGCCTCAGACTGGCACTTTTATAAGAGCTGCTTTTTTTTTTAAATAAAGAATGCAATTTGTATAATAGCTTTTTTAATGTCTTTTTCAGATAATTCCATCATTTTTGTCATCTCAGGACTGATTTCTGTTGATATTTCCTCCCCAGGAGTTGATATTTCTATGTTCTTCAGATGTCAAGTAATTTAGGGTTCTATCCTTTATATTTTCAATCCTGTGTTACGAGACTCTGAATTGTATTCAAATATTATGGAAAATATTGATTTTTTTTTAGCAGGTAATCAACCTGTTTTGGCTCAAGTCAAAAATCTTGCCAACATACTGTGGATTTGTGTTTTTAATATCAAACTTCTTTATGGTCTTTGCTGTTTATTGAGAGCTAGTTTAGGTCTTACATGATGGTCTAACTTTCTCCTTTGTGGTACTATGGATTAAACCCAGGGAGGACTTACTGAGCTGCATTCATAGTCCAACACTCTCTTTTTTTTTTCTATTTTTAATTTTTTATTCATTTTAATGAAAGAAAAGATAAAATAGCAACAAAACAGTTTTAAAATAAGTTAGTAGGATGTTTACAGTATTTAATACATTGCATATTGTTGTCTTCATAGTACTTATTCAGAGGATAAGATGCAGACATGATATCTTGTCTAAACAATACTAGTACAAACTTTTATTCTCAGTGAACTAAGAGAAAGTAGCTGTATATCTATCCTAACTCTCTTGTGTATAACTAGTCTGCCTGCAATACTTTCTTAAAAATCTCATTTTGGTTCAGAATCTTGATAAATTACCAGGCTGGCCTCAAATTTTTGACTCTCCTCCCTTAGCCTCTGGAGTAGCTGGGGTTACAGGTACGTATCATGCACTAGTAGCATAGTTCTCATAGTACATGATATGTGGTTCAGAGTCAGATTCATTGCTGTAGGACTAGGCAGAAATCCTAATATAGAAGCTATTTTATTTATTTAATTAATTTTTTGCAGTACTGGGGATAGAACTCAGGACCTTATACTTGCCAGGTAGGTGTTTATGCCAGTCGTCTATCTGCCTGGCTCATATAAGCTATTTTAAGTGCAATAAAGATTTTAATCCTATTTTTCTAACACTGTTCATGGATGAGACTGGGAAGCACAGTTGGTTCTTGGAATTAGAGAACTACAAAACTTAACAAACCCTGATGCTCCTGGAGCCAGCTGTAAGATAAGAGCTACTTAACTGGACAGTAATGTTTTCCTTACTTTCAAGTCCCAGAAGTTATCCCCTCAAGGAAACCTCTGCTCAGTCTCAGACAATGGTTGATTCTTCCCCCATGTTATACGATAGTAACCTTGTTAGTTTCTGTAAGGATAAATTCTGCCTAGCAGTTAATGAAAAAGACTTATAACCAAGTATAAAATGTTATGTTATCTTCCTTTTGTATTTTCTTTTGAAAACCTATATAAGTGAGTAACAACCTCAAAATAGGGCTGATTTGGAACTGATTCCCACTAACCTCTAGCATAATAAAAGTTGCCTTCTAACTCTGGTGCAAAGAGTCTTCTATTTGGTTTAAGATTGGTTTTTATGCAACACCAAGAGTTCATAAAATGTTATGGGGTTGCCTTCTTGAATTCATCCTCTTTGATTGTTCCAGCACTTTCTGATTATCTGGGACTTCCCTTTTTTGGTCTTCTGGCCAGAAATATAGGACTTAATTTTATTACTTTGCTACACACATCTCATGACTATGCTCATAGCTGGGTCTCACAGTGGGAAGGCAGAGAAGGAAAAAGTAACAAAGGCTGTCTGTAAAGAGCAAGCTGTTCTGGGTTATTCTTAACAATGGACGACATGGCTGGACTTGGTAGTGCATGCCTATAATACCAGCAACTGAAAGGCTGAGGTAAAAGGATCACTGTGAGTTTGAGGCTAGCCTGGACTACAAAGTCAGTTCAAGGCCCACCTGAAGTGCATACTGAGACCCTGTTTCAAAAAGACAAAACAAAACAAACAAAATGGCAGACATCAACACAGGATTGGAAAACATAAAAGCTTTCTAGCCAGGACATTAATGCTATGGGATGCAGATCTTGGGCCTCCAAGGTTAATAGAAAGTAATCACAGAACCCATTTGACAGCAAAGTCAGTGTGAGGCCTAAACAGAGAATGGGATGTATGATGGAATTTTGTTGACAATATAACCTTACAACAGTAGGAGACATAGAAAGATGTAATGGTCTACTGAAGAGAATTGCCATCAGAGAGTAACCAAACTTTCTTATTTTCCAAACAAAATGTTCTAGTTCTAGGCTTGTTTCAGTCTACATGAGAGAGAATGAAGAATTAAGGGAAGCCCATGTTCTTATTTAAGTACAGTAATTTATAAAATGGAGTAGGGATACAGTGAAATATAACATGATCCCTTACAAAATGCATATCAAATTAAGGATAAAAATATCTCCCCACAAGAAACATTGGTACCAGGAAATGAAAATACCTATTGGACAAACTACAGAACACAAGGGCAATTTATAACAAAAGAAAATCAACAATATTAACCTATATAACTAAGGACATAAATGAACCACTGGTTCTACTGATATTTGATCATCTTAGCCACATTTGATCAATGCTTAGCAATAACAACAGCATTGGCAAAACCCACACCGAATCCAACAAAAACTAGTGCTCACAATCCTACATGCAGTTATAACATCCATTTGTGTCCAAGCATCAATAGCCATATGCAAACTAAATGCAATTAACTTTTATCTGTGTATCACTTAGGCATACTCATAACCATCATTAGTCATATTCTAATCATCTCTGCCACCATAACTATCACGTCCTATTACATATTTTGCCCACAAGAGAATGTTATTGCCTAGTTACTATCGGTACACCAGAACCTGCTAACTCTAGAAATAAATATATACCTACTTGCTTGATAGATACATATCACTGTAGAAAACTTGCTAAACATTCTCTATGTATAATAAAATCCCATTGAGATGTAATGCTTTATCAGTAGAGGAAAAACATATGCCTCAACATTAACCTGTGGTGGAAATGGGCAACATATAGGTTATGGAACATACAGTTTCTTTAAAACAATTGGATTACATGAGATTTATGAAGTATTATTTTCAAATCATGTCACTTTGAAATTTACCTCTAGCAATTTAACCATACTCTCCAACATTTTAAACTTTAAAAATATTAACTGGATTCAATGTGGAACATATTACACAGACACCTATGAAAATAAGACAAATTTGTACATAAACCTATTACTACTAGCATACTGTCCAGACTACATACAAGAAGACAAAAAATTCATACTTCCAATGGTCTAGAAAGAATAGCATGATGCAAAGGGAAGAACTGCTCTGTTGGTAGACATAAGACACAAAAATTAATGTTGACAGACCAACCTAGGGAAATCCTGATGCATAAATTATTATTTTGATATGATTTTACCAGTAGGAGGATCCTGGAATGACATATAGTATTTAGTATAACACCTACTATGACACAAGCAGACATCATAGGACATGGAAATACCAATAAGTGAACTTATTCAAAAGGAAAGAGTTACTGAGTTGAGGAGAAGGAGTGGGGGAAAGAGATTTATCTATGTATGTAAGCAGGATGATTTGGACGACTGTACTGTGCATTTCTGCTGGTCTGTGGAAAGAAGCAGTTAATAATTTAATTTTTTTCATCTCCTTTTTTCAATTGTTTGTACTTTTCCCTCTTATTTTCTTATACATTTCTTTCTTTTTCCAATTTTACATGCATATATCTGGTAATATGAATAACTGGTTGGAAGACAATGCTATGTATTACAACAAATACTGTGAAATTCATATTACTTTTTAAAACAAAGTTCTGTATCACTTGTAATTTTTTGTTTTAATTCTAAAACAAAAGTTTTTTGTCTTTTACTCTCTTTAAAAAATAAAAAAAATATGAAATTAAAAAACTAAAGATACCTGGAATCATCAGAAAAGGGAGGGCCATCATACATATCATTCTATACTTGCTGTACCAATTACAAATCACCAGGACCCAGGCACCTTCACAGAGGATGCCAGTGTGACAGGCAATGCATGAGAACAGAGCGCTGGAAACATGGAGAACAAAAGGACTCAGCTGAGTGTGGTGGCACACACCTGTAACCCCAGCACTTGGGAGACTGAGGCAAGAAGATCACTGTGAGTCTGAGTCCAGTCTGGGATACACAATGAATTCAAGGCCAGCTTGGACTACATAGTGAGATTCTGTCTCAAAAAACAAAATATTTGAAATGATTAGGAGAAATACCAAGAGCTTAAATTGAAGCCACCAGCTAGACAGCATGATAACTAACTTATAAATTCTGAGGTAGTATGTGATCAGAATGGATTCATACACAATGGAATGCAACAGCTACTTGAAAATGCATGGCAAGACATTAGATATAGCATACCAAGGACCTTCTTACAGAGACAGTTTTGATCAACAAGTAATAGCACAGATGGACCCCTCTGGACCTCATAGGTGTTCAGCAGGAGCTTGTTCGCTATATGCACTTCAGATTTCAGGAGGTATGTCTTTGGTAGTTTATCCACCAAAGCAATTCCAGAAACATGAAATGATCACAAATTTCAAATTTCAATCAGAAGCAATGTGTTACACATGTCAAGATATTTTATGGAAATGGTCACTCTCTGTTTATTGTACACTTGAACATATGATCCCAACCACAGATCATTAATCCATAAATATATGGCAGTTATACCAACATCTGGTCAAAATAAGGAATTTTGTATGGAAAATACGTCATTAGTAAAACATTAAGGTATGATATTACAATCATTCTTCAAGGTTAAATGCTAAGATATTATAAATTGAGAATGTATAAAATTGACAAATGTTACTAATCTTACATAGCCTTATATAGGTTAGAAATGTTGTATAAGGATTTGCCTGCATCATGGCATGGTAGAACATATGGATTTCCTTGGGATTCTATGACATATGTCAACATTGCTGTTAAAACACATCTGGGGAGATGGAAAACAATATCTAATACCTCCCACAAGCAATTAGCGGGCCAGGGATATAGCACAGAAGCACAGCGCCTGCCTGGCAAGCACAAGGTCCTGAATTCAATTCCTGGCACAAAAACAAAAACAAAATATAGCAATTAGCAAATGTAAAGAATTCAGTTGAACTTACTAAGCATGCAGTTGGAGTATTAAATACAAATAGGATTTATTGGCAAAAATATTGAAGGCATATGTACAAAGTACATGTTCTTCTAGTTAATTGCCAAATCCTTCAAAGCCTGTATAATATGTACAGTTTCATGATCTGATCAGAAAGCCTTGATTTGGATCAACTTAGTAGCATGACTTGATCAGCGTAATTTGGTCTCATTCATTCATTCATTCATCCATTCTTTGTTTATTTTGTACTGTGGATTGAGCTCAGAGTCTACATCCTTAGCCTTTTGTTTTTGGTTTAGAGATAGGATTTCTCTAAGTCACTAAATTGCCCAGGTGGGGGCAGAATCTTGCCATCATCCTGCCTCAGTCTCCCAGGGTACTCTGATGCTACAGTTGTGTGCTATGAAGTTCAGCAAAAATTTTATTCTTATTACTAGCAATGATGTTTTGATTTTGCTTCTTAAAACTTGTGCTTGAAGGCTGGTGATGTATTTAAGTTGTATAGCCCTTGGCTAGCATGCCTGAGGTCCTGGGTTAAATTGTACACACAGGGGCTGGGGAGATAGCTTGGCAGTCTAAGCACCTGACTGGCAAGTGCAAAGACCCAGGTTTCATTCCCCATACTGCATGCTGGGGCTGACCCCAAAACTTTAGGGGTGCCATTCTGGTCACTGAAATTGGGTGTGGTGGCATATGCCTGTAATCCCAGAGCTGGGGAGGCTGAGACAGGAGGATCGTTATGAATCCATACTGCAAGACCCTGTACCAAATAAATAAATAAATACATAAAATCACACACAAACACACATACACATGCACGAGGCTTATTAATATATTTTGTCATCAGTTAAATGAAGTTTTTCAGTTTTTTTTCCCTGTGAAGGGCAGACTGGCCTGCTCAGTTACTCCATGTTGTATGGAACAGTAGCTTTCAGGTTGTGCCTATCCCTGAGTTATCCTTTTTTATAAAGAGAGTTCGGCCTGGCTTATTCCATTTTGAATACAGGTGCCAACCATGAATGATGCTATTCCTCTTCTGTACAGAAAATCACCTTCTATTTAGCACAACCACAAGCACAAACTGATAAATAACTTATTCATGTACATGAAAATTAAGCTACCGAATTAGACTGAGTGCACATGGATGCATGGGCATATCAAGCTACATCAGAAAACTCAGGCACAAGCTGGGCATGGGGGCAGGTGCCTGCAATCCCAGCACTTAGGGGCAGAAGCGGCAGGACCACCTGGAGCTCAAGGCTAATGTGAACTATATAGTTCAAAAAGGAAGAAACCCCACCACATGAGTTCATCAAACACATCAGATGTACTCCTCTGGCCTGGCCTGAGATTCATAAAAGGAGGTACACCCGGAAACTAGCATGGGTGAACTCCTGGCCCTGGTACCTTATCACCTTCTCACAGTCTTGCTCAAGAAAATCACCAGAGGGGGACTGCCTGGGGGCTGCCGGGTCCTCATTAGACCCACAGCTCAGGCCCAGCGTGCGGGTGGGATTTCCCTGGGGCCTGCTGGATGCTCATTAGACCCAGGACCGGTATGTGAGTGAGACTGCCCAGGGCCCACCTGATCCTCATTCCACCCAGAGCCCAGGCCTGCACGTGAATAGAACTTCCTCCATCAGACAGGCCCAATGTGGAACCCTGCAGCAGAACTCCCTGCAGAGAGGCTAGAGGCAAAACCCACCCAGCTGATCTAGGAGTAGAACATCTTGCCAGAGTGGCACAGCAGGTACACCTCCAGGGCTGCAGAAGGAAAAAGTGGAGTACAGCAGCCAGACCCAAACCACACCCACCTGGACGAGTTTGAACTTGGTAGATCCACATCTGGTGCAAAGGTAATAATTCTAAGTTCTACACCAAAGGTCAGAAGACAGTGCTATACAAAATGACAAAGAGAAAGAGCAAAATGCATTCTCAGGCTCTGAGCCCACCCAGAACAAATGCAGGCAATAGTAGCATAGAAGAAATTGGAAATTACACACCTGAAATCTCTGAAATAATAGCA
>NW_004524595.1:5934675-5936573 GCF_000260255.1 Octodon degus | reverse complement strand
TACTCTGCAAATGGACTTCTCCTGCACTGTATGGGTCATGATTCTATCTAGGTCTACAGGGTGGATATCAAGGAAATAGCAGTGGCTCCGTCCCACAAGTGGGGACACCTGGCCACCAGTAAGTATCATGGACACTGTCCATGTCCACAACATACTAGAACTTTGAGGGATATCTTATCCCCAGACTGTTACAAGTGCTGGTCATATATTTGCCATGCTAGTATTTATCTTATGTTTTATTCTTAGTAATTCTTTACTATCCTGAAAACTTTTTCTTAGTTCAATTGTTTTGAAATATTTAATTTTTAATTAACATTTAATTTTCTGAAAATTATTTAATTGTAATTTTTGTTTTAAGATTTATACTGTATCTTCAACTTACAATCTACTTTAAAGACATGGTATGATATTTTCTTCTAGTATTAGAAACTTTAAAAAGTATATTTCTTGCTTTGTTGGAGATGAAGCATTTCAAGAACTTTCTAAGATGGATCCAGAGGGAAACAAATTGTCGGAAGATGCAGTGGCTGCAGACAAAAGTGATGAGTGGTTTGCTAAAAGAAATAAAGTAAAGGCTTCATGTTAATGGAAGACATCATATGGAGCAAGTATTTGTAATCCCCTTCCAGAACCTGGAACCCTGGTATATCTGCTTATGATAAATGTTGTTATTACTTAGTTGTGTCCTGTACAGGCGAGGAGGCCTGGCTGGTGAAGAGTTTTGTATTTCAATCTTTGAAAGCGCTTATATGCTTTAAAAATGAAATCTGATTATCATTGCTCCAAATTAAGGAGAATTACTTCTGTAACCTGCACTATCACTGAATGACACACTCTAGGTAACTGTATTAAATTAGTAACAAAGTATTTTCTAGACTAGGGCAGCTCTATGGGACTTTCCCCTTGGTAAGGGATGAAAAGTGTTTACATTTTGAGTAACCAGAGAACAGACAGAATGATTTAATGTGTTTTGATAACCCCTGGCTTTGTGCTAGCTTCTTTATAATTTTTTAATTCTCTCAAGAAAGGACCTTAAAATAGCTTAAATTATTTCTTCAGCTTGAAAGAAATTTGGTTTCTCTTTGGTTGTATACAAGTTGGCTTTATTTTTTACAAGTTGGTTTTAATCACTAGAAATAAAATTGTATTTGGTATATTCATTGTTAATTTTTTAAAAAATGCTTTTTATATTATGTACAGGGTACAAATTCCCTATGATGAATGTGATCATTATGTATATCAGAAGTATACCAATAAACCATGCTACTATTTAAAAAAATATATTTCCATTTTACATTGACTTTATATTACTTCTTCCTTATCTTTTACACACACACACACACACACACACACACGAAAAAAAAATGTATATAACCTTACATAACCTGACTGTTTTGTAGAAATCTTCAATGACCTTTTAAATGGGTTTATCTAATATTTTTACATAGTCTTGCATAACTATCATTTTGAGAGCTCTTTATTCTTTATCCAGGACCATACAGCAACTTCTCTTGCCTTCTGGCTTATGTTCTTTGTTATTTCCTATATGCTACGTCTGGAGGTATTAGAATATTTTGAGTTTGCATAACTGGAAAATATTTTCCTCTTAGTTTTCAAAGGTATGTTTGCTAAGTATAAAATTAAGTTAGGACAGACCTTTATATTTTTCTTTCAGTCCTTTGAATTAATCAGTCTAGTTTCTTACATACTTGCTCTTTTTCTTTCTAATGTGAAATAAGGTGCTATTTAGTACGAATGAGTGACCATTTTGTATCTGTATCTACAAAATAGTGAGGATAGATATACAGCTACTTTCTCTTAATTCAATGAGAAGAAAAATTTGTGTTAATAGTGTTTGGACAGGATATCATGTCAGCATCTTGTACTATGAATAACCA
>NW_004524595.1:5923798-5933380 GCF_000260255.1 Octodon degus | reverse complement strand
AAGAAGAAAGTTAACTCCTGAAAGGAGGGATCCTGGAAGTGGGTTGCCATCAAGATCATTTGTAATTTAGACAGCAAAGTGACAATGTGGGTACAACATGGATCAGACTACAATCAACTTATAGTATTACTAATTTAGCTGCTTAGCTAATTTTGATCCGATAGGGAAGTGGGTCATGTAGCAAGTGTACATGGAAAGAACAAAGAGTTCTGGGGAGGGATAGGTCTATCTGCTCTGGTCACCCGTCTGGCTGACTGATGCCTAATCTGGATTTCCTGGACCTGGTGATGGTAAGTGGAGAATAATCTCAAGTTACTGCTATCCCTTAGGGAGGCAGGTGGGGCTGGGGTATTCACCTTTATCTGAAGGCCTCCAGATGCACCTGCAGCCACAATTCTGATGTCTTTCTTTTCTGCTGACTTCTTTGAGAGCCCAATCCCTCTCTAACTACATATTCATTTCTATCTAACTTAGCTGCCTATAATAATTTGAGCATTATAGACATTAATAGTTCAGATCAGAAAGGAATAAAAGAATTTTTGATTGCCTCAGTGCCACCATCAAGTGAAATTAAAAATACTTAGTGAGACATCCTGAACTGTCTGTGTTCATGGTGTATTTTACTCAGGACACTTGCCCTGCCCTCTGAGCAGAGAGCTCTTTCCCTTCCCTCAGAGTTTTGGGCTCAGCAGAACCTGCTGCCACTGTTGCCTTGGGATGGCTCAGGGGCCGGAAGTAAAAGAATAGAGAAGAGTAAGAGAAAGGAGATTGGAGGGACTCTTTACTTCTGAGTGTCAGAAACCTCTTTACTTGTCTTTGAATCAAAACTTGGAGTCCTTTCCTGAGTTCTTTCTGTCCATACTGCAACCCATTTTTGGTTTGATTCTACCTTGTGTTCACGGATACCAGTGTTTTGGATATAGAGAACTACAGTAGCAAAGCCTGGCATATGCACAGAATGCTGCGTGGTCAGAGAGCTACAGCACTGCAATGTGAAATTGTTGCTGCAAAGATGTAGATGAAGAAGGAGTGGAGTTAGGCTGTGGAGTACTGTCTATGCACTACTGGGTAGCAGGAGAGGAAACCAACAAACTAGAGCAACTACTCAGAAAAGACCACAAAACAAAAGATGTCTTAGTCACTTTCCTCATTGCTGAGACATAATGCACTAACCAGCACCCCCAGCTTGAAGGAGGAGAAGTTTATTTTGGTTAGCATTTTCAGTCCATGGTCTTCTGGCTCTAGGGCAGAAATGGCATTGTGGAAGAATACAGTGGGAAATCCCTGTGGCAGGAATCAGACAGAGAGAAGGGGCTGGAGAGGGAGACACATCCTTCCAGGCCACGGTCCCAGGGACCCTGTCTTTGCTGACCAGACCCCACCTCCTTATGGTATGTTAGGTTCTGAACACATCTGTGGACATTCTAGATCTAGAACATATTAGAACATGACAAGTCTAGAATTAAGGGTGTGGGTGTAGCTCAGTCGTAGAGCATGGGCTTAGCATTTGCAAAGCCCTGGGTTCATTTCCCACTGTTGCAAGCAAAACAAAACAAACAAAAAACACAACCATAATTATCACCAGATAGTAAGAAAGTTTTAAATTTGTATTATAACTTTTTAACTTATTTATTCTCCAACAAGGCAAACTTAATAATAATTCAAACTTGAACAGCTGAGAAACTACAGGTATTTGCAACATTCCCTCAACTAAGGAAATATTTTCTTTCAGTCTTTCCCTAGTCTTTTCCCCTTCCTAATCCTTCTAACCAATAAACCCTGTGAGACTGACTGACTCTACTCCAAGACTATTCACAGTGCATTGTAGAAATCATATTTGATTGTGGGCAAGTCTCTCACACTGCTCAATTTTTCTAGTAATACTTAAGTTATCCCTTTGTAGAATATCCTTTACAGGATCAAAATCCACCCTCAAGTATAATTGTAGCAGTAGAAGACTGTGAGTGAAGATAAGCCCCAACAAGGGAGACCAAGTACAATGGAATAAGCAAGTGAGCCCATTACCAACATCCTAGATTCTCAAGTCTGAACCCACATGATGTTGGTACTGGCTTGAACTTTGCTTTCAGGCTATATACTTTTCAGGTTTCCATAGTAACCACATTACCTCATTTTCAGGAATTATATAAGAATGTCACATAATTGCCACAAGATTTACATTTCCCAGACACTGTAGACCATCTGCCTGTCATGGGACAGTGTGGTTTAATGTTTGCCCGATTACCCGAGTTGTTCTAACTATTTGTTCTTATTTTATGACTCTGGCTTTCTCTAAGAGAGTTTATGGTTAGCTACATGGAAGGAGGTGAGGGCAGGAGTTTAAGTGAATGTAAGTGACCCTGCCTTAAAATGGAGTTTCTTTTGCTCTATCATAATGAGCTCCAGAGAGGCCATTTGATGGGTTGCAATTGCTGAAGGAAACAGAATTGATCACACAAAGTCTAAGTCAAATAAAAATGAGACTGAAGGGCTGAGGATGTACCTCAATGGTAGAGTTCTTGCCCTGGGTTCAATTCCTAGACACACACACACACACACACACACACACACACACACACACACGATGCAGTGATTTAAAAAGGGATTGAATACCAACCTCTCCCCTCTCCTTAAATCTGGATGGTATTAGTTTGGACCTTTATCTCAGAGCTGAAGAATAAATACAACTACTGTCATTTCAAAGTCTCCAAAACTCATGTCACTGTAAAATGACATGTAAGTGATGAGGTGTAAAATCATTAAATGATGTGTAGGCCCTGAAAGCTCTGTCTTCATGAAGGGTAATGCTGTTGTTACAGAGGCAATACACTCCCTGTCTGGCCCAATTTCTTCCCTGTCTCAAATATTCTCCCTTGCCCTTCTGCCACATTGTGACACAGCAGAAAGGCCTTCTTCAGATGCCATCAGGCTCTTGGACTTTCCAGCCTCTAGGACTATGAGCCATAAACTCCTACTGTTTGTAAATTACCCAGCCTGAGGGTAATTCTGTCATAACAGCAGAAAACAGACCAAAACAGCCACCAAGTAGAAGCTTGCATTCAAATGGGTTAAAAGCCCATTCTGGGCAGCAAGAGAACATTTACATTTGAACGTGCAAAAGCAAGCAAATAAGTAACAAAAATGAAAGAGACTTTGATTTTAGATTGTCATAGCAATATAGACTTGTTAAAAAAAATTAAAGCATTTAAAGTATATGTAATTTAGAAACTGAAAGTACTTGCAGATTCCTTTCTAGTTATAAAATGAACCAAAGTCTGTACGTTGCTTAGCAGTTTACTTATAAAGTATTATGTTGCCTATAGTTACTTTTAAAAATCAATTGGCCAGAAGATTTTATATTGCTCTCTAGGATTGTCATGGGTTCCAGGGCAGCCTGGACTTTATAGTAAGTTAAAGGTCAGCCTGAAATACGCAATAAGTCCCTGTCTCAAAACCAAAACAAGTAAACAAACAAAAGCAAAACAAATGTACAAAACCCCAAATATACAAAATTATTTTTTTGAATATGATTTTCTGGAGAATCTGTGAACTAAAAAACATTCTGAAGTTATTTATGAAAGAATGGCCCCAGAAGAGTAGATGTCCTGACATTCATCAGTAGTAAGATGGCTAAGCCAACTCTAGATAGTGTTATAATCTACTTCTATACAGAAATTAAAATGAAAGAACTGGATTTATGTCTCAGTATATATCAGTCTTTAATGCATGTTAAGTGTAAAAAATGTAAAACATTAGGAAAATGGTATACCACTTAAGTAAACAAGATATACGAACACAAAATACTACTCTATTGAATCTGGATATTATCTTAGTTACTTTTCTCTCATTGCTGAGAAAATTATCCAATATCAAAAGTTAAGGGGGGAAGGATTTATTTAGGTCACAGTATGTAGACGTTTCAGTTTATAACTGGCTGGCCCCAATGCAGTGTGGCTTAGCAGACAGTACTCACTGAGGAGAATGGATAGAAGGTAACAAAGCAACAAGGGACAACCACAGATTTTTCTATCTTGTATGCTATATCCAGGCTACTTAGGGCAGGTAGCACCTATCTTCTTTTATTTATTTATTTATTTATTTTTCTTTTTATTCATTTTAATGAGAAAAAAGATAAAATAGCAATAAAATGGTTTCGAAACAGGTAAGACAATTACAATAATTAATATATCGAATATTGTCATCTTCAAATTAGCTATTCAGAGAACAGGATGCAGACATGATATCTTGTCTAAACAATATTAGTACAAACCTTTCTTCTCAATGAAGAGAAAGTAACTGTATATCTATCCTAACTATCTTGTATATACATATATTTTTTTCCAAAATTTTATTGATAAACAGCAACGAGACAGTTTCAAATCAAATCGGAAGTACAGTTTCAACAAATAACACACTGCATATATTCTTCTTAGTGGTTAATTGCTATACAAGATGCGGACTTGAGATCCTATTTACAAACACCATTAGAACAAATCATTCTATTCATTAAGAGAATGCAACTATATATCTATCCTAACCACTTTGAATACACAGATACAAAATGGACATTCATCTGTATACCCTATTTTTTCTAAGTTCCGTTATTGAATAGGTGTGTAAACTCAGCAAAATATTCTAAAAGAGTCCAGTAGACCATAATAGCATTGGGTCTTCTGTTTAACTGGCAATGTCAGAAATTATTGACCTGAGTCCCCCACAGCTCAACATAACAGCATGGCTATTACATCCTATATTTCGTCTTCATACTTTTCTACTGGATGGATAAGACCAAGGTAAAGCAGGACCTGTGCAATAAGAGTTGTAGCTTTTTGGTCTGAGAAGGTCAGTGAAATCCCCTCAGGATTTATCCTGAGATCCTGTACCTCAGATTGTAGAACCTTTGTCAGTGCAGCCATGTGGATGAGTCACGGCCATTGCTTGGCCAATGTGCTCTCTGTGAAAGCCTGAGAGAGTGTTTTCTCCCCATAGCCCCTATCTTCTTAATCCTAGTGCCCTTTAACCCAACACTGAACCATGAGTCAATTCCAGCATCACACACCCTAAATCCAGCTACCTGAAAAATCCAGCTACTATGACTGCATGAGACTTTGGGGGAACATTCAGAAATAGCCATAACATTGTGCCCCTGCCCCTCCAAAGACTCATGTACATTATTTTATGCAAAAGGCCATTTATAAGAGTTAGAAAAGTCCTAATAGTTCCAGCTTTGCTGAAAAGTCCAGATCCCAATGTCCTCTCAGATTTAAGGCAAACTTTTAGCTGTGAGCCCCTATACACATGAAAAGAAAGTCAAACACTTCCAACACTCAAAGGCACAAGATAGACACCTTCATTTCAAAAGTTACAACTGTGGGGATAGCAAGGAATGGGACCAAAGCAAAATCCAGTCAGACAAACATTAAATACCACAGTTCTACTTGCAGCATCCCCAGCAACCATGGCAAGTTGTGAATGCCATAGAGCTTGAGTGGCTGACCCTATTGCACTTCTGGTGGTTGTAGCTCCTATGGCTATTTTCTTCGGCTGTCTCTGATCCCTCCTTGCAGATTTCTTTGACAATCCACATTCCTGGATTCTCCAAATTTCTGGGGTCTCCACAGTACCTTTGGCTTCATACTTACACTATCACACACTGTTCTTTCAGGGGCACATTGCCTGGCCTACAGGCCTTCTTTCAAAATCTGAGTGGAAGTCTGCCTGACCCCATGACATTTTGGATGCACCCAAAACCATCACCATGTGGATGATGCCAAGGTCTGCCACCAGCTGGAGCTGGAGCAGGCTTCATTCTCTCTTGGCCATAGGGGTTGGGTGCCTATGAACTGAATCCTGAGGAAAAAGTTCCCTAGGCTGCTGCCATTATGAAACATGGTGCTCTAGGCTTTCTTCTCAAAGTTATGTCTTTCCTTTTTGCAATTTTGAGGTCACAAAGGGTAGAGTCCTGCTGCTTCTTGTGATGCCCTCAGGCCACATATTCTATTTCCTGTTCCTTCTTAGCAATCAAAATTTTCTCTGCTGTATCTTTGCTGTCCTTAGCTTTACTGTAGCTTTCTTTCTGGGCAAACTCAAATATTTTCGGTCATCCTGATGGGCTCCTTGTTCTTCATTCTCAACATAAATCTGGCTAAAAGCCCTCAACAATAGCCATGCCACTGTCTGAACATAAAACTTGAAATATCTTCTGCAGATTAATTAGTCAGCAGCCCTTAATCAAAGTCTTATACAAGGTCTCTGGACATGAGCAAAATGCAGAAAACTTTCTACCAAGCCATAACATGCATCATCTGTAGTCCAACAGGCAGTGAAATCCTTTCCAGCAGAAACATCTTGAGCCTGGTGTTCGTGGGCCTTCTCTATCAGCCTTCTAGTTTTCTGAGCTCTGATCAGAATCTCAAATAAAGAACAGCCAAATGCATTGCAGCTCTGCCTTTTTAGCTGCTGCATTTGAACTTTTCCAAACTCTTCCCACAAGCCATTGCCAAGGGCTCCTGCACCACATAGTCAGGTATGGTCACAGCGATGACCCCCATTCTCTGGTATCAAATTCTGTCTTAGTTTCCTTTCTCTCATTCCAAAGACAGAATACCCAATATCTGAAGTTAAAGGGGAGACATTTGTTTGGCTCATAGTGTGGAGAAGTATCAATCCATAATCAGCTGGGTCCAAGGCAGGGAGAGAACAGTTCATGGAAGGCAGACTATAGCAAAGCAACAAGGGGCCTTAACAGTATCTTTCTGCCCCTTTTATAATGTATTGAGGCTGCATGGATTACAGCAGTGCTAAGCCAATCAGTGGACTGATTTAATAATCACATACTCTTAATCCCAGCATCACACTCTAGATGCAGCCACCTCTCAAGAAGTCCCACCTATGACTGCATGAGGCTTTGTGAGAATATCTGGACCCAAACCATAACATCTTGAAAACAAATTCCAAGTAACAACTTCCCCAGGCTGCTGCTATACTGGAACATGGTGCTCTGGGGCTCTCTTTTCAAAATAAACCTTTCACCTTAATGACTCCAAGGCTGCAGAGGCTAAGGCCTGTTGGTTCTTGTCATGTCCTGGGACTATTTTAGTTACTGTTTTCTTCTGAAATATTTAGCTTTTTCTTGCTGTTCTTTTCAGTGGCCAATTTCCCCTCTGTTCCATCTTTGCAGGCCATAACTTCACTGGAGCTTCCTTTCCAGGTAACCCCACAATGTTTTGAATTATCCTGCTAGGCTCTTTGATCTTGATCCTCAACATAAATCTGACTAACAGCTCCCAACAGTAGCCATACCACTGCTACGATGTTAGACTGCCTTGAAATTTGTTCTACCAGATTTCTTCATTTTCAACCCTTAATCAAAATGTCTTAGGCAAAGGGTTGGGGAGATGGCTCAATGGAATAAGCACTTCCCTGGCAAGTGCAAGGGCCTGAGTTCATTCCCAAGTTTCACAAAACAAAACAAAACAAAACAAAACAAAACAAAACAAAACAAAACACCAACCTCTAAAATGTCTTAGGCAAAATCACTGGACATGAACAAAGTGCAAAAATTTGTTCAAAGGCAAAATACACATCATCTGGAGTCCGACAGTTGAAGCAATCATTTTTCCCCAGCAGAAACCTCTTGAGCCTTGTCTTTATGGGCAGAATTTCTATCCGTATGCAATCTTCTGAGCTTTGACCAATATCTCTCAACAAGAGCAGCCTCAGGTGTTTCAGTTCAACCGTTTCAGCTGGCATCTCCAAATCTTTCCTAATTCTTTATACAAGCCATTCCCAAAGACCTGAACCACTTGGGCAGGTATAGTCACAACAATGACCAATTCTTTCTTAACAAATTCTGTCTTGGTTATTTTCTCTCATTGCTGAGGGACAAAGTAGTTGACACCCAAAGTTAAAGAGGGAGCTAGGGATATAGCTCAGTGGCACAAACACCTACCTGGCAAGCACGTGGTCCTGAGTTTGGTTCCTGGTACAAAAATAAAAAGTTAAAGAGGGAAAGGTTTATTTGGCAGTCATTTTGTAGAGGTTTCAGTCCATACTCATCTGGCTCCAAGGCAAGGGGACATGGCGGAGAGGTATTGCAGAGGAGAAACAGTTTATGTTAGGCAGAAGGCAGCAAAGCAATAAGGGACACAGCTGTTTCAATCTTTTATGTCTTATCCAGGCTACTTAGTGTGGATAGTATCATGAACTGATCAGGGCTGCAACCTCCCCAATGAGTAGATGTCAATGGCTTAAACAAAAGACACAAGTAATATTATTGTAGGGTTCAAGGGTGATCAAAACCCTCTAGCAAAAATTGAGATTCTTTGGGGGCTGAGACAAAGAACTTCTCTGGATGGCTTATATTTATTTGGTTTTCAAACAAAGAAAGAGGATGTTGAGGAAAGTGTGGGAACTTGAGCCCGACCTTGGGAGTCAGTACAAGGACTTCCTCAAGTAGTAAATTATGCTAAGTAGGAGACTACCTTATCTCCAGGTTGATATTCACCAAAAGAGTGAGATGCCTAAAGTTATAGTCTCTATTTAGTAAATTGGGGTTGGAGCCAGGTGTCCTCAGCTGTGGCCTCATCTTGTTCTTTGAGGCATCATGGCCACACAGGCCACTACAGGCCTCAGCTGGGACCAATGACTCATACAGGTTCATTTACTATGAAGCCACTTCCTATCTCCAGACTGGCCTAGGCCTAGGACAGACTCACAAATAAGCATAGAAAGCCAACTGATTAATTTTATATTCTGCTCAGAGCTGCATTGTTGTGGTCTCCGTCAGGGCAGCACTCTTACCCTTAATCCTAGTGACCTTTAGCCTAGCATTGCACCATGAATCAATTCCAGTGCCACACACTCTAGATCCAGCTGCTTCTGAGAAAGTCCCACATATGACTACATGAGACTTTTGGGGGACATCTAGGTACAAGCCATAACAAAAAATAATACATATGATAAATGTTTAAAATATGAATGGGTTTAATAACAACTTCAAAATAGTGATTAACTCTGGGGACATAATGCACACAAGTAGTAAAGATTTTATCACAGTAACCAAAGACTCAACAACAACAACAACAAAGCACTGAATTGCATATAATCAACTATTAACATCCACTAATTCCTGATGCTGGGTACATTGATATCAAATATAATTCCTTCTGTATGTCACCATGAAAATGGATGGTGATGGTAATAATAACAAATAAAAAAGTCAAATAATTGTTTTTAATGTGGTCTGAACTCATAAGAAAGCATTTGATTAATTTTTTTCTAAAAGATGAAATTAAAACAAAAATAATTTTTTGGAGACAAGGTCTCACTATGCAGTTCAGGTAGCCTTGAGCTCACTGTGTAGCCTAGGTTGGCCTAAAACTCACGGTGATGACTTTCCAGTGCTGAGGTTACAGGGATGTACCACAATTAGTGAGATTTAAAAATTTAAAAAGGTTTATTAGTATATGCTTGCAGTGCATAATGGCTATATCCATCATGGGGAGTTGATAGATGTATATAATATGCACTAATTTATTTTAGTTACCACCCCCTGCCATCACCCCTCTCCTTCATCTCTTG
>NW_004524595.1:5906007-5923698 GCF_000260255.1 Octodon degus | reverse complement strand
TTGGTACTGGGGATTGAACTCAGGACCTTGTGTTTGCCAGACAAGTGCTTATGCTGCTGAGCTATCTCCCCAGCCCTCTTTTTTATCTTGCTCTTTAAATTATTTATACTTTAGATTTCTCCCATAAGAGAAAACATGCATTATTTAAACTTTTGTATCTGATACCTTTCACTTAACATTGTGCTCTCAAAATACATACATTTTCCTAAAAAGAATTAAATTTATCCTTTTTCATGGCCGAGTTTATATACTCCATTGTATAGAAACACCATGTTTTCTTTATCTATTCATCTGCTGGTGAGACATATAGGCTGCTTCCAAGATTTTGCTATCATAAGTTGTGCTGCTACCATTTAAACATGGGAATGCATGTGTCACTATAACATATTTTTAACTTTTGGAGATACCTGGGGAAGAAGAGCTGAGTCAAATGAAATTTCTATTTTTAGTTATTTGAGAAATGTCCATACTGATTGTCATAGGGGTTGTACTAGTTTACATTTCTACAAACAATGTAGAAGACTTCCTTTATTCCTGAAACCTCTCAAGCATTTGCTATCATTTGATCTCTTGATGATGGTCATTCTTTCTGGAGTAAAGTGGTATCTCAGTGTTGTTTTATTTTTATTTATTTTTATTTTTTTTTCAGTGTTGTTTTAATTTCCATTTCTCTGATGGCCAGAGATGTTGAACATTTCTTTCATGTATTTATTGATCATTTATACTACATCTTCTGATACATCTATTCATTTCAGTTGCTTATTTTTTGATTGGATATTTTACCATAGGGGTCCAATTTTTTATTTTTTATACCTTCTAGATATTAGTGCTTTTACTAGATGCAGCTAGCAAAAATTTTCCCATTCTATAGGTTGTTTCTTCACTGTTGATTGCTTCCTTTGCTGTGCAGAAGCTTTTTAATTTGATGTGATTCCATTTGTTGGTTCTTTGCCATTTTTTAAAGACAGTACCTTTCGGTGTAGTTCAGGCTTGAACTGACTAGGTAGCCCTTGTGTAACCCAGGATGGCCTCAAATTCGTGGTGATCCTACTGCCTATGCCTTCTAAGTGCTAGAATTACAGATGTGTGCCACCATGCCCACCCCCATTTGTTGATTAATAATACTATTTCTTGTGCAAGTGGAATTCTATCCAGAAATTCGTTGCCATAGTCATACTATGTCTTCAAGAGTTTTACTGATTTTTATCTTACAGCAGGCTGTTTCTGTTTTAACATTTAGATCTTTGATCCATTTTGCTTTCAGTTTAGTGTATGGTGAGAGACATGGACCTAGATTCAGTCTTCTACATGTGAGTACCAAGTTTATCTATCACTTATTAAAGAGGCTCTTTCTTCCAGTATTTTTTGGTCCCCTTTATCAAAGATTGGATGGTGAAAATGTGTCTGGGGTTGTTCCTACATCATCTATTCTGTTTCACTGACCTACCTGTCTGTTTTGGTGCTAGTAACGATGTTTTCACTACTGTAGCATTTTGATATAACTTAAAATCAGGATAATGATGGTCCTTGCTTTGCCCTTATTGTCTAATATTGCTTTTGCTATTCTGGATTTTGTTTGGTTCCATATGACTTTTAGGATTGTTTTTCCTAGTTCTGTGAGGAATTCTTTTGGTAGTTTTATTGAAATCACATTTATATAAATATCAGTTTGGGAAGTATAGCCATTTTGCCAACACTAGTTCTCCCTATCAGGAATGGAGAATGTCTTTCCAATTTCTGATGTCCTTATTGATCTCCTTTTTCAGTGTACTGAAGTTTTCATTATACAGGTCCTTCACTTTCTTGGTTAGGTTAATTCTTTTTCTTGAAGCTGTTGTGAATGGCATTGTTTTCCTATTTTTTCTCAGTGGGGTCACTAGGGTACCCAGTAATGCTATTGATTTTTGTGTATTGATTTTGTATCCTATTAGCTTGCTGAATATTTTTTTTTGTTCTAGGAATCTTCCAGTACAATTTTTGAGGTATTCTGTGTAAAGTATCATGTCATCTGCCTAAAAAGGACAGCTTGAATTCCTTCTCTCCTATATGTATCTGTTTTATTTCTTTCTCTTGCCTAATTGCTCTGGTGAGGGTTTCGAGTACAGTGGTACCTCACTTCATAAAATTAACTCATTTTATCACTCTTGAGAATCAAATTTGTCATGAACCAAATCAAATTTCTCCATAAGGTTCAATGCAAATAAGATTAATCCATTCTGAACCATATGTATTTTTTAACCAAAAAATGAAACAAAATAAGTACAATATAGTACAGAATGAACAGAGTGAACACTAATTTGCTTGAGGTGACTTCTAGCATGGAGGACAAGAAGGTGGGTGAGGAGGAGGTTGTGTGGTGGGAGAGTTCCCCTCCATGGATACAATGGAAGACCAATTTCAGGGGTTTCCTCTCTTATTTGTCTCGTAGTTGCAGAGTCAATTTTGATGAAAAATTTGTCATATCACTTTTTTTCTGCACTGGAAAATGGAAGACATGTTATGATGTATTAGATTTAAAACTGTTCATTACAGTTGTGTTGGGGTGGTGCTTCTCAAAGAAATCCTGGCACTCATTATATTTTCTCATAATGGATTTTATCTCATGATTGCTAACCTTTTCCTTGTCTTCCTCTTCCTCAGTGGATGCTCCTCAACAAGCACCTTCTGCTGGTTACTCGAGTTCAGCAAAGTTCTTTTTGCCATCCACTCCTCCTTATCATCCCTAACAAGCTCCCCTGTATCTCCACCATTGATGTCTAGGCCCATGCTTTTGCACATGGACACAATCTCCTCCATTACCTGTGCATCAGACCCTTCAGAGTCACATTCAGTGACATTGTGGCCACAGTTCCTTCAGGCTCAGTTTAAGGTCCAGAATGTGACATCTTCCCAGGCTCTGTCAATGATGTTGATGCAGTGTAGGACATTGAAATGTTTCTTCCACAACTCTTTCAGAATTAAGGACAGCTTTTCAGTGACATTAAAAGACCTGGTGAAGAGCACATTTGTATACTGCTTCTTGAAATTGCTATGGGCTGCAGAAAAGGTATCATATTGAGGAGGAGGAACTTGACCTTTTAGGAGTCATCTTCTGCTGGATTTGGGCCAGCAAACCCTCAGAGAGATATGAATGAAAACACAGAAGACAGAAAGCATCCTTGTGGAGAGCCAGGGGGCTCCAACAAAATGAGGTCCACATCTCCCCCTTATTGTTTCCTTAAGCAGCTGGTTAGTAATCCAGACATGTTGCTGTTGTTTTTGCGCACCAATGCATTCATTCCAACTTTACAGACTAGACAAAGGAGAAAAAGACCAGTTAATAAAAAGGTAGCAATGACTGTCATTCCCCAATGAGTTTCTACAGTCTAGATTTGGAGATCCAGCCACCTAATATTGGATTTGAAGGCTTTAAATCATTCTGTTGGCTTGCCTTCTCTTGGATCACCAGGATAATTTGTTGGATTTGACCATGTAGTGTCTGTACATCAAAGTAATGTTATCCTTGGTGGAACCTTATAAATATTTTTTTTAACATATACCAAGTATGTTGGGTTTCATCCCATGGATAAGGTGTGACACACATATGCTTATATAATGCAAATCAGGCAAAATAATATTTTATATTAAGAGCCATTAGGTGATCCCCAAGAAACTCAGTAGCAATTTCCATAGACTATAGGTGGAAATAATTTTTTATCTATAGATTGTTTAATATTTAAAAAATTATTTATTTATTACAGGGTCTCACTATGCAGCTCAGTCTCATAGTGATCCCCCTGTCTCAGCCTTCCCAGCACTGGGATTATAGGTGTGCACCACCACACCATTTTGGGGCCGACACTGCATGTGGTACCAGGGATTGAACCTGGGTCCTTGCATTTGCCAGGCAGGCGCTTAGGCCACCGAGCTATCTTCTCAACCTTAGACTGTTCTATATTCAAGGTTGTTGTGACATTAAGAATAGCATGATTGACATATTTAGTCGCCTGTACAGATTGGATCAAAGAAACAATTGCAGTAACAGTTCTGACCAGAACAACTATGACAGCCACAAGACAGCAGCGAGCATGCTAGGGCAGAGATCATTGAGGGTCTGTGTTAAGATATCAAGAGCATAGGACTTTTCCTGAGGATGAGTTAAGTTGACAGGTAAATAAGCAAATAATCTTTTAATGGTGCTGCCGTGGTAGAACTTGAAGGCACCTGAGACAAACAGGCATAGTATGTACAGCTGGAACAGGTTACTTATACAGAGAATCCTGAAAGGCAGTGTTAGGAGACCCTTCTAAAAAGGCATAAGAATAGCTACTTCACACTTTAATACAGGAAATATGATGAAAGGTTTGGTGCCTGTTTTTTAAGATAATTATTCCTACCATATCTAGAGTGAATGGAAGAAATGTCCCAACCTTCAGATTGTGGCCTGTGCTGGGCAATTATTCAAGAAGGATTTTGAGATGTGGATAAACTGCCTTTCCTCAAATTATGAAATCACAGTGGGATGTGAAATATTGGAAGAGTACACAGAAAGTGTCTGGTTGTGTTTATCATAAAGTAGATGCTCAGTCCTCAGTCAACAGTGGTTAGGTTTTCCAGTTTACTCTCATGGCCAGTGGGGCCTCTACATAATTCTCAGTTTATTTCCTGATATTCAGGGTAGAAGTCTTTGATGACACAACAAAAGGGCAAGATGGACCTGGATACATTTGTAGTTATGTTACCATGTTTATAACTTTCCAGAGATAAAAACTGAAGGGCATTAGGAGCCAAGTGCAGGTGGAGCCATACCTCTGTTCTAGGGGTTAAATAGAGAAGATCAGCATCACTAAAGACAGGGGATTGCACAGGTCAGTAAGTTAGTTTGGTTTTGTCACGTGACATGGAGTTGGATGAGAATACAGGAGGGCACTTTATGCCTCCTATCCAGGAACTTTCATTGGTGAATACAGGAAAAGGGGAGTCAAATGAAGTCACTGGTTCCTGTAAAGGAAGCTCTTGCACAAAAGCACAGCAGGGAGCTGCTTGCCCATTGAGAGACATCCTAACATCACTGCATGGCTGACCACAGCAGGCATAGGAAGAAGAGGATTTTGGAGGCCTTTTGTTATCCAGTGCATTGAAGGACTTCATTCACTCACTGGGTCATTCTTTTCATTTCCCCAGGTCATCCTGGGAACCCAAGTCATCCCCAGCAGCAGAAAGCAAGATGGGTCTTTCTACTTTTCCAAGTAGAGGCTCTGAATCTGGGAAACCAGGTTCTCTTAGAAAGCACAGCACTGCTTTAGAGCACAAAAGACTGGGGTCCAACACCTACCCACCAGAGGAAGTTCTTTGCCAGGCCATGTTTGGCTCCATTGTCTTTTTGCAATAATAGTAATATCTGTGTCTGTGTCCAGCAGTCATAGGAAGGTTTTATTTTTAATTTTCATTTGAACAGTTGAAGTTGGACAAGAGGCTATGATGGGCTGGACCCAATAGGTCCCTCCATCTCCAGTGCTACCAAACTTCTGACCTCCCCTTGTCTTTTCTTTCTTTAGTTTTTAAAATTACTTCTCTTTATTGGCACACTTTAGATATACATAATAACATTCACTGTAGAAAATCTGTACCTGTACATGATATATTTTGATTCTTCCTTTTTTCATCACCCTCTCTACTCCCCTCAATCCTTTCCCCTCCTTATTTACGAAAGCTTTGTTTCTATTTTTCCTTATATTCTTTTTCCTTGTTCTTTCCTTTCTTTTTCCCTCCCTTTCTTTTGTTCCCCTCCCTATTTGAACATTTTCTTTCCATTTCCCAATATGCATTACATTTTGGTTCTTATTTACTTCTCACACCAGAGAAACAATGTGATATTTACATGTGTGTCTGATTTACTTCACTTGTGTATGGTTCCAAGGGCATCCATTTAGCTAGAAATGTCCCCAGCTTATCCTTTATTTATTTATTTATTTATTTATTTATTTATTTATTTATTAGCTTATCCTTCTTTATGGCAGGGTAGTACTCTATCATATAGAATAATCATATCTTCTTTATCCAATCATCAGTTGATGAGAATTTGGGCTGTTTCCAAGATTTAGCTGTTACAAACTGTGCCAATATAAACATTGGTGTAGAAATATCACTGTAGTATGATACTTTTAATTCTTTTGGGAAGATAACAAGAAGGGGAATAGCTGGGTCAAATGGAATCTCTAGATTTTTGAGTAGTCTTCACATGGATTCCCACAGTGGTTGCTTTAGTCTATACTCTCATCAGTAGTATTCTTTTTTCTTTACACCCTTGCCAGAATAGGTTAGTGGTTGATATAATGGTTGATACTAAGTAACTCAGCAGTTCTACAACCTCCTGTGTACAGGAGATGCCTTTACATCTCTATGATGCTGTTCATTGTGTCAACTTGAAAGGTTTAAAAGTTTAATTAAGTGACTTAGCAGGGGGCCAGGGGCCTCACTTTGTAAGTATCCTAAACCTGTGAAAGAGGAGGTGCTACATCCATCCTAGGAGAGGGTAGCCTGCATACAATATAATGGAGGAAAAAAAGATTGTTCTTCTCATCCCTTTTGCTCTTAGTGCTTTGCTGTCTCCTGCCACCATGAACTGTTGCCCTTCTGCCATGACACCCTGCTTAGGAGCCAGCTGATTATGGACTGAAACCTCTACAAACTGTGAGCTAAATAGAACTTTCATTCCTTAATTTTGGTGTTGGGTATTTTATCTTAGCAATGAAAGCAAAGTAACCAAAACAGTTCATTTCTTGATAATAGTCATTATTTCTGGAGTGAGGTGGAATCCCAGTGTTGTTTCAATTTGCATGTCTTGAACAACAAGTGATGTTGAACATTTCTTCATGTATTTATTTGCCCTTTCTACTTTTTCATCTGCAAAGTGTCTATTCATTTCAGATACCCATTTTTGGATTGCATCTTTAAATTAGGGGGGGCTTGATTTTTGAGTTCTTTATATATTACAGATATTAGTCCTTTATCTGAAGAACAGATGGAAAAATATTTTCTCACTTTTTGTGTTGTCTCTTCACTCTTGGTAGTTTCTTTGGCTGTGGAAAACCTTTTTAACAAGATGTGCTCCAAGTTGTGGATTCTTTATGATAGTCCTGTGTGATTGGGGTTTTGTTCATAGTGTTGCGTATACCAGTGTCTTCCAGAGTTGTACCTAGTCTATCTTCCAGCAGATTTAACATTTCTATTTTCATATTTAAATCATTGATACATTTTGATTTTAGTTTAGTGACTAGTGAAACATATAAGTTTAATTTGAATCTTCAGCATGTGGAAAGCCAGTTTTCTCAAAACAATTTATTAAAGAGGCTATCTTTCTTCCAGTGATGATATTTGGCTCCTTTGCCAAAAATAAGGTGGGTGAGTATGTTCAGTGTCAATTCTACATTTTCTATTCTGTTCCATTGATTCTCAGGTCTATTTTTGTCAGTACCATGCTGTTTTTATCACAATAGCTTTGTAGTATAATTTCAAGCAGGGATTGTGATGCTCCCTGTCTTGCCTTTGTCACCTAGAATTGCTTTTGCTATTCTAGCTCTGTTCTGGTTCCAAATGAATTTTTGAATTGTTTTCTCTAATTCTGTGAGGTATGCTATTCATATGTTGATCAGGATTACAGTAAATCTGTAGAACAATTTTGGTGGATATATGTCCATTTTCACTATCTTGATTCTTCCTACTCAAGAGCAAGAGATATCTTTGCATTTTCTGATATCCTCTTTGATATCCTTTTCCAGAATACTGCTATTTTCACTGTAAAGTTATTTTTATTTTCTTTGTTAGATTGATTCCTAGGTATTCAAGTTTTTTGGATGCTACTGTGAAAAGTGTTGTCTGATTTCTCTCTCAGTGGGTTTATGATTAGTGTACAGGAATACTATTGATTTTTGAGTGTTGACTGTATTCAGCTACAGTACTGAATTTGGTTTTTAAATTTAGAAGCCTTTTGCTGGAGTTTGGGGGTCTCCTATGTAAAGTATCAAGTTATCTGCCAATAATGATAATTTCACTTCTTCTTTTCCAATCCTTATTCCTGTTATTTCCTTCCTTTGTCTAATTGTTCTATCTAATGTTTCCAGAACTATATTGAACAGAATTGTAGCAGTGGACATCCTTGTCTTAATTTTGATTTTAGAGTGAAAATTTTGTTTTTGTCCATCTAGTATGAGGTTGGCTGTTGCTTTGTCATAGATGGCTTTTATCAGATTGAGATAAAGGCTGTCTTTTCTAATTTTCTAAATGTTTTTTAAGATTATGAATAAATGTTGAGTTTTGTCTTATGCTTTTTCTACATCTATTGATATAATCATGATTTTTGTCCTTGGTTCTGTTAATAAGGTGTATTACACTTATTGATTTGTGTATATTGAACCAATCCTGCATTCCTTGGATGAATCCTACATAGTCATTGTGTATAATCTTCTTGATGATTTGGTGGATTTTGTTTACCAGCATCTGAATGAGGATTTATGTGTCTATATTTATTAGGGATATTGGTCTGTAGTTCTTTCTGTTTGTTTGTTTGGTTCTGTCTCTGGTTTTGGTATCAAGGTGATGCTTCCAGGAATGAGTTTGGAACTGTTGCTTCTCTTTACATTTCATCAAAGAGTTTGAGAAATAGCAGGATTAGATCTACTCTTGTAGAATTTGGCACTAAATCCATGAAGACATGAGCTTTTCTTTGTTGGTAGGTTTTTAATTTCTTATTCAATTTCATTGAGTGGTATTGCTTTATTTAGAATGCTTGTATCTCCTTGATTCAGCTTGGTAATTCTTATGTATGTAGGAATTTGTCCATTTCTTCTGTGTTTTCCATTTTACAGGTTCTCAAAGTAGGTATTGGTGATCTGGATTTTTGCAAGATATGTTGTAATTTCATCCTTTTTATACCTAATGCATGGATTTGAATCTTTTCTTTCATTTTTTGGATAAAAAGGGCTAAAATTTTATTTACATTTTCAAAGAACAAACTCTTCATCAATTCTTTGTATTTTCTTAGTCTCAATTGTATTGATTTCTGCTCTGGTCTTTATAATTTTCTCCCTTGTTGAATATTTGGGCTTGACTTGCTCTTCTTTTTTTCTAGAAGATTGAGGTTCAACATTTGACTGTTTATTTGAGCTTGGTCTGATTTTCTTGGGTTTAGTCCTCATCACCAAAACAAACCAACCAAACAAACAAACAAATAAACCAAGAATCTCACTGTAGATTTACAGCAGAGTAATGGGTAATCTCAACAAGTCTGTGCCTTTAATTCCACTGAAGTTCAGGCTGGTTTCTGGCTGTGAGGATGGAACCTATGTTTTTCATGCTGCTTTGAACTTGGTTTTGTCTTACCCTGCCAGTGAGAACCTCTAGATGGAGGCAGCATGCTGGTACTATGAGTTTTGAAGTCAGTTGGCCCCTCTCCAAGATGGCTACCAGCCAATTACCTTCTCTAGAAAATGTATGAACCCAAATAACTTACCACCATTGCATCTGCTGTGTCTACTCCTCTATTCTACTCATGCATTTCTCTGTGGAGACGTCTGGGGTTGCCAGTAGTCAACATGTGTCTGAAGACTTGAACTCCTCTTCTCAGTAAGTCAGGGCTCAGAGAGAAATCACTGATTGCCATCTCCATCCTTTACACCGCAGTTGCTCTCTTTACTCTCTCCAGGGCTTCAGTTCTCACTTCAGATCTTTGCTGGGTTCTGAGGATCCACATCCCTCCTTCTGCTGTTTCTCACATTGTTGTATTCCAGCTTCTGGATACCAAATCTCAGAGAGGGTATTTCTTTGCCATTCACCACTCTACCATGCTGGAAGCCTACTCTAACATTTTCTTCAAGCCAAGGAACCCAGAAGAGTTGAACAGTTTTCATTTCAGGAGTAAAAATTTGGATTCGCTTTCCCTGCATTAATACACAGTTTCCCCTGATAATCTGTTTCTATGATGCCCAGAATTACCATCACCCTTAAGAAGTAGGTCTAGATTTTTCTAGAGAGTCACATATATGCCCACCAACCCTGCCAAAAGCGTGATGCTGTGGTACTGCAAATATTGTCCAGAATAGTAATATCAGGGAGTCTAACCCTCAGTGCTACTGCCCTGGACATGGACCATTAGCAATACTTGCAGTTGGGCACACAAATAGAAGATGGCTTCACAGCAATACAAGGGACACTCAACACACTGCAAGATCAGATTTACTCCCTGGCTGCAGTGGTCCTCCCAAAGCTCTAGACTGCCCAACAGGGAGGTACCCACTTGATTTTAGAAGAAGAATGTTGCTATTATGCTAATAACTCTGATGTTGCTAGAGAAATCCTCCCACACACAGCAGTATGAGAACAAACAAACCAGTGGGCCCAAGAGAGACAAATAGGTTCCTATTGGTGGAGCTTCCTGAAAACTGGAAGCCATGGCTAGGAGCTCTGTTGGGGCCACTAACAGACCTCCTTCTCATACTCTTAATAGGACCTTGTTTATCAAATTGGCTCACTTCCTCCTTTATTACAAAACAAATAGACAATATTAATCTCTAAATGACCCTCAGATATGGTGTTCTTATGCAGCCTTGAAGGCTAATATCTCTGAAAATGATTTTTCTAACTAAAAGAAGGGGAAATGAAAAGGGATCAAAATTTTAGACAAGGGCCTGTTAATAAAGCCCACCTAGAATGCCCACCAAACCAGTAGACATGTATGGTGTTGTCTGATAATTAAACACTTCTTTCTATGTGTAGCCCCTGACTTTACTGTCTTTGTATAGCCAGTGGCCTTGCAATATAACACGAGGTGTTCTTTACTGAATTTGTGTAACTGATAGCCTTACAGTGTAACTTTAAATGCTCAGACTCCCTAACAATCCATGATGTCCCCCAACCCTCCAATCTTATGTGCCAAATTTGCTTTTGTACCTCCCCACTTACCTTCCTTTTAAAGACCTGGAAGCCCCCGCTGGGCAGAGCTCTGACTCTAAGAGAGGTACTGGTTAGGAGCCTACAGATGTAATAAACTGCCTCCTAAACCTTCTTGGCACTGTTTCTTCCCTTGTTTGGCCTATTTTACTGCAATGATTCAATCACACTAATAGAACTTTGTCTACCTTTTCAAGCACTTATTTCCCTTGTTTGATTAACGTAACTATTTTTTTTTTGCCACTTCTGCTCCTTTGATGGATTTTTATTCTTCAAAACAGTTGCAATTTTTGACTTCACCACCTCACACTCTGAGAGCAGATCAATCATCTGAATAACATGTTCATGCTTCTCTACAATTTCTTTCTTCAATTCAATGGTTATTATTTTCTTCAAAACTTTTTTCTTGCCAGGCTAGTTGGTGCACACCTGTACTCCCAGCACTCAGGAGGCTGAGGCAGGAGCAGCGCCATGTGTTTAAGGCCAGCCTGGCCTACAGGGGAAGTTCAAGGTCAGCCTGAACTACATAGTGAGACTCTGCCTTAATAAAACCAAAAACTAAAACAAAAATCTTCTTTTTCCCATTCTTCCTCTGCACTTTTTTGTTGCCTTCATTATTGCTCTGTGCATTCCTGGCATCTTCATCACTGCTCTGCCTCTTGGCTCTTCTCTTTTCTTTTTACCACCATGCTTGTTCTGCACTTTCTTTGGAGCCATGCTGGATTGAATAATACTGTACAGTACTGTATTGCTAAAAGCATATACGAGCAAGCTTCACAGCAAGTGTGCACATGTCTGTTTGCAGCCACGATCCTGACTAGGGGAGGCCACAACCACATGTCAGATGACCATCATCACCTGATGTGGACTGCGAAAATAGAAGTAAAATTTTGCCAAACATTTCTGTTCATAAATCAAATTTTTCATGAATAGAAGTGTTTGTGAACTGAAGTGTTACTGTATCTCTTTCCCAAATAATTTTATCACAAAGTTTTAGTCATGTTCCTTTCAATAATCATCCAGCCAGTCCATTGACTGTAGCCCAAGAATTGGTACACTGTCACACATATAACCATCTTTCTTTCAAGCAACGTGTATGACTGACTAGGTACACTGGCTAACGTTCTGCCCACCGTGAAGATTTCCCTTCACCACTGTCCCTCAAGAATGTCCTGGAAAGTGGTCATAGTGCTGCAGCAGCTGTCCACTTGCATCTATATAACATGCAGAACTGTCTGTAAGCCAGACTCGAGTTTTCTCTTTCTTTGCCAACTGATCATAGCTGCATCCTCGGATGCCATAGGTGCATTGTGGCTTCTGCCTTTGCTCAGGTTTGATAGCATGCATATAGCTTCCATTTAATAATGGACCGTTACTGTGCATATACAATTTTATGACTCAGTGAATCAGATCACCCAGGTTATGTTTGGTTTCCCATGGCCAAGCATTCAGTTTCCACTATGGCCCTGTAGCAGTCCAGGAGCTGAATTTTCAAAGAGGGAGTCATCTGCAAGGGGCAGCAGAGCCTTTCTCCAAATCCTAAGGCTTCCACTGTGATTCACCTATGGGAGCCTTCTAGAGGCTCCAAACAGCATCCTTATCTACCACTGGTACTTCAAGTATGATTGGATTTTCCAAATCACGTGACCCTAGGGGCAGAGCAGCCTGCACAGCTCTCTGGACCTGTTGCAGTGCCTTCTGTTATACTAAACTCCACTCAAAACTAGCAGCTTTCCAGTTGCTTGGTAAATGGACCAGAGTAACACACTCTCATGAGTAATATGTTGTCTTCGAAATCTAAATAGACCTACTAGACATTGTGCCTTTCTTTTTTCATAGGGACATCCAGATGTAACTTATTTTTTACCTTAGAAGAGATATCTCTTCATGCCTCATATCAGTGTACTAGAAATTTCACTGAGGTAGAGGAACCTTGAATTTTAGTTTTTTTTATTTTCCATCATCTGGCTTTGCCAATAAATTCAGAGTGGCTGCAACTTTCTACTTACAGTCAGCATAATGTCATCAAGGTAGTGACTTGTGTTTTACCTGATAAAAGAGAAAGATGATCAAGATTCTTGTGACACAGGGCTAGGGAGTTAATGAGACACTGAGGTAGGGCAGTGAAGATGGATTGAGGGTCTTGCCAGCAGAAGGCAAATTGCTTCTGGTGGGTCTTATGGATAAATATGGAGAAGATAGCATTTAACAGGTCAATAGCTGCTTACCATGTACTAGGAGATGTGTTAATCTGATCAAGCTAGGAAACCACATGTGGCACAGCAGCTGTCATTGAAGTTACCACTTGATTAATCTTATAGTAATCTGCCATCATTCTCCAAGGCCAGCTCATCTAATGCACAGCCCAAATAGGACAGTTAAGTGAGGATAGTGATCCTTCTATCTCAGCTTCTCCGTGCTGAGATTACCAGCATGTGCCATCATCCCTGGTTTTGGTGGTCAGCTTACCTTGCCTGGGGTTGTGGGGCACGCACAGCATGCAGTACTTGGGATCGAACCCAGGTCCTTGCATGTGCCAGCAGGTTCTTAGACCACCAAGCTATCTCCCTAGCCCACGAAGATTAATTTTAACCTGCAAATCCACTCTAAGCATTCTCATTTCTCTAAGCCTTTGAATCCCTTTATCAACAGTAAACACAGGAATATCAAGTATTTATAACTCACTCAAAGGGGCCATCTTTTGATCTACACATCTGCCAATCAAACTAAACAATTAGCACCTTTAAAAAAATCTCCACAAGCTGCAGCATTAAACTAAATTTAATTTAGAATCTCTACAGAATAGGTCCATATTGAAAGATTCACTTTTGTGCTTCTTCCCATGCTCTTAATTCCATTCCCATACTTCTTCCTTAGATCTCTGCTTTTAAAAAGTAGAAAACTCAGAAAGTTCTTTGGGAATAGAGCAGACATACTTATAAGTCATGCTGTGATATTTATGGGCCTCACTTTTAGAAACTGCCTGAGATTTGAACCTGGTTATACACTTAGAGAGAAAAATGGGTGGTGAAGATGGGTCATGAGGAGTATTGGCATCATCGTGCCAGTAACTGCCAAGATTAATTTCCTCAGGTATACAAAGATAGGCCAATACCATAAGGAGTTGGGGTGGGTAATGGCCTCACCACTGCCTGAGAAAATAGTAAAACAAAAGCAATGTTGCATTCCTGGAGGGATTGCAGAGAAACCATTTTTCAAGTAAAAATAATCTCATCAAGGTTTGGGAGCTCAATGTCCCCAACCTTGTCAGAATCCTTCCAAACATCTCCATGCTATTTATGGTATCCCATTGTTTCATAATTAGCACCTTCATTTTCACTTCAGGTACCCTTCCAGGCTGAGAATTAATCTTATGCTGTATTTCAGCCAAATGCTTAGGGTTTGTATTTGTATTTCTGCAAATTGAGCCCTGTGGCTAAGGAGAGAAGGTTCTCTTAAAAATCTTTAGGCTATTTATGCATGTCTGGAGCTGGGAATTTGAACCCTTGAGTTCTTTTCTTTTCTTCTTCTTTTTTTTCTTTTTGTTCTTTATTTAGGACAGGATCTACAGGGTCTCACTACGTATATCGGACTAGTAGTGATTCTCCTGTTTTCAACCTCCAAAGTGCTGGGATTACAGGTGTGCGCCACCACTCCCAGTCTTAATCGCTGTCTCAGCGCACCCCAGGGGTGGGGCCAGAACGGCACCCTGGGGATTGAACCCCAGCTGCTGTGTTCTACCTAAACCAGCACCTTAGTCCACTGAGCTATCAGGCTGGCCCTTTATTTTCTTTCTTTCTTTTTTTTTTTTTTTCATTGTCCCAAATTTATTGACATACAGCACAGCAAAAAGATTCAAACAGCTCCACGTGGTGTTTTGAAATTCATCCCGACGGTAGGCTGTGTGACCTGCAGGTTGGAGAGGCTGCCGAAGTCCAAAAGCTTCAGCATTTCTTTAGTGTCAGGATCTACTTCAATGATTTCCTCATCCAAGGCTGAGACCTCAGGGATGTATCCTCCTGCAACTTGATGGAAATACCCCGCACAGGGCCCCTCTGTATCTGCTTCATCAGATGTGTGACATAGCCTGCTACCTTGTTGCGGAGCTTCTTGCTGGGGATGATGGCGATTTCCTCGCACACGCGCTTGTTGGTGTGGAAATTGTTTCCCAGGCGCGTATAGTACTTCTCAATGATCACGCGGGCTGCCTTTTTCACTGTCTTGGTACGAACGCGGCCCATGTTGGCGGGTCCCAAGGAAAGAGCTATTTTCTTTTATTAATTTGTTTTCACATTTAGAAAACTTTAAATTGTTTATGCATGTCTGGAACATGTAATTTTCTTTTACTATTATGGCTACTGATGCTATGAGCAACCGGTCAACATCACTATAGTTCCCACTATTTCTGAAATGTCCAAAAATATTGTAGAGTCACTACATTCCTTTGCTTTCACAAGGAGTGAGTTAGGATAGTCAAACAGATGTACATGAAACAGTTCACATCAAAACTCTGCACACTAGCAGAAGATGAGACCTTGAGAAGTTTAGGTCTCATGAAATTGCAGAACCTACTCCAGGAACCACTAAATCCCTTAGAGAAATTCATCCTTAGAATTCTGTTTCTCTGGAAACACTCATAGTACCAAAATCTGTATCAGTTAGCATTCACTAGAAAAACAGAAATATATACATATATCTGGACCCATGTATATGTATATGCATATGCTTATGTATGTATGATTTAATGCAAATGAAGGATTTATAATGTAGGCTTACAATGACTGCCTGTGGAGTCAGGGTGAAAGAATACAAAAAGGCTGTCCACACACTGGAGAGTGGGAACACCCAGCTGAAAGACAAAGGTCTGGCAATTACTACTGCTGAGTCCAGTGCAGCTCTGTGCCAGGAAGCTGAAGGATGCACAGAAGGCTGAAGAGTCTGCACTGGGAGCCTGCAGGAACTTCAGGTTATGGTGAAGACCAGGGCTCCTCTGAAGAAACAAAAGGGAAGCCTTCTTTCCTTATTCACTCTGTCCCTGCTACAAGCCTGCTGGTTGATGCCACCCACATCCAGAGTGGACCTTCCTCCCTCAATTTGCAGCAAACATGTCAGTCACACAGGCACAACCCAAACTGTGCACTAATCTGATAGGCATTTCTTTTTGTATTGCTTTATTTATTTTTTAAAACTCATTATTAACTTTATTGAAAATCAATAATAATTATGTAGCAAATTAAACATTGTAGACAAATATTGAAATGTGAAAAATATAAGATGTAGACAGAGTGAATTTTAGAAAAATAGTTTTGAGATGAATACGTACCATGAGATTAATAATAGATTGTACATTGTTAAAAAAATTTACAAACTTAAATGAATATAACAATAAGCATTGTCTAAAATAAACATGAAGAAGAAAGAGTTTACAGATCAGTCATATAATAGTTCACTCTGTGCCCAAATCAAGAAACTTATATTCATATAATTAGAATTCTCAAGATAGAATGGGGTAGGCAATAAATATTTAAAGATTTAAAATTTCCAAATTTAGTTAAAATTATTGCACCACATTTTCAAGAAAAATGAACCTTTTGCACAAGAAAGATGAATAAAATCATATCAAGATACACAAAAATGAAATTGTCCAAAACTTATTGTAAAGAAAAAATCATTAAAGCATATACATAGAAAAAAATATTAGCTATGGAAGAACAAAATAAAATAGCATCTTATTCCACATTAGGAAAAAAAAAGAGCAGTGGGTAAGAAACTAGACTTATTTATTCAAAGGACTGAAAGAAAAAAGTTCTGTCCTCATTGAATTTTATACTTAGCAAACATACCTTTGAAAACTAAAAGTAAAATATTTTCCAGTTATACAAACTTGAAATATTCTAATACCTCCAGACGTAGCATATAGAAAATAACAAGGGCCATAATCCAGGAGGCAAGAGAAGTTGCTGTACGGTCCTGGATAAAGAATAAAGAGCTCTCAAAATGGTAGTTATGCAGGACTATGTAAAATATAATTATATTAGACAAACCCATATAAAAGGTCATTGAAGATTTCCACAAAACAGTATCAATCTTACGTCAGGTTATATACACATTTTTTCGTGTGTGTGTGTGTGTGTGTGTGTGTGCACGCACATGTGTGTAAAAGACAAGGAAGAACTAATATTAAATTAATGGAAAATGGAAATACACTTTTTAAAGTTTCTAATACTAGAATAAAATATCATACCATGTCTTATAAGTAGATTGTAAGTCAAAGAAACAGTATAAATCACAAAACAAAAATTAAAATTAAACAATATTCAGAAAATTAATTAAATATTAATTAATCCAAAATTAAATTAAATATTTCAAAATAATATTCAAAAATTAAAATTAAATTGAGAGTCCAACTAAGAGGCTAGAATGTAGTGTATTATATGTAAGAATCTGTGATCAATTCAGAGTACTCACATAGTATTTGATCAGATTAATATTTACAAAAATATCAACTAAGAAAAAGTTTTCATGATAGTAAAGAATTACAAAGAATGAAACATAACAAAAATACTGGAATGGCAAATATATGACCAGCACTTCTATCAGTTTGGGGATAGGAGATCGCACAAAGTTCTAGTATGTGGTGGATGTGGACAGTGTCCATGACGTTTCCTGGTGGCCAGGTGTCACTTGTGGGACTGAGCCATTGCTATTTCCTTGATATCCACCCTATAGACCCAGACAGAATCATGACCCATAGGGTGCAGGAGA
>NW_004524595.1:5902815-5904468 GCF_000260255.1 Octodon degus | reverse complement strand
CTGAGCCGTCTCCCCAGCCCCTCTTTGACGTTTTGTATAGCGCTATCTTCTGACCTTTGGTGTAGAACTTTGATGCAGTTATTAGCACCAGGTCTGGATCTACCAAGTTCAAACTCATCCAGGTGGGTGTGGCTTGGGTCTGGCTGCTGTGCTCCACTTCTTTCTGCTGCAGCCCTTGAAAGTGAACCTGCTGTGCCACTCTGGCAAGATGTTCTACTCCTGGATTGGCTGGGTGGGTCTTTCCTCTATCCTCTCTGCAGGGAGTTCTGCCTCAGGGTTCTGCACTGGGCCTGTCTGATGGAGGGAATTCCACACACACGCCTGGCCTTTGCACTGGCTGGAAAGAGAATATGGCACACTGACAGGCAGTCCCACTCACGCCAGGCCTGTGTGCTGGTTGGAGTGAGGGTCCGATGGCCCCCATGCTGTCCCCCACACTCCTGGCAGGCTTTTCTCAATCCATTCAAAATTGTGTAATAAACTATTGCACTCTTTGTTTCATTTCTAATTGCATTGATACTGACATTTTTCCTTCTTTTTTATAGTAAGATTGGCCAAGGTTTTGTCTATTCTGTTCACCCTTGCAAAGAATCAGCTCTTCAGTTCATTAATTCTCTTTAAGTCTCATGTCATTAATTTCTGCTTTGATGTTCACAATTGTTTCATTGTACTAACTTTGGATTTGGATTATTCTCATTTTCCTAGTCCTTGAGGTGCATCATTAAGTTATTTATTTGGGCTCACTCTATTTTTCTAATGTGGAAGTTCAGTTATAAACTTCCTTCTTACAATTGCTTTCATTATGTCCCATAGGCTCTGTTATGCTGTATTGGCATTATTAATTTCTTCTTTGACCCAGTAATTATTCAAAAATGCATTGGTTAACCTAAATGTATTTGCATAATTTACTTATGTCATTTATGTGATTTCTTTTGTCATTGATTTCCAGTTTTATTACACTATGATCTGATAACATGCAAGAAATAATTTTGACTCTTTTGTATTTAGTTAAGTATGCTTTATGGCCTAGTATGTGATCTATTTTAGAGAAAGTTCCACATGCTGCTGATAAGAATATGTATTCTATTATTGGATGGAACACTGTAGATACCTGTTAGGTTCATTTGCTTAAAGTTGTGGCTCAACTCTGATATTTCTTTGTTGATTTTTTTTTGGTTTAATAGCATGTATTTGTGTTAATGGTGTATTAATTTTCCCCACTATGATTGTGTTGATGTTTATCTTTCTTTTCTTTTCTTTTCTTTCTTTTTTGGTATTTTGTACAGGGTTTATTGTGATTATAGGCACGTGCCACAATGTCCAGTCTCTTATATGATTTTTTTAATATCCAGTAGTGTATATTGTGTTTGTACCCAGCATACTTTTGGGTTTTGTTTTTTATATAATCTGCAATCTGTGTCTTTTAATTAAGTAGTTGAGTCATTCACACTGAAAGTTATTAATGAAAGATAATGACTTACTCCTGTCATTGAATTCTTTTCCTGATGCTTATTCTTTTATTTTCCAGCTTCTGCTTAACTACTCATCCTACCTAATATATTCATTACACTGGACATTTGGCAGTGCAGGTTTTGTTTTCTCTTTCTAAGATACCCCTGAGCATGTGGACTGATCAAGAATTTCTTCAAAAAA
>NW_004524595.1:5887056-5902485 GCF_000260255.1 Octodon degus | reverse complement strand
TAGGGGTTGGAAGTTGTTTTATTTTAGGGCTTGAAACTCTCCTAGCCTTAAAGATCAGTATTGAGAAGTCTGCTGCAATTCTAATGAGATAACCTTGATATGTTATTTGTTACTTTTCTGTGTTACAGCTTTTAAGATTCTGTCTTGTGTTGAACTTCTGGGATTTTGACTACGATGTATTGTGGAGAAGTCTTTTTCTAATCATTGCTGTTGGGGTTCTATTTGCCTTGCTTAACTGTGTGCTAATTCTTTCCTCATATTTGGACAGTCTTGCCTATTATTTCTGTAAACATGACTTTTATGCTGTTTGTGCCATTTTCTAATTTATCTTAGATTAGTCTTCTTTATATCATCTGGCAGCTGTTGGATCTATTTCCTATGATTTTTTTTGAAAGTATCTCTGAGTATATGGTCCCCTCTATCAGTTCTGTCTTCTAGTTCTGACCCTCTCTTTCCACATCACTTTGCTGCCCATATTTGCAAAAGAATTTTCATCTCCTTCATTTCATCTTTCCATGGACTAAATCTTTGTTAAACCAGCCAGTCACATTTTGTGTGGTTTTGGTTAGCTCAGTTTCCTTTTGTGAATGTCTTTTTTTTTTTTTTTTTTTTTTTGTCTTTCTGTATTTTAGGGAAGGGTCTACAGGGTGTTCACGATCTCACTACTAGATCAGACTCATAGCAATTCTCCTGTTTACAGCCTCCCAAGTGCTGGGATTACAGGCTGTCCAGTTGCCATCTGAGCATACCCTGGGGGGTGGGGCCAGCACAGCAGGCCTTGGGATCTAACCCCAACCCCTGTGCCTCCTTTCAGGTGTTTTAATCCGCTGAGCTATTTGGCCGGCCCAGCCCGTGAATGTCTTTTATAAGATCACTGGTCATTTTGTTCATAAATCTACTATCTGTTTAGTTACATAATCTCTGATGTCCCCAAGCACGTTGTTATTCTGTTTTGTTGTTGTTTTCTTATGTATCACTTTGTATAGTTCAGCTGTTTTACTTTTGATCCCCCCTCCCCCGATACCCCACAAATCAGCTTTGGGAAAGTTGAGTATTTTAGAAGGCATTTTGGGACACATATATTTAAGATTTGATTAAAGTTGAAAGACCTTGTTGCTAGTATTGAAATCACTTTAGAGATACACTTTGAGCATGACTAACTGTAGATCTTTGCCAAGATCCAGCCACCTGTGTTAATTTGGGCAGTGTGATTGGCCCAGTGCCCAGTTTTCCAGGGATGAATTGAAGTGATGTTGATAACACAGACAAGCCAGATATTGGCATATAGTAAAAGCCAATTAATAGCAACAACTATGTCACTACTAGCAATAGTTAAGAAATGAGCAACAATAATAGTCAAAGACAAACCAGATATTGACAAACCATAGGGAAGAACTAATAAAATTTACTACCACCTTTAACCATAGAGAAGAGATTTATATTTATAATATGGACACAAAGGGAAACTAAATTTTGACATATAGTAAATATTTATGAAATTATAAAACCATGCCACCATTAATAATACAAATGAATTCAATAATCATAGAGTCAACTAAATTTCTAAAAATTCAGCTTGATACTAGTACTAATAAAATGGAGGGAGTGGGGAAGGAGAAAATAAAAGAAGTATAATTTGAAAAAGAAGAAGAGAAAAAGAGAAAATAATCTAAAAGATGTAAAGAGAAAAAATTAGAATTAGATAAAGGTAACAGAAAACAGACATGGGAATGGGCTGGTCTGATTTCTTAACCTTCTTGAATTGGCTGCATGCAGGTCCATAGCAAGTGGACTAAAGGCTTTGTTTTGTGACAAGTGTCAGCTCAGGGGATGTGGAGGAAGGCACTTTTATGTTCCCCATTTTTTTAGGTTTTGAATGCTGGGTAAATAGGACATATTTTGCTTTCCCCAATTTTCTGTTAATGGCAAAAGAGTGGAAGTGCCCCTATGGCATTGCCACTGGCTGAATCCCTCATGGTTTCTCTCTTTGTCTGGCTTTGCTTATTCCTTGTGAGTTTCTTCTTCACCTTCACAGTTTTTCCAACTTTCTGTGGTCTCCACTGAACTTTTGGCTCTACCCTCCTAGCTTTGCATGTTGTGCTCTCAGAGACTCACATTCTGGTCTTTCAGGCCTTCTTCTGAAGTCTGCATGGAAGACTTCTGAGCCCACAACTCTTGCATCCTGCAAGAGTGTAATATCAGCACCATGTGGATGAACCATGATGTGCTGCCAGTCAGAGCCATAGCCTTCTGTGGGGGTCTCTGAGTGCCTGGATGGCTGAGCACTGTGAATCAAATACCCAGTCATAATTCTGGAGCATGGTATCCTGGGGACTCGCTTCTTATAACTTTCCTGGTTTTGAGCCTGTAAAAGGCAAAGCCCAGTTTCCTCACATTCCCTCAAGGCCTTTTCCCCATTGTCCAGTTCCAAAGTCCTTGGCTTTTTTGTAATGCTAATTTTTTTAAATTAAAAATTCCTTAATTTTTTATTCCTGGTACCACCATCACAATTTACAGGGCAATGTACCTGATGTAATGAAAAGAAAGAAAAAGACAAAGTTACGACGGATAAAAGAACTCAAGAATATACATCTAATTGGCAATGCATTGCATTAATCAATAGCTGTATTTTTTTCGAACTGTGGCTATGATGGCCCTAAACTAGAAGGGTTTTCTGTTTAAGCTGCAGTAACTTTTCTGACTATGGATCATCATTCCTTCTGTAGCAGATTTTTACAGCTCCTCTAATGCATTTGGGACAACTATCTCAAAGTAACCTGCAGCTTTCCTGACAACTCCTCACTCTCTCTCCTGCTAAGAATTGTAGACCTTTTCTGTTGTTTTTTTAAAAAACCTACTACCATATCCACCATTTCCATCACTGGATCCATAACCATCACCACAGGGACTGCCAGAGCTTCTTCCACCAACACTGCCCCCCTTCATGGGTCCATAATTTATTTGATTGCTGTTTTCCACTATAATTTCCAAAATTATTATAGTTTCCACAGTCTCCATAGTTACCACCACTAAAATTTCCTCCTTTGTTGTAACTATCCTATCCTCCTCCTCTACCACCTTTATTACCATATCCTGATCCATCACCACCATATGCCCCTCTACTACCGTGACCAGGACCACCACCACAGTTTCTACCATCACCTCCAAATCCTTTATATCCACTATTACCTGCTCCATAACTACCTCTGCTGCCATCTCCTCCATTACCATAGCCTCCTCTTCACCAAAGTTTTGACCAGGGCCAAAATTCCCTCCACCATCTCCAAAGTTTCCTCCACAATCCATGAAGTTGCCAGATCCACCTCTACAACCTCTTTGTGATCCAGCAGACTGGACCTCTTGTTTAGAGAGGACCTTTGCACTTCACAATTATGCTCATTAATAGTGTGGTATTTCTGAATATTTCTTTATTTATTTGGTACAGGGTCTCATTATGCAGCTCCAACTCATAGTGATCTTCCTGTCTCAGCTCCCAAGTGCTGGGATTAAAGGTGTGCTCCACCACATCAGGTTCTGGTGGCTGGCACAGTGCAGGACTGGCATGGCATGTAGTGCTGGGGATCAAACAAGGGTCCTTGCGCTTGACAGGCAGGCACTTAGAGCACTCAGCTATTTCCCCAGCCCCAATATTAAAGACGTAGAAGGCCATTATTATTTTTTTAAATTTGGTACAGGATCTACAGGGTCTACAGGGTCTTACTATGTAGATCAGACTCGTGGTGATTCTCCTGTGTTCAGCCTCCCAAGTGCTGGGATTACAGGCATTTGCCACCATGCCCAGTCTTAATCAGAGTGCCTTAGGGGTGGGGTTGGTATGGCATGCCAGGGACTGAACCCCAGCTGCTGCACTCTGCGTAAGAAGGCACTTTAGTTCCCTGAGCTATCTGGCTGGCCCTTTTTCTTTTCTTTTGCAATACAATTTTATCAACTGTATCATAATCATCAAAACTTACAAAAGCAAATCTTTTTTTCCCCCACTCTGCCTGTCTTCCATAACTTCTATAGGTTCGATCTTGCTGTATTTTTCAAAGTAGTCTCTCAAATTATATTCTTCTGTATCTTCTTTAATACCATCAACAAAAATTTTCTTCACTATTAGATGGGCACTGGGCTTTACTGAATTCTCTTTAAGGCAATTCTCTTTGGTTCCACTAGATGCCCATCAACTTTGTGTGGTTGAGCACATGTTGCTGCATCCACCTCTTCAGCACAAGAGTAAGTCACAAAACCAACACCTCTGGAATGTTTTGTTTGGGGATCTTTCATTATCACACAATCTGGGAGCGTGCCCCATTTCTCAAAGTGCTCTCTTAAGCTGTCATCGGTATTTTTGAAGCTCAGACCACCAATAAACAGCTTCCTCATCTGCTCTGGTTCCTTTAGATTATGACCCTCTTCCCCCTGGCAAAAGCCGTAGCCAGAGTCAGGCTGAGGGTGACTGGGCAGCAGTTTTACCTTCATTTTGAGACTGGACTTGCCTCTTCCAAATCGAGTTCAATATGGGACCCTGTAATGCTAATATTTTCAACAACTGAGTTCTTTTCAGCTTCACCTTTATAGGTTCCAACTTTACTGGAGTTTCATTTTTGAGTTTTCCAAACTCAAAACTGTAGTCCTAAGGGCATCATGGCTAATTTTTAGACAATGTGCATTATAGGGGTATATAATGCTTATGCTTATCTTTTAGGAATATTTCTATTCATGAAATTTTAATTTTATGGGTTTTGTTATATTAAACAATGGGTATATAAAAGGAAAATACAGTATCAATACATTTGTCAATGTTGTTGACAAGTTATGCAGCAACTATGATGTCATTTGAAACACAAAGCATTGTGTGTTTCAATCAATATATTTTCAGTACAAATCTTCTCATTGAATTAAGAGAAAGTATAAAGATTTCAATGCTTTTGTTGTTGTCTAAATAAAGATTTCCTTTCAATTAAAAAAAGAGAAAGTAGCTGTATATCTATCCTATTTTGAATATACAGATGCAAAATGTTTGTTCATTTGTATCCCTTTTTGTTTAGTTTTGTCAGAGAAGGGTATTCCATTATCATTTAAATATTATAGGTGTGTGAAGGGACCAGGGAGTTGGCTCAGTGGAATAAGCATTTCCCTGGCAAGTAGAAGGGCCTGAGTTCAATTCCTGGTTCTGCCAAAAAAAAACCAAAACCAAAACAAAACAAAAAAGTAAATATAGGTGTGTGAAATATTTTCTTTTTATAATTAAGTGTATTAGTACAACTTAGATATGCATAATGATCACATTCATCATAGGGATTTGTATCTGTACAAGGTGTAACTTAGTTTCTCTTTTTCTCCCATTCTCCTCCCCTCTTTTCAACCTTTCTTCCCTTCCTTAGTTACAAAGCTTTGTTTCCATTTTCTGTCTTTTTCTTTTCCATGCCACCCACCTCAATTCCCCTTTCCCTTTGAAAAACTACTTCCTATTTCACAATATATAAATTTATTTAAAATTTCAGTTTCTCATACCAGAGAGTGAAATATTTACACGTGTCCAGTTTATCTCACTTGAGAATATGGTCTTGGGGTCCATCCATTCAGCTTTTATCATTCTTTATGGCTCAATAATACTCTGTTGTATTTTTAAAAAGTACATCTTTTTATAATAATCATTTTAATAATATGGTTAACAAGAAATGTACACCATTTAGCAAGGATACAAAGACTGTGGGCAGGAACTACTAATCAAAAGCCACATCTCTTTTTATCCATTCATTGGTTGATGGGCATTTGGGTTGTTTCCAAGATTTAGCTATTACAAGTTGTGCTGCTAAAAACATGGATGTGCATACATAGCTGTGGTATGAGCATCAATATTTTCAACATTAACTATTTATCTGCTGACAAGATCTAAAAAATAGCAGCAGAAATAAATTCCTAGGTGAACCACAATGAAAATACAAATAAAATTCTACCACAAAAGGAATTCTGACTTCAATTATCCTACCTAAGGCAGTTTTCACACATGAGAACTGCCATGTTATATCACAAATATCTCTCACACTGACAGCACACATGTTTTATTTTCCTGCCTTCTTTGGTAGGACATATTTGACATCTTGCTAGTCTTCCTATATTTTTTAGGATGCTCTTGTGATGTTTCACCTGTTTGTTCACAAGTCTGCTTAGAATTCCTTTGAGGAGTTCTTTGAGCAGATGCATATTGTTCTTCCTTTGTTGTAATAAATCATTTCTCAGTTCTAGTCCCAATCCTCTGAGAAAAATTGTCCATGATATTTTGTGCTTGTTATTTTCTTTATAAACTATAAAACTATGTCTGACATGTTTAGGATTGAGTAAAACACAACCATTAGCCAATGCTTTGTGTTTCAAATGACATCATAGTTGCTGCATAACTTGTCAACAACATCTACTTCATCTTTCACTTTGTTATAAAATGTGACCATTTCTGGCTTCATTTGTGTTGAGGATTCATTGTCAATCTTTGTTTGTTTATCTCACTATATAGTCCAGGTTAACCTTGAACTCACAGGATTCTCCTGCCTCAGCCTTATGCACTATGACACCAGGCTTCAGTATCAATTATGGAATAATGTTGACAATATTAGTATTATTTTGTTATTCTTCACTATATAGGAGGCCAATATTATGCCTATCTGAAATCCAAAGATTGTATTATACATTTCTCTAGCACGAACTTGCAACACTGTTTCAAGACTCTCAGCTTTGGTCTGGTGTATAGTTCCTGTGCTGGTCACCTCTTGTTCTTTTAGAAAATATAACATCAACAGGTGAACTAATTGTCAAATGCAACATTGGGTTGCTTTTTGAAATAGATGCAATAAGTCTGTTCACAAAATTATATACTTTATTACTACACAAAGAAAGACCTGGTGACTGAGTTACAGGATAAATTTCTAAGTTCAAGGTGTAAAATGTCTTTGCATCTACCTGGGCATGTATTTTTATGCCATACTTGGGAGGTTTACTTGACATACATTGCCAAAAACTTCAATAACCATGAAATGATGCAAGTTGTTTGTCAATTGTTGTGTATTCAGATAGTGTATAAATTGCTTGACGGTTTGAAACAAAGCTTTCAACAAACAAGTGAATAGCAGTCAGATTGCCAGATTTTTTTCTTGGTAGTTTTTTGTCATCAAAGGTAATTTTTAAGGAAACAAAATCTCTTTTTTTTTTTAACTTTATTGAGAAACAAATAGCAATGAGACAGTTTCAAAACCGATTAATAGGACAATTTCAATAATAAATACATTGCATTTTGTTGTCTTCGTAGTAGTTATTCATAGTACAAGATGCAGACATGATATCCTATCTGAACACTACTAGTAAATCTTTCTTCTCATTGAATTAAGAAAGAGTAGCTGTACGTCTATCCTCATTACTTTGTATATACAGATACAAAATGGTCCTTCATTTTATTGCCTTTTTTGTTTAGTTTTGTCAGAGATGGATATTCCATTGCCATTTAAACATTGTAGGTGTGTGAATTCAGCAAAAGAATCCAATATAGTCCAGTAGCCCATAATAGTAGTGGGTTATCCATAGAACTGGCAATGTCAGAAGTTGTTGACTTGAGCCTTTTACAGCTCAACATATTAATATGGCTTAATTTTTATATATCATTTTTATATTTTTCTGCTGGATGGCTAAGACCTAGATAAAGCAAGACCCATATAACAAGAAATGTAACTTTTGTATCTGAAAAGGTCAGTCAAAGGTCAGTAAATCCTCAGGATTTACTCTGAAACCTTGTACTGCAGTTTGTAGATCCTTTGTTAGTGTCAGCCATGTGGATAAGTCATGGCCTTGCTTGACCAGTTTGCTCTCTGTGAAAGCCTGAGAGAATGTTTTTTTCTCCATGTGACTCTCCTTAGGTACACTCTACATCATTGATCACCTTCCTCTGTGGCCCCTAATCTCCTTGATCAGAAAATTTGAGTTACAGGATGTTACAGTACAGGTTCTCCTATGTCCTGAGTCCTCACTGACCTTGAAAGGCTAGGGCCAAAATGGGAAACTAAATCTCTTGAGTGTCACTAATTTCTCTAAAAATCTCAGTGCCACATCTGTCATTTTTCCATAAATTCTTTAGAATCTGATGATTAGCATGCCAAAGTCCTGCTATGAAGGCTTTTAGTTCAGATAGTATAGAGAATGTTGATGTGTATAGAATGTTTTCTTGTATTTCATTATTAGAGTACTTCAAAAAGCCTTGTAGCACATTGTTTGTTACAATTTCCAACACTGAAGGGCAGTGTTAGCATTCTGTCTAGTAGATTTCACCCTGGCATTAACCTAATAATATTTTCTGACCTAGTTCTAACATTGAATCATTCAGATATACATGACCATTTTGTAGCATTTTGACTAGTCAAGTATTTATATTATATTTTCTTCCTCATCTGAATTAAGGTCTTCCTTCTGAACTTCTCTTTCTGTCATCTCTCTCTGTCATATCTGTCTTTTTTCCTGATTTTTCTTTAATATAGTTGCCATCTCTCATAACATATTATTAGGAACCTTCTTAACAACCTATCTGTCTTATATTGCTAACTTCTTTGATTGACACAATCCGAGTCACCAGCAGTAGCCTGATGATTCACTTTTAACTTCTTCCCAAAATTATAAAAGCAGATTTTCATGTAACATTGTGTTGAATTGGGCTAATTCTATAAGAAAAATCAAAAGAAAACATTTAATAAAACAGTTATACATACACAAAAATTTAACATGGCGTATAATGGGCAAAACTCACCAATTTACACTTCAATACATTGTATATACCTTGCATGTTGCATACATTGGGTGAAAACAGAGATTTCTTACTGTATTCCCCAAGCATAGCTACTGACATGCAAATCTGGCTGCCATTATGCTAAAATACATATTTCCATTAGAAAGTTGTAGCATGGGCATCTGTGACCTAGTATGTGAAACTGAGGCCTTTCAGCTGTGCCCTTCGTGCTTCACTCTCAACACAGATCTGACTAAAATTCCCCAACAATACTCATACCACAACCTCTATATTAGGTTGCCTTGAAATTTCCTCTGCCATGTTAATTAGTCTGTCATCCTTAATCTCAGTCTCCCTCAAAATGTCAGGACATGAGCAAAATGCAGACAAATTTTCTGCCAGAGTACAACACATGTGCCATGGAGTCCAATTGCCAATGGAATTTTTCTACCCAATAAAATCTCCAGAGCCTGGTGTCTACAGAAAAGATCTTCAGGGTATGAAGGTCTTATGCCACTGAGCTACCTGCATTTTGATCAGCATTCTGCTCTTCTGAGCACTGACCAGATTCTCCTGTAAAGTTTGGCTCACAGCATGCTAGGACAAGCTAACATCTCCCAACCTTTCCAAACTCCTCTCCCAAGCCATTTTGAAAGGCTTCTGAACCACAAGATCATGTAGTATCATAGCAACTACCCTATTTCTCTGACATTAAAATCTGTCTAAATTAATTTCTCCTCACTGGGACATAATACCCAACATTCACAATCTAAAGCAGGAAAAGTTTATTTGCTCTCATGGTTTGTAGAGGTTTTAGTACACAATTGGCTGGCTCCAAGGCAGAGCCACATGGAAAAGGTCATGGCTGAGAAGAAGCAGCTCACAGCAAGAGGAGAGAGCCATCAAGGTAGGAGAGATGGAGATGTAATCTTTTAGGCCATGGCCCCAGTGACCCACCTCCTCCAAACAGGCCTCCCCTCTCTTAATACCACATTTAGCTATAAACTCATCAGTAAGCTAATTCGTTAAAGTATATCACATACCTATGATCCAATAACCTCCCCAAAGCCCCATCTACGAACCTATGAAGCTTTGGGTGGCCATCTAGGTATAACACCCCTGAATAAACAATAAAAACAGAGGGAAATGAGTCCCTAAATTTCTTCTATGTATTTAAATGGAATAAGAATTTTATTTATTTATTTATTTTTTGTTCCGAATGCCCTCAGGGGTGGTTTGGCAGGCTGGAGTGTTGTTGTGGGGATTGAACTACAGCAACCTGAGGCTGAAAGCTTTGCCGAAGCAGCCACTTAAAGAACTGAGCTAGGGCCAGGCCCCTTCTTCTATGTATTTAAATAAGAGATTTTCTAGGATCTTCAACTGTCAGCACCTGAAATGGGTGCTTAAGGTTGCCAGTCATTGGCTGAAACTTGCAGTCACTGTGGATTCCAGCAGTGACTCTACAAGCCTGGGACTGACCTCAAATTGAAACAATCATCTCATGAAAACTGTTTGGCCCTCTCAAAAGATGAGGACCTTTCTAGGTCCATCTTGTGAAATTAGAGCTGGGATAATCATCAGTGGATAATGACTAGATCCTAGTGGACTCTAAGAACCCAATAAAAGTCTGCCCCTACCTTTGGATTTTTTTTTTTTTAATGGGCTGCTCAGGATGCCTTCAGGGCAGGTCTAGTTTGGCTTGAGGATGAGGGGATCAAACTACAGCATTCTGAGCCTGACTGCTTTGTTTCAGCAGGCACTTAAACACTTGAGCTAATGGGCAGGACTACCTTTGTTAATGGGCCAGTGTCATCCTTTTTATGAGAGATATCCTTTGTAAGCTCTTCAAGTTGAAGTGCCTTCCTCATTTTCTCTTACTTTCTAATTTCATAATAGATCAGTATGTGCCTCTCACTAACACACCCTAAAAGTCTTTTCTGTAGGGAACATCAAGAATCTGCCTGGGCTGAGTTGAGATCTCCTCTTTAAAAGGACCCTGCTGGATTCTGTCCAGTGACAATGTCACTAGCTAGAATGGGTAGTTGCTCCACATAAGACGGGTATCACACCCTGACTAGTTTTAAGGCAAAGGTAAAATGAAAGTTTATTACAGAAAAGGGCATTCCATAGGCAGAGTAACTTGGTTAAGGACAGCAAAGCTTGCTGCTGCTCCACAGTAGCAGGGGTTTCAATGGAATGCCATTAACTACTCATGATTTTTAAGGGCTGGGGGTCTCTAGATAGGGTTGAGTTTAGTTACTGTGCATGTGTGTGCTTCCATAGAGGCAAAACTACTTAGAAATGTGTTAAAGCCCCCTGGCCCACTTCATAGAGATGATACTGTCAGTGCATTACAGGCAAGCATAATGAAATTTAGGATCAACTCCTGGTCAGACACATTGCCATTTCTGCTTGCCCCAGTTGTCTAAATTGCCTGCACCCTACTTTCTTATCTCAAGGAACATAGTGGCTTGTCTGCTTTATTGTCAGCCTGATTTGGTGCTGCGCCACCCCCCATCGCCATAAGTTGAAGCTGCCTGCTGGTTTCTCTCAAGATGTTACTTCAAAGGACAGCCAGTATCCCTGTCTCAGTCACACAGAGAAATTTTGATCCATAAATATGGAGTTTTTCCCCATACTAAGCAATTTTCCACTTTTCAGTAGATACCACTGGGTGTCTGCAGTATAATTCAATTCTATTTTTTTTGGTGGGGAGGGTACAGGGGATTGAACTCAGGACTTTGCACTTGCCACGCAGGTGGTTAGGCCATTGAGCTATTTCCCTGGCTATAATTCAATTTTGATATTACCTATGTCAGCTCCTGCAGATTAAGACTCAGGCCCACAATGCCAGTCCTCTAATTCAGACACCAATTGCAAATCCAATTGCAAATCCAATTGTTACCTGAGCTTCTGGGTGACCAGCCAAATATGCCACCTCCCTTCAGGAACTTGCTAGAAGAGTTCACAAAATTCAGGAAAACAACTTACCTAATAGATTACTGCTTTATTATTAAAAAAAAAAACAACCCACAGAACTCAGAACCAACTAGATGGAAGAGATGCATGGAGGAAGGTAGGTTAGAAAGAAGCTGTTTCTATGCCCTTTCCAAGTGGGCTATCCTTCCTGCACCCCTGCACATGTTCATCAACCTGGACACATTCTGAACCACTATGAACGTCGGGAATTTGTATGGAGGCTCCACCGTGTAGCCACAATTGATTACAAATGCTATCTCCAGCTTCTCTCCTCTTTCAGAAAGGTGGAGAGCAGGGCTGAGATTTCCAAGCTTCTAATGGAAAGTTGTTTCCTTTGGTGAGAGGCTCTTTATCTTGAGGCAAACCAGATACCCAGCCTTCAGCTGCTGGTTGTCTCATAGCATATAAAAAGACACCTATACTCTGGAGATTCTAAGGGTTTTAGGATTGATGTGTAAGCAAACTGGGCAGACAGAAACACAAACATATTAATATTGTAGACATCAACTCTTCCTAGATCAGGAACACCTCAGTGTCAGGGGAGTGCTGATGTCAGCTGTGGCTGTAGAGGAGCCTGGCAACAGATCTATTTGTTTGTTTTCTTAATTATGGAATTTTTTCTTTTATTATATACCTAGGCTTTCTTTTTTATTTTCTATTTTTTTTGAATTTTATAATAGTTTTTTAAACTAATTTTATTGAGAGACAAATAGTAATGAGACAGTTTCAAAACCAATTAGTAGGACAGTTTTAATAATTAACACATTGCACATTGTTGTCTTCGTAGTGGTTATTCATAGTACAAAATGCAGACGTGATATCCTGTGCAAACACTATTGGTACAAATCTTTCTTCTCATTGAATTAAGAGAAAGTAGCTATATATCTATTCTATTTTGTATATACAGATACAAAATGGTCTTTCATTTGTATTCCCTTTTTTTTGTTTAGTTTTGTCAGAGATGGGTATTCCATTGCCATTTAAATATTGTAGCTGCATAAGTTCAGCAAAAGAATCCAATATAGTTCAGTAGCCCATAATAGTAGTGCATTATCCGTAGGTTTGGCAATGTCAGAAGTTGTTGACTTGAGCCCTTTACAGCTCAACATATTAATATGGCTTAATTTTTATATATCATTTTTATACTTTTCTGCTGGATGGCTAAGACCAAGATAAAGCAAGACCTATATAACAAGAAATGTAACTTTTGTATCTGAAAAGGTCATTCAAACCCCTCAGGATTGACCCTGAAACCCTGTAGTGCAGTTTGTAGATCTTTTGTCAGTGTCAGCCATGTGGATGAGTCACGGCCATTGCTTGACCAATTTGCTTTCTGTGAAAGCCTGAGAATGTTTTCTCTCCATGTGACTCTCCTTAGGCACACTCTACATCATTGATCACTGTCCTCTGTGGCCCCATAATCTCCTTGATCAGAAAATTTGGGATGCAACTGAGTTACAGGATGTTACAGTACAAGTTCTCTTATGTCCTGAGTCCTCACTGATCTTGAAAGGTTAGGGCCAAAATGTTGGCTCTCCTTGCAGCCCTTCTTTTTCTCTAATTTTTTTACCTAGGCTTTCATTTCTAAAAATTCTTCACTTTCAGAACTTCATAAAATTTAAAGGATTCTGTCTATATAAATAAGACATTTCCCAAACTAGCTATAATGCTTTGACTTAATTTTCCCCATGGCTATAGCTATTTTCTTATTTGTAAGTCTTTAGTTGAAAATGCAAGCATTTCTCCCCTAAACCACAGAGGAGGTTGTAAAATATTGGCAAGACCTAAAATGCATAATTTCTAAACCATGTTCCTTTCCTATGTCATACCTTCCTCAAATTGCCTTCTCTTAACCTGTGTGTGGAACCTAGTGGCACTGCCTTCTGAGAAATATTGAGCCCCTTGGGAAGGAAGCTACTGTTATCCTAAATTTTAAACATTACTATAGGGCTGGTGAGATGGCTCAGTGGTCTAAAGCACCTACCTAGAACAAGCTTAGTAAAGCACAGGGACCACGGTTCAATTCCCAGAACCACATGCCAGCCAGCCCCGCCCCCTGGTGGGCTGAGCTGGACACACACACACACACACACACACACACACACACACACACCTAAATAAATAAACATTACTATAGTGCTAAGTTCTGGAAGACATGGTCCAGGTTCCCCAAATCCCCCACAGCAACCTGAATGATGTTCCCACATCATGAAGGTAAAACATTTTTGCTGCGAGATTTTGAAAGTTAGTTGTGCTGGGATGTCAAGATTTTAAACAGAATTGAAGTGCTCTTTATCATAATCTATCTCTACACTGCAAAACTAACCTAAAGAAAGTTTTAAAACTCTTCTAATTAGGGTCTATATTCTCACCCCGGTTAGGTTGAAGGATGATTCTGGGTAAATTTAGCCCTTCATGCAACTGTTAGAAACATAAGAAAGACTCACAGGACCCCTGAACTACCCAGCCAGAAAAGAGGGTGTTTACAAAGTGAATTTTGACAAGAGGAAGGAAGGAAAACTTATAGCAAACAACATGGTTCAAAGCTAATGCATTCAACTTCATTTTTCCTTTCTTTCTTTTCTTTTTTAAAAAAATCTTTTTATATTTGTTTATTTGGTACAGGGTCTCACTACACAGCTCAGACTTGTAATGATCCTCCTGTTTTCAGCCTCCTCTTACAGGCGTGTGCCACCATGCCAGGACTCTGTGGTCGGCACAGTCCCCCCTGGGGGTGGGGCTGGTGCAGCATGTGGTGCCTGGAATCAAACAAGGTCCCTGCACTAGCCTAAGCAGGAGCTTTAATCCACTGAGCTATCTCGCTGGTCCCATTCATCTGTTTTTAAGATGGGCATTGTAGCTAAAGGAATTTTTATCCACATGTCCCTAAATTGAAGCTCATGCCTACATTAAAATGTAAACTGTGTAAAGACTTGAGTCCACAGAGGAAGTTCTTTGTTATGCAAAAGGCTCTTTCTCCCTTGTCCCACTGAATTTTCCAGGATTGATGGAATCAACTGCATGGATCCTTGAGAAGCTGTTAGGATCTCTGCATCAGAGCATCCTCCAGGCAAGCTGTGGTTGACCTGACAATTGAGTTTTGGAATTCCCAGCAAGCCCCATGCCACCCCAACCTCATTTAGGAAATTTATTTCCCTTTTGGGTGAAGATGAAGGGAAAAAGAATAGCTGGTCATTCTGCTTGGTTCCACCATGCATCTTTATTTCCTTCATGGATAAAAGATCACATAATGTCTTTGGGATCCCAAACCAATCCAGTGCAGTCATGACCCTTTTCTTGTCCCCACAGGAAAATAGCATCCTTCATCCCAAAAAAGCCACTGCTGACACTGGCTGCCAAGGAGAACATTTGCCCTTGGTTCAAACCGCATTCTTCTTCATCTTTGTCCTTGGGCTTGGCTTCCACCCTACTCTACAAGTTCTCATACAGGATGATCTACTGGTCCATATGGGCTTGGGCCAGCTGGTTCTTCTTCTTTTTTTTTTTAATTGACATCAGTTATTTTTATTTTAAAGAAAGAAAAAAAAAATAAAAACAGTGGTACAAAATCTCAAAACAAGATTTTAGGAGAGTAACAATGGTTAGTACATTGTGTATTGTTATTGCCAAAGTAGTTTCTCATATTACAAGATATAGGGAAGAAATAATAAGCAAATAACATA
>NW_004524595.1:5880872-5885331 GCF_000260255.1 Octodon degus | reverse complement strand
TTGAACCCTTTGTGTCTCTCTGGCAAGATGTTCTGCTCCTGAATCAGCTGGGTGGGTCTTGCCTCTAGCCTCTTTGCAGGGAGTTCTGCTGAAGGGTTCTGTGCTGGGCCTGTAGCCTGGGTGAAATGAGGATCCCGCAGCCCCGGGTCGTCTCACTCCCTCACCGGGCTTGCACTCTGGGTCTGTTCAGGATCCCGCCGGCCCTGGGTTATCTAACTCACTCCCCAGGCCTGAGCTCTGAGTCTGTTCAGGATCCGGCCAGGCCCTCAGTCATCTCACTCACTGGGCCTGTGCTCTGGGTCTATTCAGGATCCTGTGGCCCTGGGTCATCTCACTCACTCGCCAGGCCTGCGCTCTCCAGCTGGTTCTTCTTGATGCTCACTAGGTTGGCTGAGGAGCTTAAGAGGCACTGAGGGAAGAAGCAGGAGGTGGCACACACCAATGCATCTGGAGTACCTTGGGCAGTGTGGGAAAGACAGCCAGGTGGTTGGATCACCCCTAGAGAGGCCAGCACCTTCTGGGACATGAAGTTACTGAGCTTGCCTACCACCTGGGTATGCTACTTCTGGACATCCATGCCACCAGTCTCATAGAAGATCTTGGCAAACATGTTGTTGATCATACTGGTGGCAGCAGTAGTATAGATGTGGGCAGGACAAACTTCTTGGTCAGAGGTTCCTTGGGAACCACACAGTAGATTTGTTCTCTGGTGGTATGAAAGAACTATCCTTGATGTTGTCCAGCAGGACTTTGGCCTTCTCCATCATACAGTTCTTTACTTGCTACTTCTTGAAGTTGGACAGAAAGGGCAGACTTGTAGTACAAGTCCAGGAATGCGCCCACATTGAGGAACATATTGATCTCAGCACCTCTTGGTTGTGGCCCATTCTTTGGTGATGACTTGTTTGGGCACACTGATCTTGGCATGTTTCTTGGTGTTCAAGCATAACAATGAATGGTTTGGCCATGCTGATGGTGGGGTAATCAGAAACGGGCAGCATCTTGGTCATTTGCTTGAATGGCTTGAATGGAACAGCTCTATCAAGCCTCTGATGGTGGCCTAATAGGTGGTCTCCAACATTCAGTGATGATTGCTTGTGTCTTCCACTAGGACATCAGTGATGACAAATTGGTACTCCTTCAGATGTTGGAGCATGGCCAGCATACTGTCCCACCAGGAAACCTGGTCGTTGACCAGCATTCAGGGTGCCATGTTTGCTGGCTTCTGCTTCTTGTCAAGCATGTGTAGCTATTGAAGGTTGATGGAAATGCTCTACCAACCTATGATACCATGACAGGAGGCTACCGAGTTTGAGCAGCCAGAAGGCCTGTTGGATGTCCATGTTGAAGTTCTGGTCTAGGAAGAGTATTTGTACAGAAATTTCCAGTGAGGCACATGCCTTGGCAATGTCCTTTCCAGTGTCTGTGTTGGCCCTGAACACTTTGTTGCAGATGTCCCACTTAATGAAGATGGTCTCTGGCATGTTCTCAGGTACCTGAAACCCACAGAAAAGCCATTGGAGGAGCCCAAGGCCAGGAAGTGAGTGGCCAGGGTCACGTAAGCCCTCATCTAGTTGTCACTCCTCCACATGTCTGTGGAGATACCACACCAGGAGGCATTGGCCTGCTCCTTGAGGACCTCCTCAGTGATGGGCCATAGTTCTCAGAAATGGTCTTTCTGGAGAATAGTGACTGACTTCAGCAGTTCTTGGAGGGTAGGCTCATCCCCAATGGACACTGGGTATAGCCCCTTGCATGTGAGCTCCAGGACAGTGAATATGAAGTCCTGATGCTTTACTTTCCAACCCATGTCCTAGTTTCAGACCACTGTGTTCTGTGAGGGATACTGAGTTTAGAGAAAGTTGTGGCAAAGTTTTCTTGGATCTGCTCCATGTTGCTTTTGATGAATTTGCAACTCCTTGGAGTGGTTTTTCTCTAGGCAGTAGGACAGATTGGAAGTGTTGCAGGAACAAGTAACCTGGGTCATATAGAACCAACAGTAGATCTTCCAACACAAGATGCATCCCTCTGTGGAAGCCAAAGTATTTCCATACTGTACTTTGCTCTTGGTGGGCAGTAGACCATCAGCTTCAGGTTTTTCTGAGAGTTATCCAGGGCTCTGTTCTCCATCACTTCTGTCTGGTGAGCATGTTTTATGTGTGGGCACCAGCCAGTGTTTGGCAGGGTGGGGGTGGTGGATTGGGTAGTGAGGCCTGTCAGATGCTTCCTCCTGTCCTCCTGGGGAAAGAGGACTGCATTCACCATCAGAGCCCATAAGTCTTGGAGGAAGAAAAAGAAGAAGAGGATGAGGGGAATGAGGAGGAGGATGAAGAGGAGCGGAGGGGTGAAAGGGGGAAGAGAAGAAAGGAGTGGAGGAGGTGGTGGTGGTAGATAGAGTTGCTGGATGTCTGGAGCACAAGATGCGTAGAGCGCTGGGGACTTGGCCATATCTTTTGGTGGTGAGGGGGAGACACAGGCTTCCAGGAAAAACCTCTGGCCCAGTGTAGCTGGTAAGGCCAAGATGGGGCACAAGGCTTGATGGGGGTCACAGGCAAGGATGTTGTGTGCATGAGGGTACAGGTAGGGTTGTTTCCAGGTGTGTGTGCCTCCACTCACAGTGATTCTCCTCTGCTCTCTTGTCTGTCTGTCTTATGGATATATATTTTATCACATTCATTTATAGTTTGTGTTAATTGATTCTTACCTGCATTTTGCTTCTAAACTTATAAATGTGATTGGTGATATTATATAGGAAAGGAAACTGGTTTTCCCTAATCTTTCACTCAATAATAAAGACTTCTGATACCAGATATATGGGATATTTTCCCTACACAACAACCAAGCAATCTCTCCATGGAAGATTCTGAGGTAGACACCAGGTGGATATCCCTTCAATCAACTCAATTCTGACCCTGTTTCCAAAGAGGGTTGTCATGTCCCATAGGTAAGGGTTCACTCCCTTAAATTAACCCCTACTTCTGCTGCCAACCACAGGCCCAAATTCTTTTACCTGTGCTTTTGACCAAGTGCTTGTGTATCAGGAGTCCTATGACCTCTTCCTTGGATTCATATAACTCAGGGGAATATTTTACTTATTTTTATCAGTTTATTAGTAAAAGGTATAATGAAGGACACAGATAAACATCCAGATGGAAAAAATGCATAGGACAGTATGTGGAAAGGGGGATAGAGCCTCCATGTCACCTTAAGAAACCTCTATATGTTCAGTTACCCAAACACAGACCTTTTGGTTACTGTTTTCATTATGCAAATATGATTGACAGGATCACTTGTCATTGGTGATTAACTTAACCTTCAGCTCCTATCCCCTCCTTGACACCTGGGGAATGGGTTGGGCTTAGTCTGAAATTCTGCCTTGGCTTTTCTGGTGACCAGCCATAAGCTATATAAGGCTTCTCAGCTTCCACTTCTCTTATTAGCATACAAGAGGTATACTGTACTTTATTTCAAAGTTTCACAGGCTCTTTATAAATATTTCCAATAAAGGATTTTCTTTCAGATTTCCTGAAGTATATTCTTCAAAAGAGGGACTACTAGGTCAATGAATATTGATAGTTTTATAGCACTTGTTGATGCCAGCAATATATATTTCTTTATTCTCTCAGAGTCCTGAGGGATAATTGAGTACTAGGTACTATGCTAGGTTCAAGGGTATACAGGTATGGTATTTAGCCTCAAAGAATTTACGTTCCAGTAAGACAGATAAGAAAATATTTTAATTACATGTAAGTATAAAGGAAAAAGCACTGGGGAATGGAATCAACTCTAATGGAGAGAGCTAGAAGTAGGCTGGGAACTGGGACACAAAGGATTCCTCAGAAGAAAGGAAACTTAAGATGGATCTGGAAGGCTGAGATGGAATTAATCAGGCAAGAGGAAATGAATAGAAGCTTTGTATGTATCATTGGAATTGTTTGGGGATTTATAAATAATCTGTATTCTTGTGAGGCCGTGTGTGTGTGTGTGTGTGTGTGTGTGTGTGTGTGTGTGTTGGGAGGAGGAGTCAAAGAGAATAATGAGCACATGGGTAATGGCTTGGTGATTATGTATAATGCTACTATGAACACTATAGAGGAGAAGCAATCAATAACAAAAGATGTTTCAAAGAAGTACAATAGGCAGTATAAACTGTTTTAGTTTTTATTGTTTTATTATTTTTGCCATTCTGTATCTGAATATTGTAAACAATTCAAATGTAATTCAGTGCTTTTCAAATCCTCCAGAGACTTTCACTGAATTACATCTTTTGTTTGTTTTTTATTTGGAGACAGGATCTTACTAAGTTTCCAGTGGTAGTCTTGTGTGAGCTACCATGCCCAGGCCAAATCTCCTAATTAAGCCTTGCTGTCTTAACTTTTAGTTGTAGAATTAATCTGATGTGGTAAGTTTTCCCCAGACTTTTGCACGTGACTTGGCCATTCCATCTGTTAAGAAATAG
>NW_004524595.1:5878115-5879372 GCF_000260255.1 Octodon degus | reverse complement strand
TGAAACTTCTACAAATGGTGAACTATAAATCTTCCCCTCATTACATTTGGGTATTAGGTATTTTGTTATAGCAAAGAGAGAAAAGTAACGACAACAGAATTTGGTACCAGAAGTGGGGGGTTTTGCTGTGCCTGTACTGGACCATGTAGTTTAGAAGCCTTTGGAGCTGGCATGCTGGGAAGGGGAAGAGTTAAGAAAGGTTTGGAGATGCCAGCTGAAAAAATTACAGCTGGAATGCCTGATGCTGTACTTGATGGGAGATTCTGGACAGAGGTCAAAAGATAGAATGCCGATACAAATTCTTCCCATAATGACAAGACTTGGAATGTTTCTGCAGCAGTAAAAATTACTGCTTTGGCTGTGGGACTCCAGGTGATTGTACCTTAGCAGAAAGTTTGTCTGCATTTTATTCATGTCCAGAGACTGCCTGAGATTGGGATTAAGATTAGTGAACTAATAAATCTGGCCAAAGAAATTTCAGGCCAGTCTGAGGCAGTGTTATGGCTATTGTTGAGGACTTTTAGTTAGATTTATAATGAGAATCAAGAGCAAATAGCCCAGAATGATGATTCAAAACATTTTGGGCTTGCCAAGAAAGCAAGATCCAATAAAATTATGGCCTGCAAAGATGGAACAGAGGAGAAATGGGTTGCTAAAAAGACTAGCAAGAGGGCTGGGGAGACAGCTTAGTGGTCTAAGTGCAAGGACATGAGTTCAGTTACTGGTACTGTATGCCATGCCAGCCCCAGAACCCTGGGCACTCTGTACATCCCTGAAACTGGGATTGGTGGTGCACACATGTAATCCCAGCACTTGGGTATGCTGAGACAGGAAGATCATTACAAGTCTGAACTTTGTAGCAAGAGACCCTGTATTAGAGAAAAAAAAAAAAAAAAGTAAAAGAAAAAAATGAAAAAGAAAAAGAAAACCAAAAATGACTAGTAAGAAAAGTCAAATGTTTCAGAAGACAAAAACAGAAAAAAGTTGTTCTGAGGACATGTCAAGAACCAGTAGAACTCCATCCTCTGAGTTGCAAAGGTGAAAGACTTTGTTGTGAGAAGAGGGCCCCAGAGCACCATGTTCCAGAATGGTAGCAGCCTGGGGAAGTTGTTACTTGGAATTTGTTTTCAAGATGTTATGGTTTGGGTCCAGATATTCTCGCAAAGCCTCATGCAGTCATAGGCGGGACTTCTTGAGAGGTGGCTGCATCTAGAGTGTGATGCTGGGATTAAGAGTGTGTGATTATTAAATCAGTCC
>NW_004524595.1:5876252-5877015 GCF_000260255.1 Octodon degus | reverse complement strand
TTGGGGGAATCAGGGATAGAATAATGTGACTTGTATCTAGATGGCCCCCCAAGGCCTCATGCAGTCATAGTGGAGCTTTTTCCAAGGTGGCTGGATCTAGAGTATATGATGTTGGAATTGATTCATGGTGTAGTGCTAGAAGAAGGCACTAGGATTAAGGGTGTGAATGCTATTCACCCAGAATAGCCTAGATAAGATATAAAGGCTAAAAGAGCTGTGGTTGCCCCTTGTTGTTTTCCTACCTCCTGCACACCATAAATTATTTCTCCTTTGAAACGCCTATGTGGTATTCCTCCCTCTCTGGGAGATAGTTGATTATGGACTGAAAGCACTACACACTGAGCTAAATAACCTTCTTCTCTTGTATTTTTTTTAAGAGGTACAAATTAGAATTAAGACAGAAAAAAGTACAAGTGACAGAATTTCACTTACCAAAGTATTACAAATTTCATGGTATTTGCTGTAATGCATAGTATTGTCTTACAACCAGTTATTCATATTACTGGATATATGCATGTAAAATTGGAAGAAGAAAGAAATGTATAAGAAATTAAGAAGTGAAAAAGTATAAACAATTGAAAAAAGGAGATGAAACAAATTAAAGCATTAACTGCTTCTTTCCATAGACTAGCAGAAATGCACAGTACAGTTGTCCAAACCATCCTGCTTACATACATAGATAAGTCACTTTCCCCGACTCCCTCTTCTGTCCTTTTCCTCAACTCAGTAACTTTTTCCTTTTGAATAAGTTCATCCCCTTTTC
>NW_004524595.1:5870854-5872552 GCF_000260255.1 Octodon degus | reverse complement strand
TTTAATGAACAGAATATATTTAGTGGGGGAAGAAAGCTCCTGTCCGAGAGAGGGACAGGAGGGGGTCCCCGAGTGGGTATTCCCCAGGAAGCTGTGTCTTCCAGAGACTTTTATAGCATAAAACCATGCGGTGAGGCAGGTCTTAGGCAGTGGAGAACATGGGAACTTGCTTAGGTGGGCATAAGGTGGGACAAAACTATGGTCAACCAATGAGAGTACAAGCACCGTTGCTCAGGTAAAATTGATTAAACCCAGTACCAAATGGGGAAGCCAGTCATGTAGCAAGCAGGCATGAATACAGGACAGGGTCTCTTCTTGTTAGGGGGTTGGGTTAGGGATTCATTTGGCCTCTTTCAAGGTGATTGATACCTGTTTAGAATATCAATCCCTGATGCCCATCCCTAGGGTAGTATGTAGGTGTATGTTTCCTCTTTTGTCTTGAGATCTGGTCCATATGAGAGTGTATGTCTCTTTCAAGTGGCAAAGTCACCTTGTCTAAAGCTAGAGGGACTTATAGCAAACTATCAGACTCTGTAAAGAGGTCTAAAGCCAGTGGGTTACAATTACTATTCTTTTAAAAAGGGTTCTAACTTACCTGTTTGCTTGAAAGCTCATGCTTTGATTATACAAGCTATAATTTCTCAGAAAATTTATTTCTTAGAAGATGGCAAAACTCAGGTAATCATACAGGTAAAACTGATAGCAAATATGCTTGATTACTTTTAGATTCCCTTTACTGGGTTCTACCAGATTTTGTCTACGGTTTGTTTTCTGAGGTGGAGTCTCACTATATAATCCAGGCTGGCCTTCAACTTGCCCTCTCTTGCCAGAATCACAGGCATGCATATGCACCTGGCAGTCAATTCCTTCTGCATGCATCGAAACTTATACTGGACAATGAATTCTGGGTTGCAAAAGAGGATTTATTTTTGCACTTGACTGAAGTCCATAAATTAGATAAAAGCAGATACAAGTGCTACTGTTTTGCCAACTCTTATTTCAATTTCTCCAGATTTTTCCAGAATTTCTGCAGGAAAATAGATCATGGAACTATCTGCCCTCCTCTCTCACTCCACTATGTCTTTCACCAAAATGAAATGATTTTTTTTTTTTGGGGGGGAAGGGTCTATAGGATCTTCAGGCTCTCACTACTAAATCAGACTCATAGTGATTGACCTTTTTACAGCCTCCTAAGAGCTGGGATTACAGGCGAGTGCCACCACGCCCAGGCTCCACTGCTGTCTCAGCACACCTTGAGGAGGTGAGGCCAGCACAGCAGGCCCTAGGATGGAACCCCTGGCCCCTGCGCCTGCATCTGCTATGAAATGATCATGCATCCAATGATTTCAAATGTTGGTGAAAAAGAAAAATGAAGTGTAGTAAAAACTGAGTCTTCTATGTTCAAATTGAACGAGACAAAACAATACAATGATGGTTACAGTTGGTTCTGTCGGCATCCCTGATCTTTGATGAGGCTAACACTGCAAAAGGAATAAAGAGGGCCGAGTCTGCGTCCATCGCGAGAACATCCTCTTGCTTCTCTGCCGCCGGTCCACACCGCTACCAGCTCGCCATGGATGACGATATCGCTGCGCTCGTTGTCAACAACAGCTCCGGCATGTGCAAGGCCGGCTTCGCGGGAGATGATGCCCCCCGCGCCGTCTTCCCCTCCATCGTGGGGCGCCCAAGGCATCAGGG
>NW_004524595.1:5846814-5868704 GCF_000260255.1 Octodon degus | reverse complement strand
TGGACCCAGCTGAGTATGGACTGAAACCTCCAGTAACTGTGAGCTAAATAAACCTTTCTTTCCTTCATTTTGAGTGTCGGGTATTTGTCCCAGCAACGAGAGAAGAGTAACTAAGACACCATCTTTGTTGTAACATGCAGCTGCCAGATCATCATAACTTCAAAAATTCTGGGAAAGAAAAGGACTTCGCTTTGAGTAAGGCTTTGCCAGAAGTTGGTTTCAAAGGCAATGGTCCTTTTACTTAGCCTTATCAATAATGGCTTTTATTTAGTAGTGGTTGTATGATAAATCACTTATCCTTCAAACAAGAATGGCTAGTATGTAATGGATCCACATTCATTACTAGACTTGTGATTTTACTCTAACCTTCATTATCACTAGGGCCCTGGATCTCTCAGAATCTTTATATTACCTGTGTTAGTGATCAATGGCCCTAACACAGAAAGCTGAAGCACTCAATCTTAGCAACTCAGAGAGACCCTGCCACAAAAAAAAAATAAATAAATAAAAGGGACTGAGGATGTGGACCTGGCTTTAATCCCCAGTGACAGGTCTAGGAACTGGAAAGATCTAATACCCCTGAGAGGCCCTAATTCATGTGACAGAATAGCAGAGGCCTCATCCCCTTCTACTGATAGGGAAAGTAAGAGGTACAAGTTTACACTGAATCTCGGTATGTTGCACAGACTTTTTCTGTGATAAGAATATGGTTCATGACCCACTTAAATGATTTTCTATCATTCTTGCCCAAGGGGGTTATTACAAAAAAGTGTAAAATACAGCAAAAACCAGGTAGGCAAAACTCTACTAAAGAAGATTTACTATAGCCAGGTAATTCCATTTTTTATTTTTTAAAGATAGATTTTTTTTTTTGGTGGAACCGGGGATTGAACTCAGGCCCTTGCGCTTGCCAGGGAAGCGCTTATTCCACTGAGCCATCTCCCCAGCCCTGGTAACTCCATTTTTAAGAAATGATAAGCAACTTACTGTTTTCAGTTCTTACCTTGTTCATCCCCCAGCCTTTGATTAAAAACTGACTTATGGGCTTGGGGATGTTGCTCAGCCATAAAGCACTTGCTTAATGTGTGTGAGGTCCTGGATTTGGCTCCCAGCAGTAAAAAACAAGGCTTGTGATTTTTTTTTTTTTTCTTAACCACCTTATCATGGTAATTTGTAGCAGGATGGTGCAGTGTAAAAACTACTCAATGAAAAGCTTAAATTTTACTATGAACAAGTTGGGTAACTTTTGGACAAAATGCAACTTTTCTACTGTTCCATTTTGTATAATTGGAACACTCATTTGGCCTATAGCTCAGGGCTGTTAAATGATCTGGTGATGTTAAATTGCTTTGAGAACTATAGAACTCAGAAGGCATTATTTTTATTTTACAATTATTATGTCCTGGTGCTGGAGATTAAGCATAGGGCCTCATGTATACCAAGCATATGTGGTTTATCACTTAGTGATGCCTCATTCCCTTTTGAAATTTGTTTAGGACAGGGTCTATAGGGTCCATAAGGTCTATACGTCCATAGGTCTATAGGGTCTCACTACATAGATCCGACTCTTAGTGACTCTCCCAAGCACTGGGATTACAGGTGTGCGTTCCACCACACCCAGTCTCAATTGCTGTCTCAGCCTGCCCCAGGGGTGGGGCCGGCATGGCAAGCTGGGGGATCAAACCCCGACCCTTTTGAAATTTTAAAATGAAAACAAAACCAATACTTTCATTACAAACTTCCTGAAAAACTTTATTTTTTATGTGAATAAGGTACTGTAGACATTACATATATTAGTCCTTTAACTTTCAATTTACTAGATAACTCCATTTATCTGACACTCTTATTTTAGACTAAATAAAATAAATCCAGGAATTAAGTTTTATTCTCAGGTTATATTATAAAGATGACAATATTTTTGGCATGACTTTATATTTTCTGTGACTACCAATCTATATTTATTTATTTTTGTTTTGTTTTTGGCTTTTTGAGACAAAGTCACACTCTGTAATTCAGGCTGGCCTTGGACTCACTGTGTAACTCAGGCTGGCCTTGAACTCATGGTAACATATCTTCTGCCTCAGCCTCCTGAGTGCTGGGATTATATGTGTGTACTACCATGCTTGGTTTATGATTGTCATTCTAAGGAGGATGTATGTCCTTTTTTTTTTTTTTTAAATGCATTTAGTACATGGTCTGCAGGGCCTACAGGGTCTTACTACGTAGATCAGATTTGTAGTGATTCTCTTGTTTTCAGCCTCCCAAGTGCGGGGATTACAGGCGCACACTATCCCAGTCTCAATTGCAGTCTCAGCATGCCCCGGGGGTGGGGGTGGGGCTGGCACTGCATGCTGGGGATTGAACCCAGGCTGCTGCACTCCGCCTAAGCAGGTGCTTTAGTCCACTGGGCTATCTGGCCAGCCCCTAAGGGGAATGCATGTTTGAGATGTAGAAAGGATAAACTTCAATGGATAATGAAGCAGACAAGGGAAGCAAAGCAACACTAAAGTATGTCCCATACTGTGGTACAGTGTGCAGAGGTGGCATGAGGTGTCAACAGCAACAGCCAGGCCGATGAAAAGCAGCTGCTGGCAGCTCTGAGCTGCCTCTGGGATAAAAAGCCTCTTGAATCAAACTCAGAGAAGTCTATATAGAAAATTGATTCCATTCTAAAACCAAACTTGTTTGGCAATTTTTTTTGTCTCTAGGCAAGAATTCATAGCATCTTCAGGAAATAATATCTTATACTTGTGAAGGATGAAGTACTAGCACTTCCCATGCTCTAATAATTACCATAGCAGAACAAGAATTGTCTTTTCACAGATGGACTGATTCAAACTTAGAGAAGTTAGAAAATACGTAATTTTGCTGAATCCAGAAATGAATAGATTTAATCTGATGGCCTCCTTTTAAGAGAGAACTGGGGACCAAGGGTGGTAGCACATGCCCATAATCTCAGCACTGAGGAGGCTGAGGCAGGAGAATCTCTGGGTGCTCGAGGGCAGCTTGGGCTACAAATCGAGACTGTTTCAAAACAAAACAAAACAAAGCAACTATGGCTCTGGGCTACATGAACTAAGTTGCCTGAGATCATGTAGCCAGCATATACAAGATGCCAAAATACAAACAAGGATCTATGTCATGTTTCAGTGCAGAAATTCTCAGGTGGTTTTATTACTGACTCAAACTTAGGACAACCTTCTACAGAGGAGAGGCAGAAAATTATAGATGCATGCACAAAATTAAAAGTTGCTTTAAAAAAAGAAGGTAGGAATTCTTTCTCTCCCTGCCTTTGCTTTTCCATTTCTTCTTTCCGTCTTCCTTTCCCTTCCTTTCTTTGAAATAGGGTCTTATTATGTTGCCAAGGCTGTTCTTAAATTCCTGGGTTCAAGTCACCTGAGCTTCCCAAATAGCTTTACATGTGTGTGCAACCAAGCTTGCAGGGGGCGGGGGGCGATAAAGATAAAAGATGTCATTTTTTAGTTTGCTTCTATCTGAAGTTAATAATAAATGCAGTTTATTTATGTATTTATGTATTTATTTATTTTTGGCAGAACTGGGGATTGAACTCAGGCCCTTGCACTTGCCAGCGAAGTGCTTATTCTGCTGAGTCATCTCCCCGACCCCTGACAAATGCAGTTTATGAAATAGCTTCTTACATTTGATGGCTTTCTACAATTAACCAAATTATGTTTCTATTTTAGATGGGCAAGCACAGGGCTGGTATGAAATCACTTGATAGAGTACTTGTCTCTTTATCATATCTGTATTGATTAGAAGAGGTACACAGTGGAGAAAATCTAATTATAAATAGTAGAACATTATTTGGGACAAAAGCCTCAGCATAACTGATAAATTGTCCAAAGTTTTGTATTTAGCACAGAGGCAAATCATTTCAGTTTTCTTAATAGTTCACAGATGATTAAAACACCAATTTACATACAATTTTACATAAAGGAGATATATTTAGTTTCACTTTTTTTGGAGACAGGGTTTCACTATGTAGTTCAGGTTGGCTTTGAACTCACTATGTAACCCAAGTCAGCCTTGAACTCAAAGTGATCCACCTGCCTCAGCCTCCTGAGTGCTGGGATTACAGGAGTGCTCCCCCACACCTAAGTACAATTTCCTTCTTAAAAGCATTAATTTCTCATGTCTGTTTCAGTAGCAGCACTTTATAGCTTATCGGAGATCTTTGTTCATTCATATTCAATAGAATAGCCTGACTGTGTGTAATTTGCAAGCTACAGGACTATGGGATATGAGGAAAATTAAGATGTGTAAGATACAAACACTCAAGCATGGTTAAGAACATTGAATGTATAGATTATCTATCCTGTACTCAGATGCTTGACATCTATTACCTACCTCATAATAATCTTATAGTTTAGGAGGAGAGGTAAGACACAAGCGGAGTAATAGTGCTTGGCATATCCTTATCCCTAAGGAGTATCTGTTGGATGAATGAATGTAAGAGATGGTAAAATAATTGCAGCCTTTCCCCAGAGACCTAAGGAGATTGAGAGCAGTGGCCTTAACACAGATCACGTTTCATTTGGGCTGACCTTTTCCAAGCTGTGTAACTAAGTGACTGGGTAGGCTTTGTAATCCTGATCTCCTCTCCCACTGGGGATGCAAACCAGGGACCAGATCCTCTTATGCAAACACTCCACCACTGAGCTACATTGTAGCTCATTAATGAATGATGTATTAAATGTATTATATTCATCTCAATTTTAATTCCCTACTCTGGAAAGTGAAGAAAATAGGTTCCACTTCATAGCGTTGTAAGGTGTTGGTGATAGTGTATGTAAAGTTCTCTGCATATGAGTCACTCAATAAAAAGTAGCAACTATTACTACATTTTACTATTAGATACATACTTGCTATTGATCTGGAGTTGCTTCCACAATTAATTGGGTTCCAGTTATGTAAAAACATTTGCAAAGCATGTAAAGATCCCTCCAGGCTGACGGGACTGGAGACATCAGCAATCTGAAATTGGAACGGTTTGACTGAACAGAGTGCGAGCAGGCAGCCCACGTCAGAAGCAACGCTGAGGGGTCGGGGAGATGGCTCAGTGGAATAAGCGCTTCCCTGGCAAGCGTAAGGGCCTGAGTTCAATCCCTGGTTCCGCACTTTAAAAAAAAAATTATAAAAAGAAGCAACGCTGATCCGAGGGGCTGGTCTCTGATACCTTTTCATTCGTCAAATCTCTTTAGGGACCGCACAGCGAGCCGCCCATGGGCCTCGGCCGTAGCTCACTTAGCCGTCGCTACTTAAAGCCGCATTCCCTAAGCTCCTCCTTCATGCAGAGCACCTTATCAGGAGCTCCAAAGGGGCTGCAGTTCGGGCCTTTCTTTGCTCTTTTGCTTCACTGCAACGAGGGAATCACGCCCTTTTTTCTGACCTGGCCGCACCCACTCTCTCTACTCGCTGGACTGCAAAGGTAACGCAGATCGCCACCAGGTACAGACACCACGGAAACTCGCACCTTACCCTGGGATACCGCCGAGGCCCTCTGGGAAAACGACCTTTCGTCTCCCCTTCTGCCTTATGCTCCGCTAACCAATGTGGATGAGAGCAAATGAAGCGATGAGGCGAGCTGCGAGGCGGGACTTAGCGTTGCCCGTTTCACGCCGATTGGGCTGCGACGGCACTAGGGGGCGGGGCGCGAGTCATCGGGACCGCGCTTGCGCGCTGAGGGGGCGGAAGTGGCTGGAGCTACGCGTGCGCGGTGGGAGGAGCGCGGCTGCTGTCTTCTCTGCTGGCCAGCCCAGTGTTACCCAACCTTGCTCGCACCGTGTGCTTCTCGGGCTTCACCGGCTCGTCGCGGACAGTCGCTGGCGAGTGGGCTCTCGTTTTGCGAGTCGCCATGGCTGGCTACGAATACGTGAGCCCGGAGCAGCTGGCTGGTTTTGATAAGTACAAGGTAGCGCGGGCCGGGGGGGATGCCCCTCTCCCTGCTTGCCCCAGCCGCGCCCAGGCGGCTGAGGGGCCGGCGAGAACCGTGTCACCTTGTGCCTGCCGCGTGGCCCGGTGCTCGCCGGCGGGCGTTTCTGCGGGGTCCTGCGAATTCTAGGGGCTCGGGGTCCGGGAGGGTGAGAGCATCCTAGGCCATCGCCCCAGGTCAGCACGCTCCCGGGAGATTTCCTTTTCCTGGGGAGAGCTCTCTAGGATAGTGGAGTGGGAGAATTCTCTTTTCTCTTTTCACCTATGATTAATGATGATTGCTTGTTTAGCCCCCTAAAAGGATGCAGTTTTCTCTGTGATTATTTTAATGGCCTTCGTTTGAATGAACTTTCTACCTGCCTTTCTTGTATACAACTTCAGAGGAAAGCTGATCCTCTGGCAGAGGAGGCTGTGGAGGAGAGTGACTGACCCAGGCCTTAACTGGGACTGCGTTCCACGTCTTTCCCAGAAAAGAGGCTTCCTCAGCGGTAGCACACGGCGCCGGGGCTGTCAAATGAAATAAATGTGCACGGGAAAGATCTGAGTAATGGAAAGAGTGTGATGTGAGCTTTCGAGTACATATAAAGGTGATCCCAAATTTACGTTTCTTATTTGGCCTTGGGTACGATTTTTGTCGTTGGTGGTGGTGTTGTTAAATCCCACTCAGCCTCTCTTTTATGCTGATAAACTGAGAAGAAGAGTTTCTACTGTAAAGAGTGGTTACAAGGATTTTAGAAGCTCCTAGCAGGTAATGGACCCTCAGTGCATGCTGTTGCTTAAACTTCCTTTGCATTCTAACTCTGCTGCACTGTTCAATTAACATCCAATCGCTCAGGCCTGACTTAGGGATTTCAGCCTTTCATCGTTGTTTCCTGTGGAGCTTCACATCTTGACTTAAACTTCTCAGAAGAGCCATCCTCAAGTACAGTATCCCCTTTCTCCTTAGGAGTGTTCTGTTTGCTCACTGAGGTATCCTTTAGTGTGTCTTTCCATTAAATGTAATGACCAAGCAATGGGACTTGCTTGACAGGCCCTCAAGGCTTGAGCACTGTGCTTCTGTTAAGTGTCAGGCATTCAGTAAACATTTGTTGGGATGAAGGAATAACTGGAAGAATCATAAAGGACTTGGCTTAACTGGAGTAGAAGAGATAGTAAGGGGCCTTAGAACATTCCTCTGCTTTCAAGCAAAGTTGTCGGATACTTAAAACAATAGATGGAAAGAGATTCCAAAGCTTCTTTAAAAAACTCAGGCCAAGACTATACCACTTTGAGTTTAGAAGGCTGTTTCCTCCTTTTTGGCCTAAGTTCTGTGCCCTTTTTGTTATCTGCTCAACATTGTAAATATTGACTTGTAAAATATTTTCTCTTTTACTAGGATCTGGCTTTCCAAGTAAATACTAATGGAATAGTTGTTTATTTTGCAACAGTGTCTAATAGGGTTTCTGTTTTCTTGTAAGCAATCTTCTCTCTAAACTGATATTTTCAGCTGGATAGTTGTCCAGATATGTCAGAAGTGTCAGTGGATTTTCTTTCTTTCTTTCTTTTTTCTTTCTGTCTTTCTTTTTTTCAGTACTGAGAATCAAACTCAGGACCTAGTGCTTGCCAAGCAGGCACGTAGGCTGCTGACCTATATCCCTGGCCCTGTCAATGGATTTTTCTGTTCCCTCTGCCCTCTTCTCTTATCTGACTGGGTTCCTGTCTGATAGATTTCCTGTCATCCTAGCAAACAAAGGTCAATGTAGCAAGTGTCCAGTGTTCACTAAAATATAGTTGATGTTAGTCTTTAGTTACAGTAAGTTTTTCTTTGGGGGAGAAAAAAAAGGAACAGAAATGTATAACCTAACCATTCTTATAGTAGAGAGTTCTTTACTCAGTACTGCATTCATATTAAAAATACGAACCCTGGGGTGTCCAAAGGAAAAATCTGTGTGGTTAATATTGCTGAACTGTGACTTGCACAGAGATCTTTCTTTTGTTGCATTTCCATTGTGCCATCTGCAGAGACAGTAAGGGGTTTTATAAGCTTATTGAATTAAAACAACCTTTCCCCCTCATAAATAGCAATCAAAACACTCAAAAGGAATTTTCATTCCCTAATGTGACCCTTTATAATACAGCAAAGAGATGCAAAAAAAAAAATGATACTATGAAAGCAGGTGATGGAAAAATTACTTTTGAACCAGTTTAATTTCTTTATCTTCCCCAGAGGTACATCTGAGAGCTACAGTTGGAAACCTGGCAGTTTCACAGAAGAGCTGCTGAAAGGGGAGCACACATAGACATGTAATTAGGTTTTTGTAAGGAACAGCAGACAGTTGGTTTTTAGTACAGAAGAAAGCATGGGATAGATTCTAAGTTACATACTTTCTTAACACTTGTATTCTGCATTGTGGTACCTAACTCCATTCTATTAAACAGTTCTTTTAATAATTTATTGAGGGCTGCTTTAGCTACTTTCTTTGTTAGGACATGAGCTCTAGTAAGGAAGGGCCAGTAGCTGCCTTGTTCAGTATGACCAGATCTAGCACAATACCATGAGCAGTAGGTACTCAAGAAATGCTGAAGGAATGAAAATGGAAAAGAACATTAACCATTTTAGAAGTCTGGTCAAAGGATATTGGGAGGATACTTTTGCATTTTGAATGGGAAAGTGTTTGCCACTGCAAGTATTCTCTGTTGCTTAACAATGTAGCTTCGGGGCTAGAGAGATGGCTCAGTGGTCTAAAGCACCTACTTGAAACAAGCTTGGCAAAGCACAGAGACCGTGGTTCGATCCCCAGCACCACATGCCAGCCAGACCCGCCCCCTGGTGGGCTGAGCTGGCCCCACACACACACACAATAAATAAATGTAATAAATAAAAATAAATAAATATTAAAAAAAAAAACAATGTAGCTTCAGACAGTTATGTTGAAGGTCTCTACCTTTCTGAGGATTGTCATCCTTCCCCTCTATGTATCCTTTTGTATGGGTTTTATAGTTGAGGGGTTTTCCCACATTGGATTGATAGTGCAGCAGCAGTTTCAAATTGTATCATTTTGCTTCAGAGAAGTTCTGTGTGAAATATTCTTGTTGGCTTGGTTTCAAGAATAGAGTAAAAGACAGAACAGGAAGTAGATTGTTCTCAGAGGGGAAGGGGTCAAGTAATTCAGGGAGGAAGAAAGGAAAGTATAAGGGATGAAAAAAGAATTAAGATGTGTTGTGTGCATGTGTCAACTTCCCACCAGGAATGTAAACATTACTTGTTATCCTCACGTACTAATAAAATAAACAACAAAAAAAGAGAGAATATAATGTCATGATGAGTTGGTTTCTGCTATTTTGGTAGTTCATGTGATTGTCAATGACACTCTGATTGTAGGAGTCTTGATAATTGTGAATTTATTGATATTGTGAATTTCTCATTAGAAGTTGTAAAGAGGTACTGCATCTTGATGGTGTGCTAAAGAACCAGAGTCCAAACTGGCCTTTCATCTTACTGGTTCATAAAGTTTGATTGTGTTTGTTAGACAAGCATTTATGAAGGGACCTCTGTCAGGCACAGCCCTGGTACTGCAAAGTTAAACTGGGCTGAAATTCCTGATTTCAAAGAACCCATGTGGGCATATTGACGTGTAAATAAACAGTGCCATCTGGATCTGTAAGTAAACAGTTATAAATAGTAAGTGTAATTAGTTGTGGAGAGTGGAGGAAGCTTCCAGGGAGTTTGGGTTGGAGGAGAGGTGAAAGCTGAGAAAGGCTTCATAGGCGATGGAGGTGAAGGTAGAGCTTTGTGTAGGAAGATAGAGTCTGGCTATTACCAGGTGAAGAGGGAGAAGGGGCATCACAGCAGACAGCAATGGAGTGCAAAGTGATGGAGCCCAGAGAGAGTATTTTCTGGGAACTACAAGAAATTAGATGAGGTGTTCATGTACAAATGTGGAGTAACAAGGCAGGAAACTGGAGAGTAGGGTGGGCACCAGGCAAAGGCCTTGAATTCTACCTTGTACAACAGTGTTTCTATAATCCAAGGATTGTTGGTGTCAGAATCGCTTGGGGGAAATTGGTTAGTAAAATCCTAGGTAATTGGTGGCAAACCTGTCACATGAGTGCTGCAGCTGACTGTTTGTTATCACTGAAAGTTTTTCATCACTGTCCTAGGCTCTCATTGGGTGATCCATAGTGAATTGCTTGCACTTAACTGCACATTGAATGTCTCATGTAGTTTTATGGTAGCGCAAAGGGGTTTTATAGGGGGCTATTGAAGACTTTTTTGAGACAGGGTCTTGCTATATATATATAGTTCAGGCTGGCCTTGAGCTCACTGTGTAGTGTAGGCTGGCCTCGAACTTACAATATTCATCCTGCCTCAGCTTCTTGAGTGCTGAGACTAAAGGTGTGTGCCACTATGCTTGGTAGGACTTTTAAACAGGATCTAATTTGAACTTTGGAAGCTCATCCCAGCAGCTAGTAAACGGAGAGATAGAAACAGAAGGAGGAGTGCTCTAGAGACCTTTAGGATGGCCCTATTTTAAAACTGTAAGAGTCTGGGCATGGTGGTGTGTGCCTGTAATCCCAGCTTGTGGGAGGCTGTAAACAGGCAGATCACTGAGTCGAATCTAGTAGTGAGACCTGTAGACCCTTCCCTAAAATACAAAATAAATAAATAAATAAATAATAAAACGGTAAGAAATGTTAAGGCATTAATCGAGATGGCTAGGATAGAATGAAATGGGGATTCTAAAGATAGAGGTCATGTGTTGAAGTTATCCAGCAGGTTATGTTTAATTTGGCTCTTACTTTGTTTCAAAAATTGGTATCATTCCCTTCAAAGTGCAGATTTCTGGATGCTTTTGAAAAATCAGAATATTAGATAACACCTACCCTGAGTTTCTTCTTTCTCTATCAGCTGAGGCTGGATAGTGCTAAAGAGGTCACTCTTTAGCATGGCTGTCTGCTTTCTTGTTGCCATTTTCCTACCGACCCATGTTTTATGCAGATCTGCTTGTTCAACCTACTTGTTGGATTAGTGTGATCCTTGATTTAAGATTGACAACACGGTGCTAGCTAGAGCTGATGGAGGCACATAAAAGGTGAGGAGGAGTCTGGGAATGACTCATGATCTAGTATTACAGGGTGGGTAGAGGTGGCAGTCACTGAGGCAGGGTTTTGCAAAGCACTGTACTGTAATGCTTTACGCATTTTTTAGAAAAAAGAACAGTAGCCTTTTGTGCAGTACATTTCTGTCAGATGGGGCCATGTCAAATTGTGATTTGTGGAGTTGGGATTAAAACAAAACCAGAAAAGTCTTATTCTAAAGAACTATTATTTGTGGTTGACTTGTCCTCAGAGAAAATTTCTGTAATAATTCCATTTTCCTCTTAAGCCACAGTAAAAACAGTAGGAGAAATTCCTCATCTCTTGATTTTCTTTTATTATACCAGCAAGCTGACTGTCATCCTGTATGTTAATTGTGGCATTATCCAGATGTTACAGTTAATTAAAATACGGCTCTTTAGTTGTACAGTGGTTGCCTTGACGATTCTTTTCTATGAAAAATATTCCCATAGTCTTAAGTAAAGGTTTACAAATGTCTCATAGAAAGAATTATTTTTTGCATGTGGCAGAGGCAGAGTTTTCTGTTTTTTTGCAGTGCTGGGAATTGAACCAAGGCCTTGCCCCTACTAGGCAGTTACTCTGCACTGAGCTACATCCCCTTTCCCCAGAAGAGTCTTTCTGAAGGTATGAAAGGATGAGGGGGAAGTTCTGTAGAGTGAAGGGGAGAGGTTCACCAGAAGGGAGACTATATCTTAGGTACTCTGAGGAGGATACCTCTTGACTGGATCTTTACTGCCTTCTCAAGTATCAGCTCACTGATGATGGATTGTTTAACTGTCTAATGCTTACTGTTATAAACTTTGCAGAGTAGGAGTTTGTCCACTGCAGAAGGAAGTGTGGGGAAAGATGTACTAATCTGAGGCCTATGGGAATCAAAGACACAGAAGCTCAAAAATCATGGTATGTTAGGGGTACAAGGGAATGGTAGATAGTGAGGGCTAGACTATGCCTCAAGTTCACTCAGAGAAAGTTGCAGCAGCAAGAGCAATATCATCATAAATACTGAATAATAATGATAGCAATAGTGAATATTTATGTAGCATATATGCCAGGCATTGCTTGAAGTGTCTCACATAGGTTGTCTCACTACTGCTCTGGGAGGTGGAGACTGTTATTTTCTGTTGCACTAAGATACAGAGAATTTAAGTAACTTGCATAAGATACCACAGCTAGTAATGTAGCTGAGATTTGACTCCAGGCAATCTGGATTGGGAGTCCATGTTCTTTATATTGTATTGCTTCCTAAAACTAGGAATACTTTGTAAACTGTCTTATAATGCATTAGGTTACAGACCTCAAAGTGAGCTTAATATTGGATATGTGTCTGTTTGCAGATGGGGCAAATGTGTAGTAAAAAACTCTTATGCTAGTATCATGGTACATATTGGTAATCCCAGATATTTGGGATACTGAGGCAGAATTGAAAGTTCTAGGATACCCTGGACAATATCTAGTGAAATCTTGTCTCAAATTAAAAAAATTTAAAAAAAGACTGAGTATTAAAAAATATAAAGGGGATATTGCTCGGTGATAGAATTCTGGGTTCAGTCCCCACTACAAGGAAACAAAGTTAAAAAACAATAAAACCCTGCTTTTGTCTACCCTTTCTTTCCCCAATTTTAAAATTAAAGGTGAACTTACATTTACTAGTCATGCATTTAGTTGAGTACAGTAATCCCCCTTGTCTGTAGGAGATACTGTTCAGGAACTTCAGTGGATTCCTGAAACCCTGGATAGTACACATAAATCTATGATAAAGTTTAATTTATAAATTAGGCATAACAAGATTAATGTGCTGGCCCCACCCCCAGAGTGGGCTGAGATAGCAATTGAGACTGGGTGTGTTGGTGTACCTATAATTCCTGGCTGTAAACAGGCAGATCACTATGAGTCCGATCTAATAGAACGCTCTGTAGACCCTTCCCTAAAATACAAACCCCCCCCAAAACCCCAAAAAACAAAGAACAAGAGATTAGCAAAAATAGGTACTAATGTGATAGAGTAGTTATAACCACGTACTATGTTAAAGTAATGCAAACACAGTCACCTCAAAATATCTTGTACTAACCCTTTTGTGAGGTCTTAAGGTGGTAAGACATCTGCATGAAGAGCTCAAGTACTCAGAGTGACATGGGCACTATGGCATAGAATTAGACTATTGTGTAGGGGGTCACTTGACCACAAGCATGTGATACTGTGATAGTTGATCTGAAAACTGAGACAGCTACAGTGACTAGCAGTTGGGTAGTGTGTGCGGCATGGATACCCTAGACGGGGATGTTCACATTCAGCATGGACAAAATGAGATTTCATTGTGTCTTTCAGGATAGTACTCAATTTAAAAATTATGACTTTTTATTTCTAAAATTCCCATTGAATATTTTCTGACCATGATTGACTAAAAGCACAGAAAATGAAACTTGAAGAGTGTCTACTGTATTGAATATTTCATCTACATTTCTAATTGAAATAAAAGGCTTTTAATTAATTAAACATAATCTTTAGCAGGTAACCTAATCTTAAAATTTGATTTCTTCACCTGTGAAATGCAGTAGTACCTATTTCATAGGATTATAAAAATTGAATGAGACAGCATTTGTAAAGTGCTTGTCATGTCATTCTATTGTTAGTGGCAAGTAAGTGAAAAACAAAACTTGACATTTGTGGATCCCTGCTTGTTAACCTTAGTAGCATGTAACATACATGCATGTACCCCAGTAAGTTATTCCAGGAGAAAGTATGTTTTAGGAAAGGAAATTTTGGGTGGCAACTTGATGGACAGGTAGGAAGAATAATGAGAGGTTTATGTCTTGCTTGTGTCTCACAGACAATTCTCTTTCTAATCATATCCATAGTGTAATAAGCAGAACAAATGCTTTTCTCAAATACCACTCTCCTATTTAAGACTCTTCAGTGGCTTCAACATGTTGGGCATGTGTTTGAGGCCCAGATTCCTGAACAAACATTTCAAATTCCTTTGCTAAATTACCCCTTGTAAATTACCCCTTTTTATCGCTTGTTAGAGTTTATTTGCCTAAGCCTAGCTGGTAAGCCTGTTTGTAATCATGACTTATTGTATTTGTCTTCTGGTGCCAGCTCTTGTCCAGTTTTCTCTTACCACTCTCTTCTCTGACTTGTTAGCAGGTGTATTTGACAATTATTTTCTGAAAGGAGACCGCACTGTTCACTGAGTCATGTGCTCTGTGGGTGTATTTCTTGAAGGCTTGTGTTGATAAAAAGTACTGAAAGAGAAGTTTTTATTTCTGCCCGGGGTCAGTCTGCTCCACCCTTTTTTACATTTTAAATTTAGATTTGATATTTTCATATCACAGTACATTGTTGATAGTACAAAGCCTCCTTGCCTTTAGTAGGCAGTTGGTACTGAATTGTATTATGCTTTGCCAAATGCTTGTATTTGAAGTTACGTGGATGGGGATAGGTGTCAGCCACTTAACTATTTCCAGAAGCTTATTGTTCAGCCCAGAAGTTGAAGGAATTTCATTTATCTTCACTAGAGCAGTAGTCTTACATCAGAATTGCCTGGGGGGTTGTTAAAAGGTTGCTTGGCTATATTCCTGTATTATCTGATGGTGTAGATCTGGATGGGGCCAGTGATTTCTGTCCAGTTGGGTCATTATGCTTTTAGAATCATCACATTGAAGAAATGTTCAGTTGTACTACAATGTGAAGAGCAGTTGATGAAACCAATAAATGAATGTAAAGGAATAAGAAGTTATATTATTACCAGTGTAATCATGTTAGCTCTTTTTTTTTATTTTTTATTTTTTATTTTTCAACAAATAATACACTGCATATATTCTTCTTAGTGGTTAATTGCTGTACAAGATGCGGACTTGTGATCCTATTTACAAACACCATCATGTTAGCTCTTAACATAAAATAGTCTTGAATTTTTTTTTCTTTTTTTTTTAAATTTCTTTGAGACAGAGTTTCATTATGTAGTTTAGGCTATTCTTGAACTCTGTAGCGCAGGTTGGTCTCATTTGTGGTGATCCTCCTGCCTCAAGCTCCCAAGTGCTGGGATTATAAGTGTGTGCCGTTATACCTAGCCAGATAGTCTTTGATTTTTTTAGCTTTAAGATGTCTCTTCAATAAGAGTGCTTGGAGTATAGCTCAATGGTAGAGTATGTGCTTAACATGTACAGGATCCTGGATTTAATGTATCCAGCACCCCCCCCCCAAAGATCTGGTCTGTAGCTTTCACAAAAGCATGTAATGATAACCATCTTTTAAAAAAATCTTATCTCTAGAATATAAAATATGATGCTGTTAATAATGTTTATTTTTAATTGCTGAGTAACAAATTATAACAGTGCTGGTTTTGTAAAACAACATTTTTCTTTTCGTTGTTGGTGATTGAACCCCAGAGCTTTCACACAGGGCTACATCCCAGCTCCCTCCCCACCACTTCATTTTTAAATTTTGAGATAGTGTCTCAAGTAGTCCCTAAATTGCCCAGGTTGAGCTCCAACTTGCCATCCTGTCTCAGTCTTCCAGGGTGCTGGGATTACAGGTGTGTGTAGTCAAGTAGCAGCATTACTGCTTGGTTTACAGGCAACTTCTCCACACCAATGAGATGGTGTCTTCTGTGACATCTTGCCACTTGGCCATATAATGTGTCCTGTCAAGCCAATGACCATCTTCAACTTTGCTATATTGTGCTGGATGGATGCAAGTTAGAAGTCCCACCCTCAAGGAAAGAAAATGAACCACAAAGGGAAGGAACCTTAAGATGTGTCTGCCACAAATTAGAAGAAAACAATATATATTGGAAGATCTGGGAATTTCAGTATGTTGGATCTGTGCAGTTCTTGCTGGTACTCAAGTCAGGATAGGATAATCTGGTTTAAAACAAAGTGATCAGTTTTAGAGATGTAGTCAGACATGACTTAAGATCTTTATTAGGTGCAGACAGACTTACAGTTTAGGCCTGTTTACTAGCTGTTATCACTGATGCATGAGAAACTACCGGGACACACAGGCTTTTTTTTTTTTTTTTTAGTGAAATGCTGGATTCTGTCTGGGTGCAGAGAGGCTGAGGTTCTAAATGATTTCAGCAGCTGGATGGAGGAGAAATTAAGTTCTTATTGGATTTGGACATGGATTTATAATCCCAGGGAGTCTGGGCGTCTGGGCGGGATGTTTGGGGTCAGAGTTCTCAGGATAGTCAGTGTATGTGTGCATACTTGACTAGATTGAATAACCTGTCCTAACATTTCTTCATGGCCACCTGTTCTGTTTTCTGAGGGCCACATGGCCTTTTAGTGGTTTCCTGTTCTTTGTGGAGGTAGGCATGTTTGTTGAGAGGATCTCTCAGGCAAACATCACATTAGTGTTGTTGATGTATGAATTTTGTGTTCTTTAAGTAAATGAACAGGGGGATAATTGTATTTTATAATATCAAATGAGGAGAAAAAATAATTCCTTGGGATTATGACACATATAGATGTAATATGTAGGAACTTGAAAGCAGTTTCCTCCTGTAAAGTTGAAGTTGCTACAGACTAGTTTCCAGGGGAACAGATATCTCTTTGGTGAAGGAACTGATTCTTCATCTCATCACAGATACACTGTACACTGCTATTTCAGTAAACATGCAGATATTTCATACATTTACCCGTTCATGTGTACAAGGTCTCAGAAAAGGTTATTGAGTTTCTACTTTGTGCCAGAAGCAAAAGGAATCAAGTTGTGGAACTTTATCCACACTGTCAACCTTTTCTTTTTATATTTAATATTTAGTACAGGTCTATAGGGTCTCACAACTTAGATCAGACTTGTAATCCTCCTGTTTTCAGCCTCCCAAGCGCTGGGATTACAGCCAGGTGCCACCACGCCCAGTCTCAGTTGCCATCTCAGTGGAGGATTGTACCCTAGTCCCTGCCTCTGCCTAAGTAGGGCTTTAGTCCTCTGAGCTATTTTATGGTTTTTTTTTTTTTTTTTTCTCTTCTGTATTTTAGGGAAGGGTCTACAGAGTGTTCAGGGTCTCACTACTAAATCCAGACTCCTAGTGATCCGCCTGCTTACAGCCTTCCAAGAGCTGAGATTACAGGTGTGCACCACCACGCCCATTCTCAATTGCCATCTCAGCAAACCCCAAGGCCCAGGGATCAAACCTCCAGCCTGCCTCTGCACCTACTTGCAGGTGCTTTAATCCACTGAGCTATTTGGCTGGCCCCATATTTCTTATTGTTTAATGTTTGTATGTGAAAAGCAGTTCTTTTAACTTCATTGATACTTGTTAAGTGAATAACAGTTTTTGATAATTGGGTTCTCTTGTTTTTTATGGTTTGTACTTAAGTGAAGGAAAACTTGCCCAGAGGTTGAAATGTCATTGCTAAAGTACTCTGATAGAAGGATTGGAAGTTCCAGTCCAACTTAGGCAGCTAGCAGTTTAGTGAGAGCCTATCTCAAAATTAAAACAAAAAATAAAAAAGAGCTGGAGAAGTAGCTCAGTACAGAGGCCCTGGATTCTGTCTCCAGTACCAGAAAGGACCTGTCCCCCCAAAAAAGGAAAGAAGAAAACTCTGTTCCTGGAGGGGTAGAACACATGTTGACCACAAGGTACAACAGGAGCTTCTTTCTTTGCAAAGGCTTGTATTTAAACATGGTTGAGTCTTGAGCCTTATCAGTAAAGGGCTGACTTCAGTGCTGCACTAGGTATGCCTGGGTTTCCGTGAAGAGTTGACTTTTTTTTTTTTTTTTCTCCTCTGAGGTAATTTTTTAGTTTTTTTTTTCCTATAGTGCTGGGGATAGAATTCAGAGCCTTGTATGTGTCAGGCAAGAGCTATACCACTTAGCTTCATCCTAGCCTCTTGTAGGGTCGTAAGATAGGTTGATAATGTTTATTTCATTATATCTGGGAAGTTAATATGAATATTCTACTTCATACAGTGATAATGCTTTTTCTCAAAACAAAACTTCTGTGGATGATTTTGAACTTAAGGATTTTGGAAATGATTTTTGTGGAACCGGGGATTGAACTCAGATCCCTGCGTTTGCCAGTCAAGCGCTTAGCCCACTGAGCCATCTCCCCAGCCCCTTGGAAATGATTTTTAAAAGTGAGAATTGCCCACATCTGAGGTGATGTCAGTATTTGCAGTTTATGAACTACCGTTAGATTGTACTCCAATCACATAATGATTTCTGTTGTTACCGGTTTTATACCTAGAAAGTTCCTGGCTCAGATAGGTAAGCACAAGTCCTGTATTAAAAATCATTTGATAGTAAGAGACCTGTTCTTATATTGATAAGACATAGCAACAAAGTCTGCTGCTGATTTTGGACAGTAGGGCATTACTGTGGCTCAGTCCATATGGGAGAGAGCCGAGGGGTCTAGGTGACTATAAAGCTGTATTGGAGAACTGCAGTGTGATTTTGATACCACAGGAAATTAATAATGTCTTAAGCAGCATACAGTGTTGAAGGAGAGAGGCTTATAGCTGTGCTCCTCCCCCCCTTTTTTTGGCGGAATCGGGGATTGTACTCAGGTCCTTGCACTTCCAGACAGACGCTTATTCTACTGAGCCATCTCCCCGGCCCCTGCTTTCTAACCACTTGAAACTTTCCCTTCTTTTGCCCTGGATCAACATTTATTTAGATTAATAACAAATCATATTTCCCCATCAGGGTTTGTCAAACAAGAGGCTCCGAACCACCTGTTTTTGAGTGAAGTTTTATTAGAACAAGGTTGTGTTCATAAGTTTACATATTTTCTGCAACTGCTTTCCTGTTTCAGTGGCAGTGTTGTGTATTTCTTACCATTCTAGCTCTAAAGCCTAAAATATTGGGCCTTTTACAGAAAAAGCTCTCCAGCCCCTTGCCCAGTAAACTAGGACTTAGGTGATGAGGGAAATTGAAGTCATGCCAAGAGGAGCAGCGAAAGGGACATGGGAATGGATAAAGGGAAGATTGGGGTGTAACTGGGAGAGCAGTCTCCAAGTATTTGGAGGCCTATTATTTTGAAGAAAAATTGGACTATTGCCTACTAATTTGCCAAGCAAAATGAAAACATAAGATAAGAAATACAGGGTGGAAGAAGCTTATCAGTGTATAGGAAACTTGTTTTAACATGGGGTTATATTGCTTTGTAAGAAAGTAAGCTTTGTTTTGCTTTTGGTTACCAGAGGCATTCTAGGTCAACTGACTACTTTTTACCCATTCGCCTAGATGAGGATCAAACATACAGTGCAGCGTTTGGATAGACTTTCTCTGAGCACTCTTGTGGCCTTGGAATGATTCTCCTAAACCCAGGTTGAAGTCCTTAAATGTTTTTCCAGGGCCTTGCAGATTACTGAACAAAGCAAGCCATACTAGGTGTTAACTGGATTGGTTACCAGCTTCAGGTTTTCGGGAGTATGCCAAAATATCATATTAAAGCAGAATAAAAGGACATTTGACAGACATTAGCAAATATCCCAAATCTAGTTTCATACCTTTGGAAGCTTATGTATTTTTTTCCTTATGTATGTGGAAGATTTAAGTTATTCCTCTTGCTGTTGATTCACAAGGCCGTTTAGAGTTTCTTTGTGTATACCGTAACTACTCAGGTGCATGTGTAAGGTGAGAGCACTGTGTATTGTCCGGGCTTATTGTTTGCTGTTTTACAATCTCATATTAATCTCTCCTTGCTTTATTTGAGCTCATTAGATAGTATTGGATGTCAACTGAAATCCAGATAGACCTTCTTGTGTATAGTTTTATATTTTTATCTGGCTTTTATATGGGTCTCCTGAAGTAGAGATTTAAAGCTTCAAAATTTAAAAAGAGCTTTTCATATGAGAATACCATCCTCTAAGGACTTTGTTTGAGATCTGAATTAAAAGTTTGAAAAGCTGCTCAATGATTCTCATTCAGTGAACATTTGAAATTAAGAGCATTTTAGCTTGTGTACTGTATTAGGAGTTCGTGAAATGGAGGGAGTTGGAGGGGAGAGATAGAGAAAGGGAAGAGATAAGTTAAGTCATGACTCCTAGGGGTTTCCACACCTGTGTACACAAATCAGTTACCATGTCCTTTTGAATTTTTATCAAATAATTCAGTAATTAGGGAATAAGCTCCATTGCCATACAATCCTAGTATATTTTTATCTCCTTTGCTGATTTAGGAAATCTGTTTTCCTCCCGTACATGGGTCTGTATTCTCTTGGTGCTCAAAACTTATAATAATAATAGCTTCATTATGTTTACTAAGGGCCAGGTAGTGTTTTAAGTGCTTCACATATATTATTACCTTTCCTAATCCTTGTGATTGTCCTTTGATGTAAGGGCTATCATACTTTATAGGTGAGTAAATTAAGAAAAGAGATAACTTGCCCAGGGCAGTGTAGGTAGTAAGTATGCCAGTAAGGTTATCAAGGGGGAAAGCTTCACACCCATAGGTGAGATGGTTTAGAGACGTTGTATGGTCAGTGTTCAACTGTAACAGTGTGTATTTTACTGGTCCCGCGTAATAACTGAGACTATGTAAGCAATATATATATATTTTAACTGAAGCACTATATTATAAAAAAAGTTAATTGAGAGGGAAGGGTGAGTCATTGATTATCCTGGTAATTTGGACTTTGGTTGAATATATATGAATGAAACAACCACAACCATTGTATGACTTTGATTTGGGTTTAGCCTTTAGATTACCCCTAATTGACCCCCCCCCATTATTGGAGATTGAACCCAAGACCTTCACATTGAGCTGCATCCCCAGCCCTTTTTCCATTTTGTTAAAATTTTGAGACACATTCTCATTAAGTTGCCTAGGCTGGTTTGTAGTCTTCTTGTCTCAACTTCCCAGAGTGCTGGGATTAACAGTTGTATACCTCTTTGCTAGGCCGACCCTTTCCTCTTGCTGTCAAAGTAATACCTGAGTGTGTTTTACAGCTTTTGCCCTATTTTTATTGCTCTTCTAGTTTGGTTATTTAGATGAGAACATTATATAAATAGGTCTGTTTGGCAGGGTTTTTTTTCTTCTTTTTTTAAATTTGGTACAGGATCTTGCTACACAGCTTGGACTCCTAGTGATTCTCCTGTCTCAGTCTCCCCAGTGCTGAGATTACAGGCATGAGCCGCCATGCCCAGTTTTGGTGGCCAGCACGGCATGCCCCTGGTGGGGCCTGCACATCATGCTGTACTGGGGGGTCGAACCTGGGTTCTTGTACTTGCCAGGCAAGTACTTAGACCACTGAGCTATCTCCCCAGCCCACAGGTTATTCATTTTATGTTATTTTTATTTTTATTTTTTAAAGAGAATAACAAATAGTTAAAAAGAAACGATACATAATTTCACTAAATAAAATGATTGGAATTCAACAGTGGTTGTTATATTGTATATTGTTGTTTTCAAATTAGTTGTTCAGATTACCAGATATAAACATTCTGCAGGTTATTTTTTACTATTATGTTCTTTTGAAGAATATTATCTTATTGGCTAGTATGCAAGGATTAACTCTGAGTAATTTCATTTCTTAACAGTACAGTGCTGTGGACAACAATCCGCTCTCTCTCTATGTCATGCATCCATTTTGGAACACAATAGTCAAGGTAAGATAACTAATAGGTATGTACTTTTCATGTAGTTGTTTTAAGTATTTTAACCTATTTGATAGTGTTAGGGATACACCTTTAAGTTTAGTAAGCTATCTGGATATCCCACACTTTTTCTCTTTCGGGGGAATGTTATGAGACAATATAACAGTGTAGTGTAATTTGGCCTTGAACTCACTGTGTAGCTCATGCTGGCCTCCTGGAGATCCTCCTGCTTCAGCCTCCCTAAAGTTGGGATTATAGCATCTATCATGCCTGACTTGGCATACTATGTGCTTTCTA
>NW_004524595.1:5788018-5846384 GCF_000260255.1 Octodon degus | reverse complement strand
AGTCTCTGTCAGTAGTTCAGGCTGGCCTTGAGCTCCTTATACAGCCCAGGCTGGCCTTGAATTTGTGATAATTTTCCTGCCTCAGACTCCAAAGAGGGAGAGGTTACAGGTGTGCATCATCACACCCAGGAAAATGCTTATTTATACTAACTGGGGATTATGATTTACTTTTTAATCTGTGTAACTCCTGCATATGATCTTTTATTATGATTTGAATTTAAGTTGTGTTTATCAAAGATTCCTTTAATTATTTTATAATTATTTTGAAAAATAGGCATTTCCTACTTGGCTGGCTCCGAATCTGATAACATTTTCTGGCTTTCTGCTGGTTGTGTTCAATTTTCTACTTATGGCATACTTTGATCCTGATTTTTATGCTTCAGGTAAGAATATTACCTTAATATTAAGTTTAAAATGTCTAAGTAGAGAAAAATGAGGTATAATCGGTTATCATTCTATTACATTGCTTATAGTTCTGAAAAGTTTTGGGCATTGTTATTTAAGATATCATAATTGTATATAAAAACTGTGTTGTGATTTTATAGTGTTATGTATGTTTCCATTAAGCTCTAGAAATATATTATCATTTTACGTATGGAGTTTAGATATGCTGTTTTAAAAGCAATGAAGTTTTGGCAAATGAATAATTAGATGTACATGAAGACAGATTTAGGATAGTAAAACTACCTGAAAATGTATACAACCTGAGCCTAACATACTTATCATCTAGGAATATCCCTTCTTCTTTTCCTGGAAGAAAAAATCCCCTTTCCTCTAAAGGGGACGTGTCTGTCTTTCCCTCTGTTCATTCCTTATTAGCCTCTAATGACTCCCAGTTTCCTCTAAATATAATTCGTAGACCTAAGTGTTCTAAACATTTTCACCAGTACTCATTTGTGGTGCATACTGATGATGTTCCTGTGGCAGGTTGGTACCTGTACACAGCACATCTTAATTCTTTCAACCCTGTACCTCAAATGTTGTTGATGTTGGCTTGCACTCTGTTGGAGAAGAGAGGATGGAGACCCTTGGGAGTTGGTGTCCAGCCCGTCCCCATGCCCTGCAGCATCCTCTCCCAACCCTGTTCCTTTGCTCTGCCACACCCAGCTCTTTCCCTGGCCACAGGAAACAGTCTGCAGTGTCTGGAGGAATGGTAGGAGGTAGGATTTACTGTTACTGCTCAGCCAGCTCACTGAACGGAAAAGAGTAGGAAGGTGGAGGCCAGGTAGTAGCTTTTGCCTTCAAGTTGGAGATTTGTTTTCTGATAAGAATACTTAATAGGTGACCCAACTGTCATGGTGCATACCTGTAGGCCCAGCACTTTGGAAGGCTAAAGAAGAGGAATTAAAGGTCAAGGCCAGCGTGCGCAACATAGTGAGTTTGAGGCTGCCCTGGACTACACAGTGAGATCCAGTTTCAGAAGAACAACAAAATCAAAACTTATAAACAATATAGTGAGGAGTCTTAGTATTATAGTTCATCTGTTTTGTGGGTCCAGCAGACTTTTGTGGCCTGACCTGGAGGAGTCAACAGCCATTGGCAGCATTGTTCTATAGGAAAACTTGGGAATTTCAATCACTTAGCACTTTTGATGTTATAGAAATTCTGAATATTGAAACTGCATATGCTGAATTTTTTCAGCTGAAACTTTGAGCTAAAACTTCTGATCATAGAGCAGAATGGACACTGAAGTCTTAAATACCAGGCAGAAGCATGAAAAGATCCTAAAGTATGATAAGAATAATCAGGGCCAGGGAGATAGTTCAATAGCTTAAGCACGCCTGCCTGGCAAGCACAAGGTCCTTTGACCTTTTACTTAAAAAAAAAAAAAAGAATAATCAGTAAAATTAAATTTTATTTTATTATGCATGGTTTTAGTTGTTGTTTTTGCGGTACCAGGGATTGAACTTAGGACCCTGCATTTGCCAAGCAAGTGCTTATTCTACTGAGCTATCTCCCTGTGTTATGAGGCTTTTTGTTAGTTTAGATTTTTAATTTTATATTTTAATCCTCAGAAAATACTAAAATATTTTTGTAGTTAGAAATATCTTCTCTGGCTAAATAAAATTATTATATCATTACATAGAGAAATAGTAATATGTAAAATATGTATATTTCTTCAAATCAGAACTTCAAGGACACATGAACCCTCAAGTCCCAGTACTCTTGGAAAATGCAAGACAGAAGTTAAATGATATATCCAAAGTTGCACTATTGATTGATTACAGAGGCAGCCTAGAACCTAGATGTCTAAATTCTCAGTTGTTTTATCAGAGGGGAAACTATCCAGACATTTTGGATGATCCTGAGGCTCAAATTATCTAGTTGAGGAGATCCATCTATAATCATACAATGAGAAAGTATAACATAAAGGCTCTGTTTTTACCAGTGGCTTTTCTGTTGCCAAGATAGAGTTCCTGATGTCTACAGTTCTGGGTAGTTTCAGTAGATTCAGTCCATGGTTCCAGGGCAGAAGCAGTGGTGAAAGAGCCTGGCAGCAATTTGCTCATGTCATGGTGGTTGGGAAGCAGAGAAAAGAGAAGCCAGGAAGAGCCTACATCCTTCCAAGTCACATCTAAAGTGACCCCACCTTCTGACCAGGCTCTGCCTCCAAATGGAAGACTTTTGTGGGTAATTTTAGATGTAAGCCATAACAATATGTGTTCATAGTATAATCGCAAACAATAAAAATTAGATTACATGTAGTCATGTTTATAAATTTTAAGAATGTGTTATTTTTCATTGAGAGCTGATAACTTATTTTCAAGTAAAGGAGAACACTTAGTTTTGACTTATAATAAAGGCTTGATACAAATACTTGATATAAATAAAGGGTTAAGCAGTTATATGTTTGGTTTGACAGTTTTTGATAAATTTTAGTTTAGTTCTGCATTCGGCATACATGCCAAATTTATGAATTTGTTAAAATCCTTCTCATTGGCAGGAAGTAGTATGATAAGAACTATTGCAGAAAGCCTATATTCAAACATCAGTTGCTTTCTTTTGCAGCTCCAGGTCACAGGCATGTACCTGACTGGGTTTGGATTGTAGTGGGCATCCTCAACTTTACAGCCTACACGCTAGGTAAGAAAGTATAAATACTGATACTATTTTTAAATTTTTCCCCTTTTTACTAGTGTATTTTCTTTGTTTCTTTGTTTCTTTATTATGCGTTGGTACAGGGTCTCACTATGCAGCTCAGAATCGTAGTGATCCTCTTGTTTCCAGCCTCCCCAGTGCTGGGATCACAGGCGTGCGCCACCACACCCAATTTCAGTGGCCAGCGCAGTGTACCCAGTGGTGGGGCTGGCCCAGCATGTGGTATCAGGAATGAACCCTGATCCCTGTGCTTGCCTAAGCAGGTGCTTAGTCCTCTTAGCTGTCTTGTCGGCTCTTTACTAATATATTTTAGCAATACATAATAAATACTTTCATTGTGGGGACTCAGTGCATATACATACCACATCTTAGTCCTTTTTACTTCTCCTTCCCTTTCAGTTCTTCTTGTCTTCCTCCATCTCTAGGTATCCTTCCAGTCTCTACGTAGTCTATTTTCCTGTCATTCTCTTTATACTTCAGATTTCTCATAGAAGAGTAACCATACAATATTTAACCTTGTGTCTAATTATTTTGCTCAGCATTATGATCTCAAGGTACATCCATTTTCCTACTCATAAATCATGTATCATTCTTTATGGCTGAGTAGTACCTCACTGTATATGTATCCCACATCTTTATGTGTTGATAAACCTACAGGCTGCTACCAGGATTTAGCAGTTAGGAGTTGCGCAGTATACATGGGTATGCATGTATCGTGAGCTGGGTCAAATAGGTTTTTTTTTTTTGTTATGTTTACATTTATACATATTTTTTATTTATAAATCTCTGTAGTGATTATACTACTTTACATTCCCACCAATAATATAGAAGAGTTCCTTCTTCTCATGACCTCATGAAGTGTGCTTTGGTCGTCGCGTTCTTGATGATGGCTGTTCTTTCTAGGGTTAGTGTTGCTTTCACTTACATATCTCTAATGTCAGAATTTTTTAATGCTGAATTTTTAAAAATGTACATATTGGCCATTTGTACTTCTTTTTTAAAGAGATATCCATCTATTTCAATTGCTTGGTTTTTAAAATTTATTTATTTATTTATTTTTATTTTTTGTGGAACTGGGGATTGAACTCTGGCCTCTGTGCTTGCCAGGCAAGTGCTTATTCCACTGAACCATCTCTCCAGCCCCGCTTGTTTTTTCTTTTTTGATTGTGACTTTTTTTTTGGGGGGGTGTCTAATTTTTTATTTCTTTCCATATTTTAGATATTAGTCCTCTATCTGAGGAATAGTTGGCAAAGATATTTTCCCATTCTCTAGGTTATTTGCTCTGCTCTGCATAGAAGCTTTTGAATTTGACGAAATTCCATTTGTTGATTCTTGGTGTTATTTCTTACATAGTTGGGGTTCTGTTCCTTGGCATAGGCATACTGTGTTTTCAAGAGTTTTCTTCTAGCAGATGAAATGTTTCTGTGTTAATATCTAGGTCTTTGATCCATCATGGAAACCAGTTCCATTTCCAAAAGAGGCACTCTTTCCTCCACCTCCGTTTTTGGTTCTTTGTGGAAAATCACATGATTGAATGTGCCTGGGTTTGTTTCTAAATCCTCAGTTCTGTTCTGTTGTCTCACGTGTCTCTCTTTCCCCACACATGCTGTTTTTATCACTGTAGTTTTGTCATATAACTTGAAATACAACTTGAACTAGGATCATGAGGCCTCCTATTCCTAGGTATTTAATTTTTCTTTTGAAGCTATGGTGAAAAGTAATGTTTTCCTGCTTTCTTTCTCAGTGGATTCATTATTGATGTACAGGAACACTATTGATTTTTGTGTATCAATTTCGTATTCCACTATTTTGCTGAATTTATTTATTCTAGGGGAATCTTTAGGTAGAGTTTTTTGACTCCTCTATGTGCAGGATTGTGTCATCTGTGAATAAGGAGAGTTTTCCTTTTCTCTTCAAATCCCTTTTGTTTCTTTTCTTGCCTGGTTGCTCTGACCATTCTCTCAAGTACCATATTAAACAGAGAGGTGATAGTGGACTTCCTTGTTGTCTTCCTGAAAATACCAATTTTAGTCAGTGGCTGGTTAATCAGCAAATACAGCCACCCAGTAAATTAGTATTTTCTCATCTGCCTCATTCTCTTCTAACGAGTTTATTAATATCTTGTTCAAATAGGTAAATATGATTTTTAATATATGAAAATATTGCCATTCATTACTTGGGATAAATAAGAGTTGTAAACCACTATTTATTTGTAGCTCAAATCTATCATATATATAGATATATCTATATATATCTTTTTTTTTTTTTTGGCAGAACCAGGGATTGAACTCAGGCCCTTGCACTTGCCAAGCAAGCACTTATTCTACCAAGATATCTCCCCGGCTATCCTACTATATTTTTGTAAAAAAGTTTTACTGGAACACAGCTACTGTACATTCATTCCTTTATACATTGTATGTGGCTCCTTCAATGCAATAAAGACAAAGTTGAATAGTTTGCAAGAGACCCATAAAGGTATGGACCACAGAGCCTAAAATATTTATTATCTGACCCTTAACACAAAAAATTTGCCAGCCTCTAGTAAGACATTTTTATCTAAGTTTGGGAATCAAAACTGAATGGAGAGGTAGATGCTGTCATAGAACACAGTGGGAAACCAAGCAGGTGAAAGAGGGTCTTGCTGTATATTCCAGGCTGGCCTTGAACTCACTGGGTAGCCCATATTGGCCTCACACTTGTGGCAGTCCTTCTGCCTTGGCCTCTGCAGTGCTCCCGAGGCATGCACCACTACACCTGGCTCTCCATACTTTTTAAAACCATCTGTCCTAATTAACATGCTAGAGTGAGGAACACCCTTGAGAGTGGTTGTCACTGTGTTCACTGCTAATCCCGAGTGTCTAGAGCAGTGCCTGAAACATAACAGACTCTCAAGTTTTTAAATGCAGGTAAAATAGGAGATGCTGACTTCAAGTTGCTTAGATTTTGTCTAATTAAAAAGACTCATTCTCACAAACCAGTATAGCTCCATATGTTAAATGCTAAGGTGGTGGAACTGGCCTGTAGTTTGGAGAAGGGAGAGAAGAATTAGGGGAAGCTGCAGTTACAAGTTACATATTTAGGTAGAGGCTTTTGTATATATGATAGTAATTGTTAGCAGATGTATAAATGCTGCTGGTGGACTTAGTTGCCAAGGACTGCTGCAAGGAAAAAGGAGAGTGGTGTGTGAGTTCTGCCTTCTGATGGCATGTCACACGAGCCTTTTACTGTACCTTGTAGTCTACCTGTTGTTTCATGTGCACAACTTTTTGGCAAAAATCCTGACCTAACACAAACTTTTTGTTGCAAAACCTGTTTTGAACTAACATGGAACAGTATAATTTTTATTCTTTATAGTGTGACCAGGCATCCACTTTGCTATAGAAATATCAATGTATTTGATCCCAGGTCTAAGTCCTGGGAGGGTTTAGGAGATGTCTTTCATTATATATATATATATATATATATATATATATATATGCAATACACCCTGAATTGCCTAAGGAAAAAAAAATTATCCCTGTGTTAAATTTATGAGAAGTAACTGGACACAGGACTTGTGTAGCTGGAATGGGCTCATTGAGAAAATTTACAAAACCTAATTAATATGTATTTCATGATTTTAATGTGATACAGCTATATGGGAGCCACACTGAACATAGGAAATCATTAAATCAGTGAACAGTGCAAAAGACTTTGAGGGGATAGTTCAGCTGTGAAAGGGTAGAAAATTTCCCAACCCTATGTAACAGGGATTTGCAGGGTTTGAGCAGGTGTTTGGGGATTTATCCTTTCATGTAATCTTTCAACAATATTATTAAGGCTGTCGTGCCATAGACTGAGCTGGGCAGTGAGGATGATACCATGGTGAGCAAGTATATACAGTTATTCCTCCTGCTCCCGAATGGGGTGGAACTCAGGGCCTTGTGCATGCTAGGACTCTATCCCTGAGCTACACCCTCAGCCTCTTTTCTTCCTATTTAACTAGTTTTGTTGTAAGTCTTTCTGTAGCAGTCTCTTCTGTTTCTTCCCTTAACATACGGTATTCTACTGTGCTTTTTTCATGGCTTTCTCTTTGTGTCATTCTGGTGGATCCTGATACTTAACATTCTTACTCCCATGATTCCCGTGTTTATATCTAAGCCCTCACTAATGTTCTGTGTAGCTAGTAAGAACTCCTGGATTGAGTTGCCTGGGATTAGCATGCGAGGAACCCAGCATGCCTTCAGTCACACTGCCTAAAATGATGCTCTTTCCCCTCCTCGCTTCTTGTTGCTGCTTCTGACTTTGAACACTGCTACTCTCTTAGTTATGCAGTCTAGAATCTTCAGAAATTGTCTTCTCTTTAGACCTTTCATTTCATTGCTTTTGCATCTTTTGCAGCATTCTCATTTTATTTTTATTTTATTTATTTATTTATTTTTTTTGCAGAACCAGGGGTTGAACTCAGGCGCTTGTGCTTGCCAGGCAAGCGCTTATTCTACTGAGCCACCTCCCTGGCCCCAACATTCTCATTTTAATTTTCTTAATGTTTTGCCTGCCCCCAGCTTTTATTCCCACTGCATTCCATCTCCATTTTATTGTGGCCTACTAATTATTCCTCCTCTTTCTGGCCTGGCATTCACAGTGATGTCATGTGCTTTTTTTTTTTTTTTTTTTTTTTTTTTTCCTGATACAGCGTTTGGGCTCCTAGTGATCTTCCTGTCTCAGCCTCCCCAGTGCTTGGGTATATGTGTGCACCATTAAGCCCAGTTCTGGGGCAGCTTGGAGTGCCTGGGTTTGAACTGGGGAGCAAACTCAGGACCTCATGCTTGACAGGCAGGTGCTTATGTCACCGAGCTATCTCCCCAGCCCCTTGTGCTTTTTTTTTTAAATCATTTACTTATCTGTTTATTTGGTACAGTGTCTTACTATGCAGCTTGGACTTGCAGTGATCCTCCTGACTCAGTTTCCCCAGTGCCAGGATTATAGGCATGTGCCATCATGCCCAGTTTTGGTGGCCTGCATGGTGTGCCTGGGGTTGTGGGGCTGGCACAGCATGCAGTACCGGCGATCAAACCCTGGTCCTTGAGCTTGCCAGGCAGGCACTGAGCTGTCTCCCCAGCCCTCATGAACATTTTTTTAAAGTATGGCTTTCACTCCTGTCAATCCCATATTCATGAAGCTTTTAGTAGCCTTTTTTAGACTCCCTAACACTTTTAAACTGTCTCAAACTTCTTCTCTAGCTGTTGGTATTTGTATTGCTGCCTTCATCTGGCTTCTAGTAAAACTACACTCCTTATGTTTTTTGAACATGTGGTATACTTTTCCATCTCAGTATTTATTACTGATGCCCCTCCCTCTTGAAATGGTGTACTTCTTTATCTCTTGCTTACTGAAATCCAACTCATTCTTTATGGCCTCTCTCAAATTTCATCTTGTCTTAAAAGCCATTCTAGGTTATCTTAGCCTGAAGCAACCCTCCTTGCCTTACATGAGGTGTTTTATGATTTGTAACACAACCATATCTTTATTATCTTAGTCCCTTTCTCAATTATAACTGCTCTGAGGGAACAAACTTAGTTTATTCCAAGATTCTTGTGTTTTTGCAGCACCAATAATAGTGTATTACATATGTTTAATGAATTTAGTTTTGTATTTGCTGAGCACCTACTATGTACATGTTTTGAAAGCACCTGAAGATATGAAAGCATTAGATTTGTGAAAAAATGACTAATTTCGCACAGGATGAAGTAGGTTGTGACTGAAGTTCTTTTGGGCCCTAGGGCAAGGAATTAGATAAGTTGGAATGAAAAGTTATTAAATGTTTAAAACTTTGTGGTTAGTAGAATGATCTGGTTGGGTTGTTTGGAAGAATTCAGAGTCCAGCTAGATATTTTTTTATGTCTAAAAATGACATCATTCAGCATGTTATAACATTTTGATTTTTAGATTGTACTTTAAAGAACTATACATTTTATTTCTGAAATTTCGAACTGTGAGAATTCAAGTTACGGTTTTTATAGTATGGGCTAATAACTATACTCAACAATTCTGTGATATACTGATTTGTTTTTTCCATTATATGGATATAGCTGTTGACCCTTTTTCATGGTGTGCTTTTATTATAGATGGCGTGGATGGAAAGCAAGCCCGGAGAACCAATTCTAGTACCCCATTAGGGGAGCTTTTTGATCATGGCTTGGATAGCTGGTCATGTGTTTACTTTGTTGTAACTGTGTATTCCATCTTTGGACGAGGATCAACTGGTGTCACTGTTTTTGTTCTTTATTTCCTGCTATGGGTAGTTTTGTTTTCTTTCATCCTGTCCCACTGGGAAAAGTATAACACAGGGATTCTTTTCCTGCCGTGGGGATATGACCTTAGCCAGGTGGTAAGTATGTGTTCTGTGTTATTTTATTTTTTATTTATTTATTTATTTTTTGTATTTTAGGGAAGGGTCTGCAGGGTGTTCAGGGTCTCACTACTAGATCAGACTTAGTGATCCACTTGTTTACAACCTCCCAAGAGCTGGGATTACAGGTGTGGGCCACCACACCCAGTCTCAATCACTGGTCTCAGCATGCCCCTGGACGGGGCTGGCAGGCAGGCCCAGGGATTGAATTCCCATCCCCTGTGCCTGCTGGCAGTCACTTTATCTGCTGAGCTATTCAGCCAGCCCTGTGTTAAATTTTTGACACTGCCATGATATTTTTTGAAAGTTTTTGTCATTTCTTCTTTATTGCCCTTTTGCCATTTTGATTATAACTGATGTGTACTTTTCAAAAAAAAAAAATTAAATTAAAAAAAAAAGTACTTATTCCTGCATATTTTCAAATATATATATTTAAAAAATAGGAAAATTATTTAATGAACCCTAGTGTATCCCTTACTTAGGCAGTTAGCAGCATGTGGCCTGACTGGTTTCATATCCCTCCTCCCTCACCCCTTTCCAGTTCTTTCAAAGGAAATGTGATAAATATTTTGCTGTTTCTCTCTTAGTGACTAGGGCTTCTTTTGGAAATAATCACAGCTGAGTGTGGTGATACATGCCTATAATCCCAGCACTTGGAAGGCTGACACAGGAGGATCACTGAGTTTGAGGCCAGGCTGGGCTGCATAAGCAAGTTCAAGACTAGCTTGCACTACATAGCAAGATCTTGTCTCAGCAAAAAAAACAAAACACAACAAAACAACCCCTCTCCCCCAAATATAATCATGATGTCATTATAACACGAAAATCTAATGGTTTCTTAATGCCATTAAAATTTCATTCATTTGAACTATGAATTTTTGCTTAAAAAAAAGACACTCATATATAATTACATTGTTGGGTTTTTTCTTCATTGCTAAATTTCAGTGAGTAGAAAGCTTTCTTTTACTTCAGTAGACTTGCTGTCAGCCCTTCCTGCCACTGAATCCCAAACACAATCCCATTGTGATGTCTTGCCCATGTGTACCTAAGCCCTCAGTAGCTAGGGGGTACTTGTTGAAGGAGGAGCTAGTTGAGTGGGCAAATTGGATCATCTTCTGACTTAATGCCTTCTACCAGTTCCAGATGATAACCTGTAGAAGTCAATAGAAGTTAATTATTTTATGGTATTGTTGACAGAGAAAAAGAGGACAAGACTTGTGACATACCAAATTTTAAAAATATTTATTGTGTTTACTAAAACTGTATGACTAGACTTAATGTTGTATAAAGCCCTGTTGGCTCCCTGGCCTCTTTAGTTGTTAATGCCTCTGTGTGCTTTTGTCTCTTTTTCCTTCCAGACTATTTCTTTTGTCTACATAGTGACTGCTGTTGTAGGAGTTGAGGCCTGGTATGAACCTTTCCTGTTTAATTTCTTATATAGAGACCTATTCACTGCAATGATTATTGGTAAGAAGCTCCATGTCAAAGCCTGTTTTAACCATCACTTTGTTATCAAAAGCCCATGTTTGACTATGACAAGTAACAGCACTCCTGTCCCTGCCTTCCAGCAAGCAGAATAATTCTACAACTATATAAGATTTAAATATTAAAGAAAATAAAGTTTCTTTGTTTTGATTTTTGTGTAGCACCAAACTTTTTCTAATCAGAGGAAAATGCCAAAACAGGTCAGTCAGGTCTTGGAAAGTAATCATTCTCCTTAACCTAGACTAAAGTGGACTATCCACATTTAAGTGGGCAGCTGGTGTAGATTTTACTGAAAGGTATTAGTAAGGTATGAGTATTGTGTGAAGTAGAAAGTTGAAATGTAAAGATTAATCTAGCCACTTCAGAAATTAAGCCTCTTCCTCTCAGCCTGTCACTTTCCAGTGAGGGCTAAATGTTTTTTATAGGGTGATATTTCCTTTTGATTTTAGCTCAAGTAGATTATCTGTAGGGTAATTGAGTGTAAGACAGTGTCAGAGGTATAGATGGAAGTAAAGAGGAATGCAGTTTATTTTTTGACTATAGGAGGACTTTATAGCAGTAAAAAGCATGCATGTAGGCTATTGCTATAATGTAATCATTTGACTGCTTTTTACTTACCTAAAAAAGAGCCCTCTCTCTTTCTGTTGGTGAACTATGGTAGTGGAATGGAATTAGACTGCTAAAAACTGTTTGTAGTAGGCACATAGTTCCTATATTTTGGAAGTCTGAAAGTATATATTTTGGTTTTCAGAGGATTAGTGGTTTGGGCATTTTTCAATGACTCAGGACTATGCATTTTAGAAATTACCCTGCCTGTAATATATTCTGGAAAAGTTCATTTTGGTATCTGTATAAACTATTATTTCTTTACCTTGAAAAGGTTAGTTTTTTCTACTACCATGTAACAAATCTTGATTTTAACAGCATGTCCTATGGTAGGTTTGCTACATTTTACATCCATTTGTTAAAGATAAAATGTAAAAATATGTGCGAATATATGAGTGTGGTTTTGAATGCTAATTGAACTCTTTAATAAGACACTTTTTTTTTGTAACTTACAAATACATTTTCTCTAAGTAAAAAACTCACTTGTTTCTAAACAGAGATGAAGCAGCTTTTCCAGCGCTAGATCCAAATAGGTACCAGTCAGTAGAAGAGCCGTTGAGCCTATGCCAGTTAGTCGCAGAGTGGCTGAACCCTCAGTGTGAGGAGAGGATAAAAGGTTGGCCGTAGGTGAACGGCTTGTTATGGAAGGTTGCCGTCTTTGGATGGAACAGACAGGCTATGACGGTGGAAAACAGTATTCAGTCTCTACTTCTTTTTTGTTATGAAAAGTAATTAAATGTCTGCATTATTTTTTGTGCTTTTATGTGTCGTTTTTGTGTTTTTATGTAATAGATCCCTATGTGTCAGCACTTAGCATTAACAGTTTTCATTACGTGTGCCAATCTCGTTTCAAATGTACCACTTCTAATCTGGGTTATTTTATGCCAGGTAAAATACTTTCCACAAGCTGAACATTTCTACTATACTTCATTCCTTTTTGTATATCTGTCTTAGTGTATGTTTTTTTTTTTTTTTTTTTTCTGGAAGTTTGAAAGAATTCTTTTAGAATGGTAGCAATACACTCTTTGTGTTTATGTGCAAATATCTTGATTTTTGCCTTTTTTGCCCCAGCTTAGAAGTGTCATTCTAATGTCTTCTGACATCCATTATTTCTGAATCAGCTCATATATGCTTGTCACCCTATATGTAAAATATTATTTTTCTTTCCTGCTTTCAAGGTTCTCTTTTTAAAACCTTTGGATCTCAGAAATGTGATTACGATAGGGTCAGGCCTGGTTTTCTTTCTGTTTGTTGAGCATGTGAGCTGTGCTGAAGCTGTACGTTCATATTTTTGACTGGGAAGTTTTCAGCCACACTTAGTTTTTCAGATTTGTTATGCCTCTTCCACTTTTTTTCTCTTCTACGATATTAGATTTACTTCCTGTGTCCTGTGGATAATTTTCTGAGGCTTTATTAAGGTTTTCTTTACTCTTGTTTTTAACTTATTCTTTGTATTAGATGATTTCTGTTCATGTGTCTTTAATTTATTGCTTTCTTCTGTCATTGGCAATCTCGTGTTGAGCCTGGCTAGTAAAACTGTCAATGAAGTTTTCATACTTTTCAGCTCTAAAATTTCCTTTTTTTTTTAAAGAAAAATGTATTTAATACAGGGTCTACAGGGTCTCATTACATGGATCACACTCGTAGTGATCCTCCTGTTCTCAGTCTCCCAAGTGCTGGAATTATAGGTGCACACCACCATACCCAGTCTCAGTTGCTGTCTCAGTATACCCCAGGGGCAGGGCTAGCACGGCACACTGGAGATCTAATCCTGGTCCCTGCATCTGACTAAGCAGGAGCTTTAATCTGCTGAGTTATCTGACTGGCCCTAAAATTTCCATTTAGTTCTATTTTCTTTTTCTGTGGTCAGATTCTCCATCTGTTTGTTCATTATCACCATATTTTCCTTTAGTTCTTTGAACATCTTAGAAATATATTTTATAGTTTGTCAAATTCAACAGTTTGTGATGATTGCTATACTGGTTTTTGCATATCTAGCAATTTTGTTGAAACTAGACATTGTCGTTGTATTCTGGGGTACAGCTCAGTGGTAGAGTGCTTGCCTCGCTTGTGTGAGGCCCTAGGTTTTGCTCCCAACACCTTGTGAAAGAAATGGATAATAGACAGAGACAATATGTATACAGATTGGGAAGACCATACGTGGAGGTAGGATAGGAAGGGGAGAGATTGAAAGGGATGTTAAGGACGTTAAAAAGTATAAATAGGAAACATAGGCTGCATTTCTCCCTCCAGTAGCTTATACTTACTTGATTTATTGTATAGTAGGAAGTATTCCAAGTGTCTTCATATGTAGTGATTTATTTAATTTTAGAATTCTGTGGGGGTGGTACTACTAGTTTCTCTATTTTGTAAATGAGGAAACTGAACAGTGAAAAGTTTGATTTGCCTAAAATCACATAACCAGTATATGCTGCAAGCAAAACTGAGGTCCAGACTGTCTCCTTGAGCCTGCGCTCTGACAGTCAGACTGTATTGCCACTCTTCCAGTTGTGATACTGTTTAGAAATGTGTTTGGTTTTATTACAGGTATAAAGGTGAACCTGAGAATTATTGGATTTAAAAACATTGAGTATTTTGTGTGGATTCAATTATTATAATGTAATCATTTGACTGCTTTGTGGTAATTGGAATATTCTTTCCTTAGGTTGTGCAGTATGTGTAACTCTCCCAATGAGTTTCTTAAATTTTTACAGGTAAGTACTTTAATAGGGCAAAAAGTATGCCCACCCCCCCTTTAGCAACTATTACTTTGTTGAATTTAAGGTTCTATTTTCCTTTGGCATCTGGACATTTTGAAAAGGTCCTAAAACCAGTATCTTGAATCTAAAATGAATTTAGGATAATTTAGAGTATCTGTGATAGTTTAATGTTGTCAACTCAATCATATCTGACAGCTAGGCCTTTTGTTGTAGTTTTGGGTTCACTGATTCTCATTCGTCACTCTTACCAGTGAATGTACCTCCGAGGAGGCAGTATTTTTCTACTGGGTATTGATGGTTCCCTTTTGTTTTGTAAAGTGATTATATGTGGCTGACGGTGTGTAGTTCCGTGCCTTTGCTGACTCTTGTGGAATAGCAGTTCCATGGCAGTTCCTGGCTTTGGGGAAGAAGGGCTTTGGAGGGGGCAGGAGGCTGTGCTTCATACCTCTGACCTATGCATGCCTCCACTTTTTCACTCCAAGTATTTACTGTGACTTGAGTAGATTTTGTTCTTGCCTTGTTTAATAATTTGACTGCCTTTTTTTCTGCTATTGTTTCTTCTAGTTGAGACACTTTTCTTGTACTTTGTACTTTGTCTTTGAGCTCAGATCTAGTTCAGAGAATCTTAGCCCATGGCAGCCAAGCTCTGTGAATCTGTCATATTTATTGCAGTCATATTCATTTATTCATAGAGGCCATAAGGTGTAAAGCTTGAAAGCTTTAGAAATTGTGTCATTTCCTCCTTATCTTACAATTGTAAGGTGTTTTTGTTTGTTTGTTTTTTTAAATGTATTTAGTACAAAGTCTACAGGGTCTCACTACAAGGTCTACAGGGTCTCACTATGTAGATCCGGACTCGTAGTGATCCTCCTGTTTTTAGCCTCCAGGCACGCACCACCATGCCCACTCTCGATCACCATCTCAGTGCGCCCCAAGGACAGGGGGCCCAACACGGCTTGTGGTACCAAGCCAGGGATTGAACCCTGGTCCCTGCACTCTGCAATTGTAAGGTTTTGATTGGGCAATATATTGGGACTCTTTTCAGGTGAACAAATGTATGAAATACTGTTTTTTCCCCCTGAGAAATCAACAGAAATTAGCTTTATTTGATGAGGACTTTAAAATGACACTCTTAACTATGCTTTAAATGAGAAAGCGCTAAAAGATGTCATGGAAACAATGTATGAAGCAAATGGGAAATCATTAAAAAGAAATCATAGAGAATCAAATCAAACAGAAATATGAATAAAACTTGAAAGCATCATGCTAAGTACAATAAGCCAGGACAAAAGGACAAAAGGCTTGTGATTCCACCTATATGAAGTACCTAGAATAGACAAATTCATAGCTAGTAAGCAGAATGGAAGTTGTCATTGATCTGGGATAGGATAAATGGAGAGTTATTATTTAATAAATACAGATCATACCTTCTTAGTTTTTTTCTGTTCCTCCTTAGCCACAGACTTAGGTATCTTCTTTGCTCTATTTTTTATATAATAAAATAGGTATGAGTTACAATTTTTAGCTATAGTTCATGATTCAGTAGTATTGAGTACATTCACAATTGTGTGTAGCCATCACCACCATTTCCACAACTTTTCTAGCACTTAAAGCAGGAAACATGGGACTGAGGAGGCAGCTTGGTGGCATAAATGCCTGCCTGGCAAGCACAAGGACCTGAGTTTGAACCCCAGTACTGCACACTGTGTCAGAACCCCAGGTGCTCTGTGCAGGCCCCAAAACTGCGTGTGGTGGAGCACGCCTGTAATTGCAGTGCTGGGGAGGCTGAGACAGGATCACTGTGAATCAACTGGGTATAGAGACACTGTATCAGAAAAGGAAACACAGTGGCTTCTTTTGTACTTAGAGTTACCAAGATTTGATAATGGCAGTCTCACTTCAGTCTTTTGTGTGAGTTAATACTGTAAATTCTGTACCTCTTTTTTTTTTTTTTTTTTTAAATTGTAGTGGAAGTATGAGATACTACTGTGCTAGGTTTTGTTGTTCTGCTTAAGGATGTTCTCATTGTGTAGTTTAGGCTGGCTTTGAATTTGCTTTGTAGCCTGACTGGCCTTGAACTCATGGCACTCCTATTGCCTCAGCCTGGGATTACAGGTGTGTGCCACAAGTGGCTTGTTTTGCTTGTTAAAGAAAAAAAATTTGGCTCCCAGTTTTGGAGGTTTCAAGGTATGCGTGGTTGGCCCATTACATGCGGGCGTGTGGTGCAGGGCTCAGGAGGTAGAGTGCAGCAGCTCACTGCATGACAGCTGCGAAAAGCAGAAAGAGGAAGGAGCAGGGGCCCCATAGTCTCTTCAGGGCAGGAGATGTCCTGATGACAGCAAGACTTTACAGTAAGCGCCGCCTCGAAAGGGTCCACTAACTCCAAGTTGTTCCATAGGCTGGATGGACACTGAACTTTGAATACATGAAATTAGGGAGGACTTGTCACTCTGTTGATATTTAATGTCTGTTTTGTTTTCTTATTAGACTATTTCGTAGAACAAAAACAAAGTTTGTTTATGTGATCTGGGGATTGAAACTAGGGCCTTTATACTGAGCTGTATCTTTAACTCTTTTTATTTTGAGGGGCAAAGTCTTGCTAAGTTGCCCAGGCTGAGCTTGAATTTGTGGTCCTGCCTCAGCCTCCCAGAGTGCTTGGATTACATAGATGTGTATCACCATGCATACCTTATCTTTATGCTACACTTGATAATTTGGTTTAAAGAAGGAAAAATAGGCAAGGGTAAGAATTTTCAGTCTTAACCTTGGTTCTAATTCATTGACAAGTTATGTAGTTTAGAATCTCTCATCTTCACTTGCTGTACCTGTAAAGTAGCGTTAATATTGTTGGTTCTGCCGGGCATGGTGATGTGCTTGTGTAATTGTAGTACTCAGTAAGTTGAGACAGGAGGATTGCTGTGAGTTTGAGGCCAGCTTGGGCTTTGTAGTGAGACACTGCCTCAAAATCAAACAAACAAAAATATTATTGATTTGACCTATGCCATAAGATTATTGTGAGTATAAACAAATGTAAAAGTAATTTGGAAATGACAAGCTACAAGTATTACATATAATAATGTTCTTTGTATTACTTGATTCTTTTTTTCAGAAGCTATAAAAATAACACCTTGAAACACAGTTCAGTCTATGAAGTTATGGTTCCCTTCTTTTCTCCATGTTTGCTCTTCATTTTGTCTACAGCCTGGATCCTCTGGTCACCTTCAAATATTCTAGAGATACATCCTAGAATATTCTACTTTATGGTTGGAACAGCCTTTGCCAACATCACAGTAAGATTTTTTTCTTTAAAAAAGACCATGTGTATTAGGGATATATGACAGTTTGATAATTTGAGAACTCTTTTAGTATACTAGAATAAGATTTTAAAATCACAAATTTGAAAGAAAATTTAAAAATCTCACAGAACAAGCTGAGAATTATTTTTATTAGCTTATTTTTGCATAATAAGAATCAATTGAACCCAGGTTCAATTGAACCCAGGTAGTAAGAATTGAGCCCAGGTCCTCTAGCATGTAGAAAAGTACTTTACAACTGAGCTACACTCCCAGTCCCTTGAGAATTACTTCATTTCTGTCCTTTGAAACCAGACTGCTTTTATGAAATTATGGCATACTTAAATATCCCTATGAATTAGTCCTAGGACAATTTAGATTATCTTCAGAGTAAATATTGTTAACAGTATAGTTGGAATGACTATACTTGTAATGATTTCTTTAGGAGCTTTGGTAATGGACTGGGTATTGAACCAAGGGCTTTAGGCATGCCTGGCATTGCTAAATTGGCCAGACTAGCCTCCAATGTGGAATCTTTCTACCACAGCCTCCAGAATGGCAGAGGTAACAGGCATGTGCTGCCATGTCCTGCTTGAAAGGGATATTAGAGAAAAACACAAAGCAGCTGATATGGGGATTAATAATATGAAATAGAAACTTTGTAATGAATGTATCTTCTTTTGTTTCTCTGTTTTTGAGACAGGGTCTTGCCAAGCGGTCAAGGCTGCCCTTGGTCCTCCTGCATGGTCTCCTGATTGCTGGGGATACAGGCGTGTTCCACCATGCCTGTCTCACATATTTTTTAAAAATTAATTTTAGTGTTGTTGCCAGAAAACAGCACAAGAAGGAATGATTAGAAGCTGAGAAAGGACCTGGTCATCCTGAGAGCCAGAAAGGCTGTGCTCTTTATTAGGCCAGGTCCTTCAGAGTTCTTGACTTGTAACTTTGTCAGAGTCTGTTTCCGTTCTTCAGTGCATTTAATATTCTAGTTCCTACTGACTGGGTCTGTTTAAAAGTGGAAAATGACTCTGGAGTGTGGCTCAGTGGTAGAATTGCCTAGCGTATGCAACTCCCTAGGTTCACTGAGTACTTCAAAAATCGTTGGATATACAGATTTGAAAGCACCAATGCATAGTATAAAAATTATCTCTGGAAGAGTAAAAGTGTATCTGAGTAAAGAACAGAAAATAAAGGGAGCTAGAGAGATTTTAAAGTGTCAATTATGGACATATTGCTATATTGGCAGTAGCATCCTCTTCATTGCTGTGAAGAAATTTAGTTGTGTGGAGATAATAGGATATTTTACATTTTTTCTCATGTATCACAGAATCTTGAAATTGGCAGAAAGTTCTTTTATCTAAATTGTCATGACCCAGTGGAAGAATGCCTTCTATCGCATCCTTACTAAATTATTTTCTAGTCTCTTCAGACAAAGTCAGAGGGCAGGGAGGTGGGGTCCCTGATCCTGTTGAGAACCACTGAACTCAGGTAATGTAACATGTTGGCTCAAGGTCTTGAATACTTTCTAAATGTTAGAGTGAGTAGTTTTGGATATGCTTTGCTAATTAAACATTTTTCTTTCTTTTGTAAACCCAGTGTCAGTTGATTGTTTGTCAGATGAGCAGCACAAGGTGCTCAGCTTTGAATTGGTTGCTGGTTCCTCTCTTCTTGGTTGTCATGGCAGTGAACTTAGGAGTAGCCTCTTACCTTGAGAGTGTTCTCCTGTATATGCTAACAGCTGCTTTCACCCTGGCCCATATCCACTATGGTGTATGCGTGGTGAGTAAGCTCAAGCAAAACTAGTTTCATTTGTTTCTTGCAAGTGGGAAGGAGGTAATAGATTACAAAAGAAAGTTATCTAAATGTAATACCTGTAAGAATTTTGAGATTGTTTTTCTAATTATGTTATGGAAACAAATGATGCTAAAGCTAGATAATTATGGGGAGTTAGTACTTATTTTAAGTGGATTTTAAGTTATTTTCTTGTTGATTAGAATTGTAAACACTTTTTAATTATGTGGGACTGGATAATCTTATTTGTTATCCAATTCTTCTCTTTAGCTATAAGGATATTGTTATGGCACATTAACTTAATTTATAAAGAAATTGCTTTAGTATCATTTCCTTCCCTGCAGTGTAATAAGGAAGGTTAGAATTTCAGATTAAGGGAAGGCTTTTATATTATTTGAGATTTTACTTCTCGCTCAGCAGAAACTCTTAAGTTTTAATCAGAAGGTGAAATTTCCTAGACCACACAAAACATTCACTTAAACTACTGAAATAGAAACAGTAATAAGTGTCAAGTGGAATCTGTCTTTTTAAAAAAAAAAAAAAAATTATTTTAATTTTTTTAATAGATTACAAATTGAAAATAAATTATTTACAAACCTAAATGAATATAGCAATAAAAATTGTCCAAAATAAAAATGAAGAAAGAATTTACAGATCAGTCATCAAGTGGCATCTCTTACTGGCACATAACTAAGTTCTTGACTCCCCAGTAGAGCTCCCTTACCCCAATCCATCTTCTCCACATTGACACATCTAGTTCTAGACTATTTCACTAGCATTGGGAATGATTGTTTAGAATTGTTTCAACAAGCTGAATATTGAATCTAACTTACAAATTAGATATTACAGGAGGTTTTCAATAGATTTGAATGCGAATATTTTTGGTCTAGCAGACTCTGGAAAGATTAGACTTTAGAGTTAGGCAGAGCTTAACTCTCCCAAAGTAGTTCCAGTATTGCCATTTATCTAGTTGTCTAGCTTTTTAGCTGTTCTAATCCAGCAGACCTCTTCATTATTTTGGGTGATTTTTGCTGTGTCAATAAATTGTTGTTTCCAGAGAGTGAATTCTTTATGCTTTAAAAAGTAGTAAGGTCCATGTTTGTCACTGTATTGTGTTCTGGTTTTCCATAGGTTAAGCAGCTAAGTAGCCATTTTCAGATTTACCCCTTCTCATTGAGGAAACCAAACTCAGATTGACTAGGAATGGAAGAAAAGAATATTGGCCTGTAATCTTCAGGAAGAAGTACTGTAAATAGATGTGTGTAAATATTTCATCCATCACCATTGAACTAATCTGGTCTGTGTGACAGACATGGGATCTCAGTTTACGTGGTACTTGGACAACAGGATGAAACATGGCCTGAACTTCTGGAATTTTGGACCTTCTAACTCCCAGCTTATTTAATTTTACTGTTTTTATAAAACCATGTGACATTTTGGTTAAGTGTAATGTACATGCATGAGATCAGCAGACATGTTCCTGGTGATTTTAATCTCATGAGTCCATAATGTTTTGGCTTATAAAGTTAAGTATGCTTTATTTTCATTTTTAAAACCCAAAATTGGTTTAGAAACTAGTAATACTCAGAAAAATTACAGTTTGTTTTCATATTTGATATTTTATGACAGGTCTTTAGCTATGGTAATTATCAGTAGCCCAAATCTAATATAGGAAAAGATAAAAACAAGTCACTTTTCAGCTGGAGATGCCAATGATTACAGAGCAATATACAGTTGCCAAATCTGTTTCTCTTTCCTGTGCAAATGCCTTTGTCCTTACCTGGTAGGAGAGATTGCCTAGTATTCTGGGTCTCTTAATTATGGAACAGATCTTGATGAAAGGTTTAGTTTGCTTTTAAAGAGAAATTTCTTTTCAGTAGCGAATAGATTTTAATTGCAGCTCCTCCTTTGGCATAGCTCAGTTTGATATGGCATTTTGCTCCCTCAACTGCAGGTTGTTGGGATTTGGTGCCTGTGAACTATGATCGTGAGAATGTCTGTGACAGTTCTAGTCTTGTGATAATTACTTGTGAAGCATGCAGATAAAGCACCTTATAAGAGGAAATTTAATTTGGAGTCTGGAATCTCATGAATTTCACTATGAGCAAAATTAGTTTTCTGACTCAGTTTATCTATCTGTCCTTCCCTGCTTTCTTTCACTCTCCTTTTGGGGGAGTGAGGACCTGTGTTTTTATTTCATACAGAGAGACTTTCCCTCTTCTCCATCTTGTCTTCTTTCCCATTTGAACAAAATTAGTATCTGCCTTACTGAGTACCAACTCCTTAATATGGTTAGAGTAATTTTGGAGGTTTACAGAAATATAATCCCTTTAATTTTATTGTGGTTGTTTGATTAATCACATCTTTTTATGAATGTGGGTATTTTCTTCTGTTTTGATTTTTGTCTTCATTTAGTATGGTGAGGGTGAAATTTACTTGCTGATTTTATTTTTCCAGTGAATGAAGTTTGTGCTTGAATGAAGAGTGTATCTTAAACCCTTTTTTTTTTGGACAGGTTGCACTTGGATAAAATAGGCACTACTGTGTTGATATGTAATTAAATTCTTAACCATTATTTATGATGTGAGCATTGTTAAATATTATAGTGTATTCCTTTGTTGAATTTCAGTCTGTTGCTTTGTAAAAAAAATAACTGTCATTGATATTTCCTATTTAAAATTTTTTTAAAATTCTAATCATTGTTATTAAGGTTATTAGGAATCAACCAAGGTGCCAGGTCATGGTTTCATACTTATTTTGAGAAATTATTTGTAAAGACTTGATTGTTTTGGGGGACTTTCTCAGAGACAAAAATGAACACTGAAAATAGTGAAAAATTAATGCAGAGAAGTATGATAGTCTTCCGTGTTTGTTAACAAGTTGCCATCACAGAAGTCAGAGGACGAACCAATTAAGGGAAGCCAACTATTTTGTATATACCTGTTTTGTCATCTGTAAAATTCGCCTGGATCAATTAATTTGGCATAGGGAAGAATTTTGTTTTTAAGGTTTCTCAGATAATCTTTTTACTGTTTTACTGACCTTATGCACAAGAATGAGATAAAACCTGGTATTTGTAAAATGACAGATATGGACCACTGACTTTCTTCACATTGAACAGTGTAGTAAAGAAAAAAAAAATCCACTTTAATTCTGGCATTAGGATCATGTCCTGCAATTTTGGAGCTCATTTACTTCCCAGCGTATTTCTTTTTGTTGCATCAAGTGGATCTGAAAGTGGTTTTGCACCCTCACTTTTTTGACAGATTTACCTATGGAAAAGTATGCCAGAGTTAGTTTTATTGGCACTGTTAGATGAAAGAAAAGAGGCTGTCCTGAAGGAAAAGCGAAGCCAAGCAGTTAGCTAAGGAAGCTCGCACTGCTGACACACTGCTGGCTTTTTCCTCATTAGTCCGCCACCCAGCTGTGCATCTTGAGCACTTCAGTTGTATAGTTATCCAGCAGCCTACACGGACTCAGTCATCAGTAGTGCTGTGCATTTCTGTCAGGCCAATTATTACATTCTTTCCAAAATACAGATGCATGATCTTTTGGTTTGGTTTTGTTTTTTGAGACAGGGTCTCCCTGTGTAGTTCAGGCTGGCCTTCAACTCATTGTGTAGCCCAGACTTGCCTCAGGCTTGTGGCGATCCTCCTGCCTCAGCCTCCTGAGTGCTGGGATTATAGCCATGTGCCACCCCACCCATTCTGTGCATGGTATGTTGAGTGTGTTCATACCCGAGCCTTCTCCCTGGCACCCCGTGAGCTGTCTTGTAGGGAGCAGTGCCATGGTTGGGAGCTTATGTGCATGTGTTCTGTGCTTGCAGAGTCGAGTGCCTTAGCCAGGCTAGCGGTTTGCATTGCTGCTAACCAAAGTTACAGAGTTTCTTTTCAGGCTGTTATGGAAAATGCCCTTGTAGGCTTGTGAAAGAAGTAATTTCCCTGTGTTTGAGGAGGGACATGAGATAGAGAAAATGTAAAACTGCCTGGACAGAGTAGTGCTGTTGCTGCCTTTCACGATCCTTTGCAACATTCATGATCCAGCTGCAATGCACAGTTTGAAATTGTCACAACTTAAAGTGTCTTTCTTCCACAAATACTAAGAAATATATTTAAGGGATTTTAGTTTCAAGTATAATAGAGTGAATTACATGTTTAAAATTAAATGTTCTTCCTTAGCATGTAACATTATGATTGAAGTATTTTTCATTCTAACTTTCAAGAGAAAGTTAAATTGTGGTCTAGGGTGTTACGGTACTATTACCAGTGTGCCATTCCTTCTTACATAGAGGTCATGGGAAGGGGAGTGTACATCTAGAGGTACCCAAGTTCTATATAGACACCGAAAGAGTATTGATTATGACCCGGGGCCTGTGCTTTTGGAGAATATACACAGGGTCCTCGTAAAAGAAAGGAAGGACCACCTTACTACCTTGTAAATTTGGAAGTTCTGATTATGTTTAGCTCTCAAAAAAACTAATTTATTTGGTAGTCAACCAAAAGCATTTGCAATGTACCTTGCTTTCCAAAACTGACTTTGACTAACCTATAGAGAATGAAGATAATATGAAGGTGTTTATATGAAAAAAACATTTATATTTTCAATTAGAAGCCAATTTGTAATTCTTCATCATTAACCCGAGCTTGCTCTCAACTACAGCACCACCTAGAATAGACGGACCACTCAGGTTTTGCTTTGTTACTTCTGAGGTCTTGCCACATTGAAATATCTCTGATTGCCTTAGATCCCTTGACTGGTTAAGGCCTGGAACAAGGTAAACCTGATGGGCTCAGACTTTTGTTTGCTTGTGTGTTTTTGTTTTTGTTTTTGTTTTTTTTTTGCTTGTGTGTTTTTTGAGACATGGTCTCACTATGTAGTTCAGGCTAGCCTTGAACTCACTATGTAACTCACCTTTCAGTGTTCCTCCAGCCTCAGCCTCTGAGTGTTGATTTTACAGGGTGTGTGCCACCATGGCTGGCCAACACTTTTGACTTTGGGTCCCCAAATAAGCCAGAAGCAGATAGAGAAATCTGGTTGTGCTGATGCCTGTATTCAGAGTGGCCTTATCTTGACCTTAGTTGAATTTGACCCAGCACTCTATAGGAAATTTGTGAAGTCAGAATTTTCTTTGTCCCGAGAGGAATCTGTGTAAGGCTGTGTACCCTTTCTTGAGCACCCTATGGGTGAATAACCTTCCTAAGTTAGCTGCCAGCACTACAACCTTCCAGGAAGAACTTTAACTACTATGCAGCATTGGAAGCACTTTGACATGCACATTTAAAGTGACAGTCTTAACAGGAAAATGGTGTTAATCACTGTGAAACTTGAAAGTGTAACGATGCTCTGGGCATTCTAGAAGCTTGCATAAATTTCTGAATTTCCTTTATTAATTATGTAACCCATGTGATTTGTATATTTTCGTTTTCATCTTTGACAGTGGTACAAGTAATTGGCCTAATGGCTGGCAATTCCAAGTACAGTATATGGTAAATCATGGTTGTCTTGCTTCCACAGAAATGGCAATGTGTCTGCCTTTCCCTTGCATAGAGCTGTGGGAATTGGATTTGTGGGCTGATTCATTTCCAGTGTTTATATGGTGCAAAATAAATGTAACTTTATTTTTTAAACTGCATGCTAGTAATATGCTTTTCTTTTTAATAAAAAAAAATGTGAGCGATAGTGATCTAGCTGGGTTTTGTTCGTAAGCAGGGATCTGCTCTTTATACAGACCTTAAATGAGTTCATGTTTAGAGTAGCAAAGAAGTTTTGCCATTGAAATCCCTCTCACAGGTAGCCTGAGCAAGGGGGTTGTATTGCATTTGATCTGGAAGACCCAGTTCCCAGGACTGGAAAGTGTCGCATGAACTGTCTTTACTTTCACAAGGGTTCATCTCTCTAGGAAAATTCATTTGGACACAATAGAAGGACTGTCTGGTCTTCTGAACAGTACTCACCTTGTCTTCCTCTTTAGAGAATCATTCCTAGAAACCTGGGCTCAGTGAGAGTAGTGCTGTTTGGAAAGCATGCAGCGGGGATGGTGGCGATAGAGAACATAAAAGCTGCACTAAAATTGGAGACGGTGCTTGCTTTGGCAGCACAGGCACTAAAATTGAAGTCAGAGACAATATGGAAATCACGGGGAGTGGCTCAGGTGCTTGGATGCCTTCTGTCTCTTTGGCTAGAATCCTTTCAAGCAGTTTCTAAGGGTGACGGTTAAAATTAGAAGTGATTTTGGGTTTTCATCCAATTATCCACAGTTCACCATGAATTCTAGATTGTGATTTTTGTAATGAACATTTTTTAATATCCAGAGAGTAAGCACTTGACCTATAATGTGCTTAGATAATACTTTATTTTACTACCAGGTTATAAAATTCTGATTTAATCTTGCAGAATCTGTAAATGCTGCATTATAAATCTGTTACCATTCACTATCACTTGAGAGTAATAACTGCTGTTTAAACAGCTTAATCTCATCAGACAAACCATCTAGGAGACAGACCCAGCTATGTGTAATGATTTGCTCATTTCAAAATAGCCCAAGAAAGCAGAATTTATTGTTGTGCTCCACATTGCAATTTTTGAAAAAAATACAACATTTCCTCTGTTGAAAGAGAAAGTAATGAGTAATTACCAAGGTGAAACTCCCAGCTGCCTGCTTTCTTCATTTCCCTTCCCATCTAACATTTTAGGTTACTTCTGGCTACTTACACAAGAGGAAATTAATACTTTCTCAGTAAAAGTGATCGAGACCTTACGGCGCTGAGACTATGTAGCAGGAAGCACAGCCGGGTCAATTATTGAGGTGTTTAACTTGACCCTAGTAGAGTCCGCTTTTTCCTCTGAAATGAGACAGCAGTTCCATTCCTTCTCAGGTACCTAGAAACAGCTCCACTGGAGCAGGTGGAACGTGCTGGGTGCAAATAGAGGCTGTATTAGAAAGATGGAGAGGAGCATAAGTAAGATCTTTGCCCTTTCAAGTAGTTTAACTGCACGTATTAGTAACTGGTCTAAGATTTGCTGTGTCTGCATTAATAATGTAATACTTTATTTGTTTATTTGTGCTGTGTATACATACATATCTAACATAAACACATTCTCTGCTTATGTATGATACCATGTATGTAAAGATTACTCTTGATTATCAGCCAAATGGAAAGTGCTTCTTAGACCGGATTGGTGTGAACTTAGTGTGCATGTAGCCTGTAACTTTGAAAGTTCCTTCTGATCTAGAGCCACAGCCTTCCCTCCAGTTCATCTCAGTTGTTGAGGAAGCCCTTTAAACATGTCACTTCCACATCTTTTTAAATATGGGATCCTGTGAGCCAGAAGACAGCTTCCAAGAATGATGACTACTTCCACCAGGGCCAAGACCTCTGGGTCTGCACAGTAATGGGCGCAGTTCTGACCAGAGGGCAGCTCTGCTGGACTTGTGGTGCCCAGGGGCTCGTGGAAGGACTCCCACTCATGCAGAAACAGCTTTGCAACTTGCTTAAGTTACTTTGCTGGAATGTGAAGTGTCAGATAACTTGATGTACGATATTAGAGCACGACAGGCATTTCAATATTATTTTTGCATTATCTGTATTACTGTTCCCTGCTGCTAGCCAATATCTCAAGACCTGACTGTTTGTTATCACTGGATTCTGGAAATCTTGACCTTTAAATTGAATTTATGTTTATTTCTGCTACTGTGAACCCCAAAAATAATGCAGTAAGTTTTAGTCTGAAGTTGTTTAATTCTTTTATCAATAAATATTTATTGTAATAAAAGTAAATAATTTTTAAGTCCTTTTAATTGTTTTCAGGTTGTCTTTGTTTTTCTTTGGTAGGTGCCAAAGGGGAAAAGTAATGTTCAGCCATCTGTCTTAGAAGCACTGATTACTGTAAAGCAAAACAGTAAAGAGTTGTTCTTTTTTTTTTTTTTTTTTTTGTCTTTGCAGTTTGGAAAGATTAGCCTGCTTCCTCTTGGGTGTTCTATGATCCTGTGACTTACTTTAGAAAACACCATGAGAGAGGTGGCATTAATAACTATTTGTAAGGCTGAGGCAGGAAGATCACTGAGAGTTTGAGGCCAACTTGGCCTACATCAGAGAGTTTAAGTCCAACCTGAACTGCATAGTGAGAACTTGTCTCCAAAAAAAAAGCTACTTGGAGTACAGCTCTCTAGACTCCCCCATAAATGCAACTGTATATGTGAGGAGGGCCAAATACTGTTGTGAACATTTAAACTTAAGAAAATTTATTACAGCAAAAGTAATTTTGTCACTAAATCCCCTTCAGAATACCCAGAATACTTTAAAGTACTTCTTCTTTCCTTGAACACACTTATTCCACCATTGTTGGCAAAGCAAGATTTTTAAAATCTAAACATTCCCCATATTTTTCAGTTTGTGTGTGTATTCCTTTTAGTAACTGGGTCACACTTAAATTAGTTTGCAAGTTGGTGGGGGTGCATTCTCACAAGCATTTTGCCATAGTAAGAATATTAACATAGGACATTAGTTTTCTAGACTGTTCAAGCTAAAATTCCAGGCTTTGCTTTCCACAGAAACTATTGATTCACACCCAGCATACTTACAGTATGTTAAATATTCATAGAGTACATACACTTAGAATATATAAAGCAGGACTCATCTAAATTTGCTTCTAAGAAGAATATTTTTATTTTTATAACAATGTATTCCACACCTCTGGCTGTATATTTTTTCGGTATCAGGTTTGAAGCTAAGGAAGCAAATGCCCCATGGCTCAACCCAGGCCAGCTCCCCAGCTGCGCTGCAGTTCCTCTAGGTTGCCCTGGTGTCACACCCACCATTTGCCTGTATTCCTCAGGCACTTAGCAGGTTCCTGGCATTCTGCAGATCTACCAGAACTCACAGATACAGTGTCCCCCAAATGTCTTCCTGCTCACATCTTCATCCCTCTGCTCACAAATTTCTTAAAACTGTCGCCCCCCCCTTTTTTTCCTTGAGTTTCAGACCTCCCAATTAATGAATATTTCTTGTTTTAAACTTTGATTGAGAGAAAGTTGAGTCTTTCCCACTAGACCTGAATTATCTCAACTGTAAAATATGATTAATATTAGCCTAGTTATTAGGCATTATGAGGACTGAATGAGAATAATAGTTGTAGAGTGTTTTTAACAGTGAATGGTTTAAGGCAAAGGCTTTTTTTTTTTTTTTTTTTTAATTCTGTATTTTAGGGAAGGGTCTACAGGGTGTTCAGGGTCTCACTACTAGGTCGGACTCTAGTGATTCTCCTGTTTACAGCATCCCAAGAGCTGGGATTATAGGCATGTACCAACATGCCTGTAATCCCGCACACCCTGGGGGTGGGGCCAGCAGGCAGGCCTAGGGATCAAACCTGCTTTAATCTGCTGAGCTATTGGGCTGACTCTTGTTTTTAAAAGGAGGAGAGGTTTATTTGATTTATGGGTCAGAGAAGTCAGTCCGTGTTCAGTCTGCTCCTGCTCAGCAGTATCATGGTTAGTGCTTGGTTTCTAATATCTAGTTCTGTTTTTACCTTTGAGCTTTTTTTTAAGCCATAAGGCACAACTCCTCACTCTGCTGTCTGTTTCTTCCTTTCTGAAAATAATGGTGAGACAGTTCCAAAGATTACTAAAATTGAATAAAACAAGATTGCCCTCTGAGACTCCAGGAACGTTCTCACAAATTGGGAGAAAATAAATCAAGAAGTTACTTAAATGCTTTATAAATTTTCCAGCATCCCCAAACATGTTATATAAACTAATGGTTGTAGAATTAAGTGTGACATGTTAGATAAAATCTAATCATTGTATTTCTTTTTAAGGGATGACCATATGAACTGTTAGTAGATGGCCAGCCTTAGCCTAGCAAAAGGAGTTCATGCAGCCAGATGATTGTGTGTTTATCACTGCAAGCCTACTCAGGGATGGGAGTGCCATCCCCAAGGACTCAAACCATTTATTCTTTGTGGCAAGTTATCCCCAGGGATCCTGCAGTCATCACAACCCTTTTTATGCAGGAACCAGTTATAGCTTGGTTTCCGTGGTAGCTCGATCAACAGGGATGAACACTGCCCTTAGTAGTGGTTGTAGTTTCTTGCTAAAATTAATAAATTCCCTTATGTGCATTTTCTCTGAGCTTATTAGTATAAGTTCGTTCTCGAAACATCTGCTTTTGGAGTATTGCATGCCACCTGAGTGGACTCAATGCTGGTGAGTCATCAGGGTGAATATTCCCTATGTGTCGTCCTTAAGTCCCTCAGTGGTGGCAGCCTTGCACTTGCCTGTCTCAGTCTGTTTGGGTCTGTTACTTTCATTTTACAAAACTGAGCCAGATGTGGTACATCTCTATAATCCTAACACTGGGAGGGCTGGGATCGTAAGTTGAAGGGTAGGTGGGCTGCATAGTGAAAGACCTTCTCAGAACAAAGCAAAAGCCATGTAAGTAAAGTAATTTTTACTAAGTCAAGATGATTTATGTTATGAATAAGGAATGTAGAAGTCATAAAGTCAGGCCATATGCCTAAGATAAGAGTTACTTGGTCTTCCTCTTGTTTTTCTTATGTACATTCTGTATTTCAAATAAAAGTAGGGTCAGATTTATTCATAAATTGTATTTCATTCCATGAATGCCTTAAAACTGCCCTAGTCAGTTTTTAAATATAAGTAATGAGTAGGCATACAGTTCTGTCTGTACAGTTCTTTTAACAAATGTTTGTTAGGCATGTAGTACATACAAGATACTGTGTACAGTGTTTTGTGTACAGTGTTGGATAAAACTGGTAATTCCAACCTTGAAGAGCTACAATAGATCCATGCACATATGCATACCTGTGTCTATGGACGGTGGGAATGTGGACCAGAGGCTGACACAATTGTAGTCAGAGCTGTGCCTGGCCCTCGGATTCTTTGACTTCTAGAAAGATTAATGTAATGTTAGGGCCAGCCAAATAGCTCAGTGGATTAAAGCGCCTGCAAGCAGGTGCAGGGGCTGAGGTTCAAATCCCCATGCCTTATGGCCTGCTTGCCCTGCCCCCAGGGTGAGCTAAGATGGCAATTGAGACTGGGTGAGGTGGCACACGCCTGTAATCCCAGCACTTGGGAGGCTTTAAATAGGCATATCACTGTGAGTCCAATCTAGTAGTGAGACCCAGAACACCCTGTAGATCTTTGCCTAACATACAAAAAAAAAAAAAAAAAAAAAAAAGATTAATGTTGAGTTACAACCAAAGGAAAGCTGTTGGCAAAGGGTTCTAAAGCAAGTGACTCCCACCTCGACCCCCAAGCCAGGCTTAGGACAGAATTCAGGCAGCAGCTGGGTTTCGGTAAAAGCTGTTCCATGTTCTCTACCACTTGCACACTTGAAAAAAATTAGAAATGCACTCCAGTTGCCCTCGGGTAGGTCTTTGGGCTTATATTGGCTTGATTATGAGTTGAATAGATGGAAAGTACCACTTAATGGTTCAGAAAATAGTCTTCAAGAACTTGGTACTTGCCCAAGTTCTAGGACTAGAGTGAGCTCTTGTTCATTACTCATCCACTGTCTTGCTCCATTTCTAAGGGGATAAGGCCCTGTCAAAAGTTCCGCAGTTTTTTCCTTTCTGTTGTTTTTTGTGTATACAAGGCAGGCACTTCAATAGTGAGTCACATCCCCAGCCTTTCTGTTTGGCTTGAAGCCTTTATTTGTGTTCTTTTGTGTTACTGGGGAGTGAACCAGGGCCTCCACACACAACTACATTCCCAGCCTTTTTTCTTAAATTTTGAGACAGTCTTACTAAATCTTTTTGGTTGCTTTGACTGGGTTCAAATTCTCCTGCCTCAGCCTTCCAGAGTGCTGGGATTACAGACCTCCACCAGGTCTGGTTTAAAAGGTTTTAATTCTTATTTTTGTTGGCAAGGGTGTATGGCACATTCCTCTAATCCAAGCACTCAAAAGGTTGAGGCAAGATAATCCCAAATTCAAGATTAGTATTGAGGGGCGAGGGAGATAGTTTAGTAGAATAAGTGTCTGGGAAGCGCAAGGGCCTGAGTTCAATCCCCAGTTCCACAAAAAAAAAAAAAAAAAAAAAAAAGATTAGTATTGGTCATGGCCAGTCTGGACTAGGGTGAAACTCTCAAATAAAAACAACAGCAACAGGAAAAACATGCGCAGGAAGTAGTGTCTTCCTGGAGATATGAGGACCAGGAATATAATCTCTTTCTCTATGTAACACTGTAAATCTATCAAATGGAATGTGAAAAAAACACTGACATTCAGAAAAATGAGAAATGAATACATAATAGCTTTGAAAGTTAGAATCACAACAAAGGACATATCACTTTGCAATTTTCAGGTCACGTAGTGCAAAAGTATTGATGTTTTGAGTGATGAAGGTTTATTGCAAAGTTACACAAACACATGCAGAAGCACGGAACATAATCTGCCCAATCTAATGGTTGGTTTCAGAGCAACTTGAAAATCATTAAAAATTGGTACAACAAACCTAATCACTCAATAAAATATCTAACTGGATATTTTTGAATTAAGCATCTTTTTGCTTTTACTGGATTTTACTTTATGGTTCACATCTTAAGTCTTCATAGAAGGAACTGTATGTCAATTGTTCACACTCAAACATAGTGTATTACTAATGGATAGAATATTCTGGCCAACACCACTCTTGTAATGGTATGTGGCCTCAATTACTCTTCCAATTATATAAACCCAAGATAGCAAACATACCTAGAAGTCAACACTGCGTCTGGGAGAGTTTCATAGATGTCTGTACTCCTAACCTCCACCTCATAGCACTTTCCTCAGCTTCTCTTTCTTCTTTAAAGTTGCAGATAGGGATGGGATTGCTTTGATTCAGCCTTACCGAAAACAGGTACAAGAAGATAACAGTCCTTCGATAGAAGCCCATGGACGACAAGTTTCACCTCCTAAAGGAGAAAGGGGCCAGACACATCGAGTAGGAGCTCAAAACTCAATAACGGGGTAGATGCAATATACTGCATATGTATACCTCTCAAGCCATAGGCCCTTGTGCGAACCTGTTCTGTACCCTTCGTGAGGGAAAGGCATCAGCGGTATCCTTGTCTAGCACAGAGCTTCGCATATAGTAGGCGTTCAATTGCATTTGATACCTATGATTATCGGTAATATTCACTTGGTGAATAATAAATTAATCAGTAGAGTCAATAAAGTGATGAACTACAACATGGTCGACCTCTTTAATCTTCTACTCCTGCGGTGAGAATCCAACCTCTGCTCACGACTAGGCCTCTTACGGGGTCAGTGCAGAGGGCCCTTCTCCACTGCCCAAAAGCAGAAAGGCAAAGTTCTGAGCAGCGCTGGGCGGGGCCTGCAGAGCCTCTCACGCGACCTGCCGGGTTGCAGGTCTGGTGACCACGTTTCCCTGGCAACGGCTAGTAACCAGCAACCGCGCTGCGGTCTGAGGGGAGCTGCAGAGCGAGAGGTTCCTGCCATGAATCCGCCAGGGTCCGTAGGGGTGCCGGAGCACAATGCGGACCAAGCCTTATCTAACCCTATTCACGGGCCCTCGATCCATTCCGACGACCCGCAGGAGCGGATCCAGGCCAGGCGCCTCCGCATCGCGGCGCGCGTGGAAGCTAGGAGGCGGTGAGCAGTGGGCGGGCCGGGCCGTGGGCGGTGGGGTCACTGCCACGCTGGGAGAGACCGGTGTCCCCTGAATGTGAATGGAACTTGTTTTTTGATGAGCTGAGAAACATTTTGCTGGCAAGTTCAAGCAGAGCATAGGATATTAAAAACCTTCAGTGCTCAAGTCAAAAATAAAAACAACCCGTTGCGCACTTTACTGAGAGACTGTTGCTCAGGCACGGTGAGCAGCACAGAGAGAATCTGGGGATCCGTGACCTGTCCGGGGCTGTTCGTTTCGGCCGTCCTGCCCAGCCTTCCTTAAGTCCACAGGTACTAAGTGGACCTCACTATCATTTCTGCAGGTCTTAGTGGCTCATCTGGTTGGGTGACAGAAACTCTCACTCCTGAGAGTCTGAGCACTGTAGTTTTCTGGGGCTGACTGGCCAGGTCACAGTCACCACGGCTGAGGGAGGACCCAGAGGCATCTCAATTCCTGATGTGCTCCCTGGGCCACAGCACGTGTACCTTCTCCTGCTGGGCTGGATCAGGTGTCCTGCCAAAATGGCACATGGCGCCCAGAGTGCTCAGGTAGAAGGCTTCTCTTTTAGTTGAGTTGGATAGTTGTGTGCCTTGACAAAGGTACATTGCTTTTTGTGGGGAGAATTTCTGGCTGCAGGCGCTGTGAAGACAGGAAGCATAGAGGCTGTCCACCAGGCGCAGTTAAGAGGGATGGTCAGCAGGCCCGCTCCACTGCTGTGCAATAATTGCCAGACTAGGATTTTTTTCTCATGGGACAGAGGCAATATCTCTGGTGTGGTGCACCTTTGCCTTCTGGAGGGTGGCACTCTATTCTTGTGTTTTCCTCCAATTCCAGTCTCAGCAGGGAGCCTGGCCCAGGATGGTAGGGTATGTGGTGTGCCAGTGCACTTTTCCTAGTGGCCTGTTACATAGGACTCCACACCTGAGGATTAAGCAAACCTCAAGCCCCTAGGTAATGGTGCTGACCAATGTTTCATGAGCCACTTTTCCTTCACAAGAAAGCACATAGCTGAGTACATCACCTGAAGCTCTGCCCATTAGGAAAACTTCACCATTGTCTTCCAAAGTCATCCTTCAGTGTGGCTGTGATACAGCTGCTGTTGTTCATTTTCAGCCTGAACCCTAAACTATGCCAGATAATCTATAACTGTAGCTTGGCTATTTCTTCTTCCCTCAGCTTGTCATTTGGGCCCCTTGCTGAGCCACGGGACATTGGTGCAGCCGTGGAGGCTGATGGAATGGGGGTGTGGGCCACCTGTGTATTAAGCTGACTTGTGTCCTCTGTCCTGCTCCAACTCAATGTTGTGTCTACCATTTCCATCTATGTGGATGCCTCTGGACCTGCCAGACCTCCTGCCTTGTTAGATCTGATACACTGAACTCACGACTGATAGTTCTGGGTATGTGCTAACCTGGAACCCCTTGTGTAATTCTCTACTCTCCACCAGGGTTCAGGAACTGCCAAGAGTAGTTTCTAATATAGTGAATAACTTTCTGTTGCATATAGTCTGGCTTTGTTCTAGAGTTCCAGGGCCTGGTCCATGTTGTATTTCTTGGCGCTTACCATTAATCCAACATGATAACATTTTCACTGGGCCATAAGGTCTATCCAGTAACTATGGCCCAGTGGCCTGGCTGCTTATACTATGTTCAGGGCCTGCTGAGAAGTTTCTGCCTGTACCCAGCGCCTCTCACAGTCAGCATCTTTTTGTGGCAGCCTAAATGGCATCCCTGACATAGAATGTGTTGCCTCTGGGGACCAAAGAGGCCTAAAAGGCAATGAATTTCCTCCTCTGTGGTAGGAAATGCAAGATATATTAAACTCTGTGTGCGTGTGTGTGTGTGTGTGTGTGTGTGTGTGTGCACGCACTCATGCATGCATGTGTTTAATTTGCTGTGGTGTCTCAACATTCCACTAATTACTAGATTCCTAATTGCAGCATCGTTACAAGGCCCTGTGCTCTTTTTTTTTTTTTAATTTAAAAAATCTTTTTATGTATTTTGTGCAGGGCCTTGCTACGCAGCTCGGACTCATAGTGATCCTCCTGTGGAATGTGCCACCACCTGGTTTCAGGGGCTGGGCATGCGGGGCCAGGGATCGAATCTGAGTCCTTGCACTTGCCAGGCAGGTGCTTAGACAGCTGAGCTATCTCCCTGGCCCAAGACCTATGCTCTTGATCATACTTCCTCCCAGGACCTGCTGTGTATTTCTACTTCTGGATCTCCAAGTCCTTCCTCCTGGGGACACTATGGATTCTTTAGTTAATAGGTCCTGGTATAAAATCTGGCATAGATTCAGGAATCAGGCAAGGGATAATGAGGGTTGTTGTTGTTGGTTTTTTGTTTTTTGGGTTTGTTTTTTTTTTTTTTAATGTATTTGGTTGTTACAGGGACTTACCACACAGCTTGGACTCATGGTGATCCTCCTGCTTTCAGCGTCCCTAGTGCTGGGATTACAGGCCTGTGCCACTACACCTGGACTCTGCCTGGCTCAGCCTGCCCTTGGGGCAGGGCTGGTGTGGCATGTGGTGCAAGGGATTGAACCATGGTTCCTGTGCTTGCCTAAACTTGCCTAAGTGGGCGCTTTAGTGTGCTGAGCTATACTGCTAGCCCTGGGATAATGAGTTTTAATTGCCACAACAACATTCAGCCTAGTTATCCACTGCTGCTTCCTTTGGCTAACATACACAAGCTGTTATTAACTCTCCTGTATAGAGTTGGCTGCTTTTCTCCTTTGTACCAAATTATGCCATAATTAACCATCTGGAAGTCAAGGGCTGGGTTTTGAATGTACTGAGCAAAGTTGGATTTTGTAAGACTTGGAAATTGAGATGTTGTTAGGCAGTTGGCTATGGGTATTAAACTTAGAAGTTGGCTATGGGTCTGGTTTGGAGGTGCTCAACCAAAGAGCCACAAAAATGAGTTAAACTACACTGGAATTTGGTGTAAAAGGCAAAAGAGAACTCATAACCAGCCCTTAAGAAAGCTCAGCCTTCAGGAGTTGGCAGAAGGCGAAGCCCTCACTGGGTGTGAATGGGCTAGCAAGGCTAGTTGAGGCTGGTGGAAACACTGGAGTTTGTAACAAAGCCTGGAGCAGGTGCCTTCAGACACACAGTGATGCTAATACTCTGCAAAGAGGAAGAAAACGAACATTTTTTATTGAATGAAAAGATTTTTTATAGAATTTATTTCTATAACTAGACTAGTAAAATCTTTTAAAAATGAAAACAAAATTCACAGTACAGAACAAGAAAAAAAATAATGGATTGATACTTTGAAATTATATTAATCTATTGGAGGGAAATCATCTGGAAAAATATTTCCAAAAGAGTGAAGAGAATGAGTTGAAGATAGATGACAGTACTACAGTAATGTTGGTTCTGTTGCTTTGTCTTCACAGAAGGTGCTGTTACAGTGTGAATCAAGTGGGTCATTCTACAGTTTTGCTGCTATAGTTTGAAGTGCCCAAATCCTCATGCCATCACAGGAGGAGGTTGTGAAAGGTGGCTGAATAGGTGGGCACCAGAAGTGACTTTGCTTTTAGGAGGTGGTCCCTGGGGTGTGGCCTGGAAAGGCAGATGGCTCTTCCTCCGTGGAAGCCAAGTCCTTCCTCTCTTTGCTCTCTGCTTCTGGGCCACCTGGACAGGTGCAGCTTTCCTCAGACCAGGCCCTTCCACCAGGCCATTTCTGTGCTGGGGCTGGGCAAGTATGGACTAACACCTTGAGCCAAGAAACCTCTCCTCCTTTAAGTTGCAATGTTTGGGTATTTTGTCCAGCGTGAGGGAAGAGACTAAGATGGATATTATTACTGTTTATGTCAAATTCTTATTTTTATTTATTTTTTGTGGTACCGGGGATTGAACTTAGGACCTTGTGCTTGCCAGGCAAGCACTTATTCTGTGAGCTATCTCCTCAGCCTCAAATCCTTATTTCTTCAGAGATGGTGGTAACTTGGTGGTTGGGAGCACATACTGTGCCTCAGTGAACCTAGACAGTTCTGGACCATTTCAGACTTGTTCTGAAAGCAAATGCACATGACCAGGTCTCCCTGTGGAGAGACATGGCCTGGGCAACTGGGCAGGGTAACTTAGGGTTTCCTGATGTAATGACCTTGTTAATTATAGGAGAGACTGAATGTACCACAGTGCAGCTTACACATATGACTATTAAAAATGAACACTGACCACAGCAATTATTTCAACCTAGATTAACAAAAGATGTTTGTAGAAAGAAGAATTTTATCACTGGCATAGTTCTGAATTGCTGCATGGTGATAATAAAAGGCAGGCTGAATTTTAATCAGTTACTTTATGCAGAGAAAGTGCACTCCTTAATGGTGTATCATGTCCCCTGCCCTAGCTGTCTGGGGTTTGCTATTTCACTGAGGTATTTTAAGGAGAAAGCTGTTAACAGAATCAAGCGCCATATAAGTACAGGAATAATGTGCTAAAGTCCCTGAAACATCCAATCTCTGCTGTTTTAGCTGAAGGTTTAGAGTCCTGGGAGATGTCATTGCGGGGTAAAAGTGGCAGGCAAAATACACGCATCTACTTTGCATCTCTATCAAAACTTAATTAAGACAGCACTTAAATGGATACATAAAAAAAGGCATCAACCCCAACATATAAAAAAATAGGATTCAGCAGCAGTATAGTTTTATAAGCTGGGAATCATAAAGATAGATGGTAAAAGGCCTTGCAGATTCAACAATAGAGAAATAAATATAAGCTGGTCATGAGAACAGCTGAAAACTCCCTTGACTTACTCTGCAGTAAATCACTCTCCACCTAGGACATGGTGACATTAGATTGATTAGAGATGAGAAAAAGACTACAGTAAGGAGGATTGGTTCAAAATTAATAGATACCAAGAACATTTCTACCACTGTTTCGGGGCATAGTGGGCAGAGGTGAGGCAAAAGTACTGTACAAAAGAGAAGGGACTTGGTACTCCGCTGGTGCTGAGATCTTACAGGCCTCCGGCGCTGCCAGTGCCAGGGTGCTGGGCATTCCACCGCCATGACACTGGCTAGCCTCAAGAGGGGATTTAAAGATGCTGGCTTCTGGTTTTGCATGTGAAACACCACTGCATGCTACTGCTTAGGGTTGCCAAAGCACACCTTTGCCCTCAGAATTCCTATCATACTTTTTTCTTTAAGGTTCAGATTTATATTTGTCACAACATTAAAATTCATTTTCCCCCCTGCTTTATCCTGCCACTCTGTGACAAGCTTCCAAATGACTAAGGAGTTAGGCTGAAATTACACTACTGTGTCTTTGTTTTTTTCTAAATTTTAGGTTCTGCATTATAACCATGTAATTATATATGTATAATTTAATGTTATCCTCTTGGGAATTTGTTTTAAAATCAGCTGTTTTTTCAGCAAAAACAAGGCAGCTACTGTGAAGATAATGACATGTAAAATTGGTGATATTAGTGTCCCTTTCCTTAATGAAGGTTACTATTATATTTGTAGCGTTAGGTATTTCCTATATCTCAGATAAGATATGCAATAACTGGGAGGACATTTTGGAAAACAATAAGAACAATAAGCACATTCAGAAACATTAGTTCAATAGAACTCAAAGTTTTAAATTTATATTAAATAAATTAAAACAGCTTCAAAACTTATTCTTTTTTTTTTTTTTGGTATCGGGGATTGAACTCAGGACCCTGCACTTGCCAGACAAGCACTTATCCTACTGAGCTATCTCCCCAGCCCCCCTAAAGCTTATTCTTTTTAAAAGTTCATTCTTATCTATTTTTTGCATATAAATTTGTTTTTTAATCAGTGTTTTATTTTTTATCAGCTTTTTGGCCTTAGCATGAAAAGGTAACCAAGGATTTTTAAGCATTCTGAGGAAAATCTTTAACATGAAAAAGATAGATAGCAGAATGAACAAGCAAAAAGATCCTGAGAAGAAATTTAGACTATAGAGGAAGAAAAAACAATGATATGACAAAAAGACTGATTAAACTCTTCAGAGAAAGTGCTCTCTTCACATAAAAATCCTCACAGAAAAAGATGATATGCTGACTGAAACAAGAGTAAGGTGGTATTAAAATGAGTCTTCAGAGAAAAAAAGAGCAGTTAGAGATTAAAAAGTGGGGAAAAATAGGAGGCGAATGAAATTGTCTAAAAGTTGGATGAAAAGAGGGAAAGAAGACAAGATGTAATCGAGAAAAAGATGTCTTGAAAATGAGAGGATTAGTCCAGGTCTGGTATCGTTTTTCTGGAACCAGAAGGACATGGCAGCAAATTGAAGGGATGATGTTATCACTGAGAGTTCAAGGCACTTCTCAGCCCGAGGATCATGCAATTCCTGATTAAAGGGCACTTCCTAATTGAAGATGTCCAGCACGATGGATAAAAATTGACCCACCCAGAGGTTAGAGGTAGAGCTCTGTGATAAAAGTACATGCTTAGCATGTATGAGGCTACAAATTCAATTCCTAACCACAGAAAAAACAAAACAGATGATTTCTGAGGAGATGGCTGAGTAGTAAACAACAAAAATTCAATTCTCAAAGATTTGGAATCCAGACGCTGGAACATGAGAACCTGGGAAAGGAAAGAAGGAGGGAGATGGATCCCTGGAATCCAGGAAGGATCTGAAGGAAGATTGGGGACCACAGAGAAAGTGGAGAGACAGAGCTCAACACAGAAACAGGAAGGGGTAGTCTGCACTTTCTCACACCAGCTCCTGGCTCATGGTGTGAGCAAAGAAGAGTGAATCGACAGGGACACGGTGAGGGTAGGTGGCTCCAGGCTTCAGGGAGAAACACCCCAGTGGAACAGAGCAGTGTACGCTGTCTGCTACAGCAGCTGGTGAGTAGCTCCAGTCCTGGTGACTGTGCCCTGGAGACAGTGCTTGGTCATGCTGCATGTAGGGAGGGGCCCACTGAACCTAGAACTTGGAGAAGCTGTGGGTTGGTTTCATCTCAGGACTCTCAGAGTTGAAAACTCACTGTGACTGGGTGAGGAATACCTGTAGGAGACGTCGAGGGTCAGGGAGCTACAGTCAGGGCAGCAGGCGACGCCCAGGGTGTTGAATGATTGAGGCCCCAACTGCACAACCAGAGGCCAGGATCAGCCTAACTGGATTTGGAAGTACCAGAACCAGGACCCTGCCCTAATGCTACCTCAGGCTTGCTGGGATCATTCAGAACAGATCTGATTGCTTTCTTAGTCTAATAATGAAAGCAGAGTCACATCCTGAATCAGACATGACTACAAAACTACAGGCCCCAGAAGATAGCCACAGGCTTGAAATTACAGAGAAATTTCTTTTCTTCTTCCCCCCATTGCTTGTGGACTCTGTGTGTGTGTGTGTGTGTGTGTGTGTGTGTGTGTGTGTGTGGTTAGGGTTTTTTTTTTCCTGTATTTTAGGGAAGGGTCTACAGGGTGTTCAGGGTCTCACTACTAGATTGGACTCACAGTGATCTGTGTGTTTTATAGCCTCCCAAGTGCTGGGATTACAGGCATGCGCCACCACACCCAGTCTCAATCACTGTCTCAGCACACCCCTGGGGCAGGGTCAGCACAGCAGGCTCGAGGGTCAAACCCCTGGCCCCTGCGCCTGCTTGCAGGTACATTAATCCGCTGAGCTATTTGGCCAGCCAGTCATATTTTTTAATTGTCTGTATTTTTTTAATTGCCTGTTTTTGGTTCTTTCTTTCTTTCTTTCTTTCTTTCTTTCTTTCTTTCTTTCTTACTTTCTTTCTTTCTTTCTTTCTTTCTTTTGTGGAACCAGGGATTGAACTCCGGCTACTGAGCTATCTTCATGGCCCTATTTTATTTTTTTGATACAAGGTCTTACTACGCAGTTTGGACTTGTAGTGATCCTCCTGTCTCGGCCTCCCTAATGTTGGCATTACAGACGTGCGCCACCAGGCCCCATTCCAGAGCCAGCATGAAGCACCCAGGTGATTTTGGTTTTTGTGAGCATGAATATTGTTTTTAGTTTTTTTATTTTGTTTTGTTCTTTTTTTTTTTCTCCTTCTTTTTCTCCCTCTTCTCTTTTTCATCAGTTTTGTAAGGGGCGAAGAGGCAGCAACTGTGCATACCTAATAAATTAAAGATGAAGGATCCTGGGACAGACTCAGAAGTCCATGCCAGCGATGCCTAGAAGACATCTCCAAAAGTAGTCATTTGTAAAGAGCTCTTAATACTGGCAATAAGGACACCCGGAGAAGGACCTGCGGCAGGCCCAGCTCAGCTGCTTCTGCGGCCTGGTCTGGCTTTGGCAGTCTGACTGTGTGCTCTGTCCAGCACCATGTGGAAACAAGACAGTCATGTCGCCTACATGAATCCAGTAGCAATGGCCAGCTCAAGAAGTCCAATCCAGTCTGCAGGGCTAACAATCCACGATTATCTGAATTGGCCCAGGCCTACTTGGGAAGAAGAGAAAGAGCAACTAAAAAAGAAAAAGAAAGTCTCTAAAGGCACTTGCCATAATCAATTTACAAGCCTTAATGTATAAAACAAAGAACAACAGCAGAATAGAAAATGAGCCGAGGGCCCATCGACTAGTGAATGGATAAAGGAGATTGCATGTGTGTGTGTGTGTGTGTGTGTGTGGATTTTTTATATAATGAAGCGCTGCTCTGCTGTAAAGATACACTAGAGAAATTTCTAGGAAAACTGGTGCACCTTGCATCTATACTCTTAAGGGAAATACATCAGATATGTGCGTGAAAAATACAGCATTGTTTTTCTAGTATGAGAAACCAAAAGTATAACTAAGGCCCAAAATATATTTGTTTTTATTTTTATTTTTGTATTTTAGGGAAGGGTCTACAGGGTGTTCAAGGTCTCACTACTAGATCAGACTCATAGTGATCTGCCTGTTTACAGCCTCCTAAGTGCTGGGATTACAGGCATGTGCCACCATGCCCAGTCTCAATTGCCATCTCAATGCGCCTCAGGGGCGGGGCCCACAGGCAGGCCTGGGGATCAACTCCTGGCCCCTGGGCCTGCAGGCACTTTAATTTGCTGAGCTACTTGGCCAGCCCTGTATTTTGAAATAGAAGGAAAATGTTTAAGTGGGGAGGGGAATAAGAAAGAGAGAGGAGGGAGAAGGGAAAGAAAATAAGGGAAAAGTAAAAAGTTTATTTGAGAGAGAGAGAGAGAGAGAGAGAGAGAGAGAGAGAGAGAAACCATGGAAACAAAGCTTTGTAAATGGGAAGGGGAAGAGAGGTCAAAGGGAAGGTAGGAGAATGGGGGAAAACTCCCAAGTTATATCATGTGCAGATACAAATTCTTTGTGGTGATGTGATCATTATATATTATTCAAAATGCACCAATAAAATCTAATGTTTAAAAAAATGAGAAAACACAAAAGCAAGATACAACCCATAATTGATAACTGGTTTAAGGTAAATCAAAGCAGCACTGAGGTGGAAGAAATGAAAAGCAACCCATGTGAAATTTGTGAAATGACAGCAGCAGAAATGGCAAAACAGATCAATAAGTCCCTTGACAAAAATAAGAAAATAAAGAAATGATGATTATAATGAAGTGATTAGTGAACTGAGAGCAAAAACAGAAAGAAAAAAAAAACCAATAGAGGCATTTAGGAAAGACATAGAAACCACAAATGCCCAACAATAGAAAAGAACTGGATTCCATAAAACAGATGCAAATAGAAATCCAGGAGATCACAAAGTCTACCGAAAAGTATATGCAACAGAGTCAACCTATGAGAAGATAGAATCTCAGATCTAAGGATAGCCTGGTGTTTAGTGATCACCAAATGAGAGAGCTCTGGAAACAGCAAGTCTAACACTTCCTAGATAAAGCAAAGAAATCTAATGTAAGATTAATTTGAATCAGTGAAGAATCAGAAGATAGCAGAAACAACATAAAAAAACACTATCCACAGACATAATAGCAAAGAGCTTTCCAAGCATGAAAAAAAAATTGAGATAGAAATAATTGATGCATATAGAATTCAAAATAGTCATGATCACAAAAACAAAACAAAACAAAAAAAACTATACCAAGCATATAATAGTTAAGGTTCCAGAAATTTATCTAAAGAACAGAATATTAAAAAGTATTAGAGAAAAGAAACAAGTTGCTTATAATGGAAAACCCATCAGAATCAGAGCATGCTTCTCAACTCAACCCCATAAGTCAAGGAGAACTTGGAGTGAGATATTGCAAGCTCTCTGAAAGAAAACAACCTCTAAATCAGACTGATGTGCCCTGAGAAATTATCTTTCAAAATCTTAGAGAAGTAAAATACTTCTATGACAAAGAATACATGAAGAAATTCATGGTCACTAACCAGCATTCCAAAAAGTTCTGAAGGGTATTCTTGAAAAAAAATACAATGAAGACAACAATTCAAGAATCCCAATATAATTGAATCCACCAGGCAAGGCAAGTCACTAAACAGAAGGGAATGAATGGGAACCAATAACAGGAAAACAACATGACAAGGATAAGTTAATACATGTCAGTTATAAACATCAATATGACTGGTCTGAATTCACCCAATCAAAAGAAACAGATTGGAAGACTGGATCCAACAATATACTGCATACAATAGACACATTTTACTCAAAAAGATATTTGTAAATTGAAAATCAACGGAGGGAAAACAATACTCCATGCAATAGGAGCTTGGAGCAAGAGCAAAAGTAGCTATTATGTTTGCAGACAAAATGAATTTCAAGCCAAGACTGATCAAGGGAACTGAAGGTCACTATATACTTAAGGGAACAGTCCAACAGAAAGTGATAACGATCATAAATAGATATGCACCAAATACCAGTGTACCCAGTTATATAAAAATACATTAATTGACATGAAAAAATCAGATAAGTACTAATACAATTATAACCTCAACATTACACTGTCACAAATAGACTAAAGAAAAAAAAATCAACAGAGACATCAGAGCTGAACCAAATGTTTGAAGAAATAGACTTAGTAGATATCTACACAGTGTTCCACCCTACAACATCAGAATGCACATTCTTTTCATCTGAACATGGGGCATTCTTTAAAATAGACCACATACTAACTCATACAACATGTTTTAGTAAACGCAAAAGATTTGGAATTATCCCATCCATAGTATCAGATCATAGTGGAATAAAGTTGGAAATCAATGGCAAAAGAAACCACAAACACTTCATAAACACATGCAAATTAAATGACACCCACCAGAACAACCAGTGAGTCACAGATGAAATTAAAGAAGAAACTAGACAATTTCTGCAATTAATAGCACCAATACAACATACCAGAAATTACAGGATGCAATGAAAGCACTCCTACCGAGGAAGTTTATAGTGAACATCAGAAAATAAGAACAAGCTCAAATAAACAACCTAATGTTGAACCTCAAGCTTCTACAAGAAAAGCAAGTTAATCTCAAAGCTAGTACAAGGGAGGAAATCATAAAGAGTAGAGCAGAAATTAATGCAACCGAGACTAAGAAAACATTGCAAAGAAACAATGAATTGTGTTGTTTATTTTTTTTATTTTTGATCTTAGCCAAAGGCACAGAAGCAATGAGGTTTTTTTTAAAGATTAAATGAAAGACAACGTTTTAGTCAACTTTATAGAAAAAAGGAAAGAAAAGATTCAAGTGCATGCAATTAGGAATGAAAAGGGTGAAATCACAACTAACTGCAGAAATTCAGAAGATCATCAGTACTTACTTTAAGAACTTGTATTGGAGTAAGGTGGAAAACAGAAGAAATGGGCTGGTTCCTAGATACATATGAATTACCAAAACTGGATCAAGAAGATATAAAAATTCTAACTAACCCAGTATCAGCCAATTAAAGAATTAATAAAAATCTACCAACATGGAAATGCCCAAGTCTTGATGGATCCATTGCTGAATTCTACAAGAAATTAGGAAAGATCCAATGCCACTACTCCTCAAACTCTTTAATGAAATTGAAAGGGAAGCAATACTTTCAATCTCATTCCTGGATCCAAACATTACCCTGATACCCAAACCAGAGAAGGACCCAATCAAAAAAGGAACTACAGGCCAATCTCCTTAATGAACGTAAGATGCAAAGTTCCTCACTAAGCTACTTATAAATAGAATGCAGTCTGCAGTCTATAATCATGAAGAAGAAACATTATGGCCAAGTAAGATTCATCCCAGGGATTCAGGGATGATTCAATATATGGAAATCAATAAATGTAATATAGCACATTAATAGATCCAGGGAACCACATGATCATTTCAATAGATGCAGAAAAAGCTTTGGACAAAGTCCAGGACCCATTCATGACAAAAACCTTACAGTAAATTGGAATAGACTGACTTTATCTGAGAAATGCTATCAATGACAAAGTAACAGACAACATCACACTACATGGTTAAAAACCAAAACCTTTCATTCTAAAATCAGGAACAAGGCAAGGATTTTCACTACTACCACTTCTACTCAATATATTGCTGGAAATGTTAGGCAGAGGAATTAGACAAGAGAAGAAAATAAAAGGAATAGGGATAGGAAGAAGTTAAATTACTATCTCATTTAAATTGTATACATTATTTGTGGATCACATGATACTCTACATAGAAGACCACAAAAACTCCACCAAAAGACTCCTAGAATTAATAACCAAATTCAGTAGGCTAGCAGGATGCAAAGCCAACATTTAAAAATCAAAAGTATTCCTGTACATGGATAACAAACTCCCTGAGAAAGGTTAAGGAAATAACATCTTACAGAATAGCATTGAGAAAAGTGAAATACTTAGGACTCAGTGTAACAAATGAGGTTATTGTAGTCAGGGTTTGCAAGGGAAAAGATTTAATATAGGACACATAATTTATAGGATTATTTTATGATATGCACCCAGAGTCAAATGCAAAAAAAAAAAAAATTGCGGGAGATCTGCCCCCATACTAGAGACCAAAAAAAAAAAAAAAAAAAAAAAAAAATCAACGGAGGGCCCGGGTCCCATGGCAATGTCCTGCGCAACTCCAGCTGAAGGACATGAGCCGACAATAATGTCTCCTGCCAGTCTGTATCAAGATTGTGTACTGGCAAGGCACAAAGGCCAGGGGTGCAAGCTAGAAAGTCTGCACCAGCGAACCAAAGCTTTGTGCCAGCAAGCTGAAGAATCTGCACTGGGGCCAGGAAGCGATGCTCAAGGTTAGAGCTCTCCCAAAGAGAACCACAACCATCCTCAGCTACATGGACCTGCGCTCTCCCACCTTGAGAACAGCAGAGTTCATATTAGGAAAGCCAACATGACAGGCTTTTCCAGGAGGATCATTGGCACCACCTCTTTCTCTCCAGTTTAGTTTTTTATGGTGTTGGCAACAATCCTCAGGTGGGCTGTCCATGAATCACCACCCTGCTCATTCAGTTTAGCTGTATGTTACAAATCGAGCATTAGCTAATCCACCACAGTAGCAAAATTGCAGCACTCTGAAAACTATGTGGAAAACTACAGCATTCTGAAAAATGAGATAAAAACTGGAACGATATCACCTGTTCTTGGGTAAGAGCTGATATAGTGAAAATGGGCATATTTTCTAAATTGTTATACAGATTTAATGCAATTCCAGTCAGAATACTGGTAGGATACATCACAGAATTAGAGAAAACAATTCTAAAATTCATATGGAACTGGAAAGACTTAGAATAGCAAAAGCTTCTTGGCAGCAAGGGCAAGGCAGGGGGCATCAGAATCCCTGATTTGAAGTTATGTTACGAAACTATCGGTAAGAACAGCATGGTACTAGGAAAACAAACATAAAAACAAAAAGACCTAAGGATCAACAGAACAGAACAGAAGATGCAGAAAGAATACAAGCACACTCATCCAGCTTATCTTTGACAAAGGAGCTAAACACCTTCACTGGAAGAAAAATAGCCTCTTAAATAAATGGTTCTGGGAAAACTGGCTTTCCACACGCCAAGGTTAACACTCGACCCATATCTTTCACTATGCACTAAACTAAAATCAAATTGAATCAAAGATCTAAATATTAAAACTTGCTTAGGCAGGTGCAGGGACGGGTTCTATCCTCAGTGTGCTGTGTGGGGCCCCAACCCCGGCGTGCACTGAGATGGCAACTGAGACTGGGTGTGGTGGCACGCGCCTGTAATCAGCACTTGGGAGGCTGAAAACAGAAGGACAACTACAAGTTCGATCTCTGAGTGAGGCCCTGTAGACCCTGCACTAAATACATTAAATAAATAAATAAATAAATAAATAAATATTAAAACGGAAGCACTGACTCTGTAGAATAAGTGAAACTCTGGAGGACAGAGGTGTAGGAGAAGACTTTATGAATGAAACCCTGGTTACACTGGAAGGATCAACAACTAGGATCACATCAAATTAAAAAGCTCTTTTGCACAGCAAAAGAAACCACCAACAGGGTGAAGAGACAACCCACAGAATTGATTTTTTTTTTTTTTTTTTTTTTTTTTTTACCAGTTACTTGTAAAGAACTCAAAACAATCAGACCTCCTTGAATTTAAAGACCTAATCCAAAAATGATTATCTGGAATGAATAGACATAGCTCAGATGAAGAAATACAAACATCAGATAAATATATGAGAAAATGCTCAGCATCACTGGTCATTCAAAAAATGCAAATTAAATGACATTGCAAATTGAGGGACATTGAGATAGCTCAGTGGCATAAGCGCCTGCCTTGCAAGCTTAAGGTCCTGAGTTTGATCCCTGGTAATGCCCTCCCTCCTTAAAAAATAATAGAGATTCTGTCTCATTCCAGAAAGAATAACTGTCCTCAAGAAATCAACCAATTAGAAATGCTGGAGAGGCTGTGGGGACATAAGAACCGTCTCCACTGCTGGAGAGGGTGTAAACTGAACAATCACTTATGGAAATCAGTGTGCAGATTCCTCAAAAGGTAGAACAGCAGGTTTCACTTGATCCAACTGTCTCCCTCCTAGCTATCTTCCAGAAAGATTTAAAAGCGTCATACAACAGTGACACATGCATTCCCATGTTTATAGCAGCATAAATTATATTAGCTTAATCTTGAAAACACCCCCTATGCCCATAATAGAAGAATGGATAAGGAAAATGTAGTAATTATGTACAATGGTGTACTAGTCAGCCATAAAGAAGGATAAATTTGAGTCATTGGTAGGAAAATGGATGCACCTCTAGACCATAATCTTCTATTTCTCTCTCCCTTTCCTTATACTTCTCTCTCTCTCCCTGTTCCTCTCCCTGTCTCTACCCTTCTCCCTCTCCCTCTCCTTCTCCCTCTCCTTCTCTTTTTGAGATAAGTTTTCACTATGTAGTTCAGGCTGACCTTGAACTCATTATATAGACCAGGGCTGGCCTTAACTCATAGTGGTCCTCCTCCCTCAGTCTCCCAAGTGCTGGGGTTACAGGTATGTGCCACCATGCCCAGCTAAAATGCCACATTTAAAAAAAATCATATATGAGTGCTGGCAAGATAGCTCAGTGGACTAAGGGCCTGCTTAGGCAAGCACAGGGACCAGGGCTTGATCTCTAGCATCACATACCATGCCAGTTCCACCCTTGGAGCTGGCCACCCAGACCAGGCATGGTGGGCATGCCTATAATCCCAGTGCTTAGGAGGCTGAAAACAGGAAGATCACTACCAGTCTGAACTGCATAGTGAGACCCTGTACCAAATACATTAAAAAAAATATCTGATATTGAGACATACTGCGTTGTTTTACTCAAAATCCATCTAGTGCGTATTTTAAACCCAAAGCCCATTTGATTTTGGCCAGCGTTTTCTTAAGTTCCTGGCGGTTCCATGTAGTTGGTGGTCATCAGCATGGACAACCAAGTGCTTGATGGTCAATGATGAGTAGAAGGTGGCAATGGGATTTACATCAAAACTGGGAAAGAACTTGTACCAGGTCTGGAATATAGGTTCTTTTCTAAAGCCTGATCTTTGCCCCAGGAAGTGGCTTGGGAGAGATTATTTAGACAGAGTTGGTAATTAATTAATTGAGGTCAAAGTAGAAAGTCAGAGAGAAGGTGTGCATTTGGGTGTGGATGAGGACACAGCCCAGTGGCGTCTGGAGGCTCAAGTAGGACAGGACAATTAGTGTTCTTACTGAGAAAACCAAGGCAGGTTCAAAAGGAACCAGGAAGAAAGGAAATGACAAGGGAAATGGGTTTCAGTGGGCTTGGCAGTGGGGGATGGTGGTGACTGCTCCCAGAATGGTGTAATGCTGGGTGAGCTGTACCGGACTTTGAACAAAGCAGGTGGTGCTGGAAGTCTGTGTTAGAAAAGGTCACACAAGAATGAGATAAAGGGATCCACTTGTTGACCAGTGAATGCTGGAGTCCTGAACCATGGCTTCATTCTGACGAGCGCTGTGTGGGAGAGTCGAGCTGAGGAGGTGGCTTAAGAGTTGGCACCTTTGTTGCCAACCCCAGAAAGTCCATAATTGGAACGTTATCTTTCCCTCAGCTCTTTAGTTTCATTTCCTGGTTAATACACACAAACATGCAGGATTTGTAAAATGTAGGCAAATCTGTCACAGGTCTTTTGAAAAATGTCCTATATGTACATGAACCTGTTTCCAAAAGAAAATGCATATACTATTGTACATGTTGTTTTACAGCTGGCTTGTGTGGCTTTGGTTCTGTGTGAGCTGACTGCACTTTCAAATGTCTATTGCCTGTTTGTATTTCTTCTGTAAATTGCACATTCAAATCTCCTATTAATTTATAGTTAGTACTTGTGTTGATATTTTGTGAAGGAGTCATTTTTTCTTTCTTTTTCTCTTTTGTGTACTGGTGGCTAAACCCAGGGTCTGTTTTATAGACAGTAAAATTTTGTCCATGTTCTTTTACCAGTTTATGCCTTGACTTTTAAGTGTAACATTTTAAAATTTTGGAAAGTAAAACTTCAATATCTACCTCCCTGGCTTTTGTTTTATTCAAAGATGGGCCCTAGGTAGTAAGATTGCACAAACATTCTCCTGTATTCACGTCTAGTATTTTTACAATTGTATTTTTGTAATATTTAAATTGTTATACAAATAAGTGTGTATCTCTGTACAGTGGTGAAGTTCCATGAGGCCTTTCCATACGATATTTCCGTGCAGTATTTGCATAGTAGATGTAAGTCAGGTTCTATTTTTTTCTGTCGCAGGGAAGCGCTGGGAGAATATTTAGATGGGAAGAAGGAGAGTGAGGAAGATCACAGCAAGAGCTACAAACAGAAAGAAGAGAGCAGACTGGTAGGACCTCGCGGGCCGGCGGTGGGGAGAGCAGCGCCCCGTGCGGCAGAGCCGGCCAAGTGTAGAACGGAAGGAACGGCGCTGTTCCCGGCCTCTGGGACGCAGCTGGTCCTAGCCCGGAGCTCCGAACGAGCGAGCTTGCCCATCTTGAGCTTCTGCGTTCTCCTTTCTGCTCTTGCGCTCTTAGCGGTCGCTCACATTCACGGGACAAAGTCCAGGGTCCCTGCCTGCTCCCCCAGCCTTTGCCAGTGTGTTCCCACCCTAACTCTGCAGGCTCATTTCCCACCCTGATTTCCTGCAATCCGCAGGGGACGTCCACCCTGCCCCTGGGGCTGCCTCCTCTCTTGCTTCCACAGCGCTCAGTGCCCTCCTTTTCTGCTCCTCCTCTCCCTTCGCTTCTCCCCCAGAGTGCATTTCCATTCCCTAGGACTGTTTCAGTTCTCAGCTCCTTGTGGGCTCTTGCTCAGTCCAGTGTAGGGACAGATTAGAGAGGCATGGGCAGGGAATACAGGGGAAGACCTGACAGTTGTAAAATTATCATGCTTATTGTGCGCGGTGGGCTGGAGCAGGCTACTCCTTGTGAAACGATTGCACACATTTTCTCTGCACATGAGGAACCTGTAGCCCAGTGATCCTTTCTTCACCCCAGAAACAAGGGCTAAGACCTTGATTGGCCTATATTACACCAGCCAATAACTGGAAGTTATTTTTAGAAACCAGTTTGCCCCTACAAATCAGAGTACACCCTATAACCCAGACCCATCAGGGAACCTGGGTCCTCCTACCTTGCAGCCCACTTTGCTGTTAAGGTAGCTTTTACTTGCATTTGCTGCACCATAAATAAACATTCATGGGGGCATCACTTCAATCCTGACCTTCTCATCACTTTAATCCTGACCTCCTCATGTTGGGGGGCGGCTTGGCTTCAGGCCCGTCTCACCCTCCCTTCCTCATTCTTTGGAGGAGTGAGGGTGTGGGATGAGGCAGACAGCAGAGGGGTTGTCCTGCCTTGTCCGGAGGGGGACCTCTTCCTCCTCAGAGGTCTCAGCCTGACACAACACCAGCCTGAACTCATTTAGTCCACACATACAGTACTTCTCTGTAGCAATCATTCCTCTTAGCTAGTGGTCAGCCCTGTGCAACTTCCCAAGTGTGTGTGGACGCAGCATTTCCAGGTACTTCAGAAGCTCTGTGATGGCCTCTGTTTCTAAGTGTGGAGTGTTTCAGAGCCCACATGAATAAATACTAAAAGGGAAATCCTGCCGTGTCGGGCCCTGCCCCCGGGGCACACTGAGAAGGCAATTGAGACTGGGTGTGGTGGTGCTCGTCTGTAATCCCAGCACTTAGAAGGCTGTTAACAGGGACATCACTAAGAATCCGATCTAGTAGTGAGACCCTGAACACCCTGCAGACCCTTCCCTAAAATACAATAAATAAATAAATAAATAAATAAATAAAATAAAAGGGAAATCTACTAGGAGTGTAGCACACATGAGGCCCTTGGTTTAATCCTTAGCACCATCATAAACGCAAAACAAAAAAAATTATGGTGGGTGCAGTGGTGCATACCTGTAATCCCTGTTACTCAGAAGGCTGCGGTGGGAGGTTCACAAGTTCAAGGCCAACCTGGTGACTTAGCAAGACCCTGTCTCAAAACAAAAAATAAAAAGTCTGGGTATATCTTTGGTTTCAATCCCTAGTACTGAAAAGAAAAAAAATTGCTAAGTGTAGTGGTGCCCCTTTAGTCAGAGCTGCTCAAGAGGCTGGGGCAGGAGGATCGCTTGAGCCTAGAAGTTCAAGACCAGTGAGGGAAACATGCAAAATCCCATCTCAAAAAACAAAAAACTAAAACATCTCTTCTGTGTCAAGGACGGGTCTTTTAAAGTATTTAATAAAGGATATGCAACAAAAAGTTTGAGAGGAGGGGTATATAACTCAGTGGCACAGTACCTGCCTGGCAAGTGTGATGTCCTGCGTTCAATTCCCTGTACAAAAAAAAAGTTTGATAGGGAAGACCAACAGTTCGAAACAGCAAACCAGAACTGGAAAAATGATGTTACATGTAGTGACTTACAAAACAGGTTATATGCAAAAAGCGGAGGTGAAAGTTGAGCTGAGGTTTAGCCAAATAGGTGGGATTTTAAAAAGTGTTGTGCAGGAGAAACTGAGATAATTTCTGGCAAAATAAGTGTGCTCTCTGGAAGAAAAAAAAAATTAAGCTTACTGAAATATTCTGAACTGTCTCGATGGAAAAAGTTGCTAAAAAGATGTTGCTCTTCAGTGCCTTATGGTGAGGGTTGATTCCTGCCTCAGTGGATGAGCTGGGTAAGTGTCCCTAGCTGGCTAGGGATGGAGTTCAGTGGTGGAGCATTTGCCTAGCTTGGGTAAGGCCCCGTATTTTATCTCCAGCAACACCCCCCCAACTAGCTTTCTGTATTTGTTACAGTGTTTTAACTTTATTAATTCTTATCTTTTTGTTTTCAGAAATTGGCCAAACTACTGCTCTATGGCACTGAGCTGGTAACAAATATCCAGGTGGCAATAGATGTCAGGGAGATCCACAGGAGAGTGGAAGAGGAGGAGATAAAGCGCCAGAGGTAAGGGGTCCACCTCTTTGCAGCCTGGTGGGTGTGACAGGAATCCCTTATAGGCTGCTAAATTTGCTTCCATTGTTTGAAAGTGTGTGCAGCCTTAGTTTGGAAAACCCCTCCTGCTCTTTATAAATCCTCCTCCCCTCTTTTTTCCGTTCCCTCTCTCCCTTCTCACTGGCTCCTCCCTCACTCCCTTGAGCACTGTAATATTGCTGATGTGTACCAAACGGAGTGGTTACAAAACTCTCACCTCTCTTGGCCTGTGCTTATGACCAACACAGGAACCTATAACCATAATTGGTTCTGAAATATAGGTATGTGTAAGGAGGCATGGAAGCATACATGAGGAAGTCTCTGGGACTCTGCAGAGACTAGAGAAAACTTCCCAGACCAGGCAACATTTGAATTGGGCTGTGAGGAATGAGTAGGCAACTTTTTTTTTTTTTTTCCAGTACCAGGGATCGAACTTGGGACCTTGTGCTTGCCAGGCAGGCACTGATGCCTCTGAGCTATCTCCCTGGCAGGAATACACAACTAGGAATTTGAGGAGTTGAGAAGTAGACATTTTAAGACATGACATGGTGTGATTGGAGATGCATGGTAGTTAAGGATGTGTGGGAGTGGAAGAATACAGGTGAGGCCAAGAAGGTCAGTGGAGCAGTCCTAAGTTTAACTGTACAGAATGACCTCAGATGGATAAGTGATGTACAAATACAGGAGCATTTTGAAACATTAAAGAGTCATGCCTTGGATAGAGAGACAAAAGAACCCATGGCAAATCCTCAGTCTGTCCTTGGGAGGCAAGCTGCCTTCCACATCTACCTTCCCAAATCTCATTTGCCCACTAGTGAGGTGTAAGCTACCTAGAATAATCATCTTTAAGCTGGATGTGGTGGTGTGCACTTGTAATTGAAGCTCCTATACGTGGGAGGCTGGGCCGGGGGATTGCAAGTCTTAAGGCCAGCGTGGCAACTTAGTGAGACTGTATTTCAAAATGAAAGATAGAAATAGAAAAAGATTGGGGCTGCAACTCAGTGGTAGAACACCTGCCTAGCATGTGCACAACAGTTTCCAGGGTTCAATCCCCAGTACCACAAAAAAATAATCTTTGGTTTACATATAGCAGTGGCCTCATAGAAGGTAGAGAGGTCCTCATTTAATCTACTTTGGAATCTTCTTTGATTCATTTCTTAAACGTAGCTTAATTAGAAATAGTTACCCAGTTGACCATTTTAGCTGAGCATGTACATACAACATTGTTAATTATTCAGCATGAGTCATTCTCCCTTTAGCAACTTTACCAGTTCTACTAGGACGGTGGAGTGGGTGACTTCATTTTTTGAAACTTCCCCCACCCCAGTGGACCATGCCAGCAGCTGAACTGGCCTGCAGGGTCAGCTTGTGAAAGGTCTTGAGTATTATGCTAAGAAAGGAGGCTTAATCCCATAGTCACTGAGGAGAAATGGAAGCTCCAGAGAGGCAGAGTGCAGATAAAGTTCTCCCACAAGATGACCTGGCAGTTACTCAGCTGTTCCTGAGACAAACCTCCCATCAGAACAGAAGACAGAGTATGGCCTGGCTTGAGTGGGCAAAGAGTAGGGAGGCTCACAGATGTTTCAGGTGGGACTCTGTCCTTGAGGGGCTTTGTGCTCCAGTGTGGAGACAGCTGCAGGAAAATACATAGTGGTGAATACAGATGGAGCCGCTGGCTTGGTTCCTGCCACTGTCCCCAGAGGACTCCTGTGTTAGCTCTAATGCCATATCTCATCCTAAGACTTCCAAGGCTTAGCATAACATTCAGGGCCCTTCACAGTTTCTCTGGAAAGTTTTGAAAGGCAATCCTTATTTTCCCTTTCTCATGGTGAGATTTTTCTACTTGTACCTGTGGTTCCATTAATCGGTTATTGGGGGTAAGGGGCCGAGCATGGTGTCTGGGGTCTGATTGTGATGTTGCGGTGTCCTGGAGGCTGTGGAGAACCTGCCCACGCTTTTGCAAGGCAGGCTCCAGAGATACTGGCATGTGTGTGTTTATAGAATCGAGAAGCTGGAGAACGAAGTTAAGACCAGCCAGGACAAATTTGATGAAATCACTTCCAAATGGAAGGAGGGCAAACAGAAGCGGATTCCCCAAGAGCTGTGGGACATGCTCAATACTCAGCAGCTGCACTGCGCTGGCCTGATAGAAGACAAGAACAAGCTTATCAGCGAGCTGCAGCAGGCAAGGGCCGGGGGCTTGCTCTAGCCAAGGGGGTCTGGCTGGAGGATGGAACTGGGTTGCTGGTTTGCTTTTCCTGAACGGAAACGTGTGAAGGCTGTGCTTGATTCGTTAGAATGCTGCATGATTCAAATGTTTGTCCTTCTTTCTTTAATTATTTTTTAATGGCAAACCCCATGCATTGTTAGATTGATCACCTACCCTATTTTTTAAATATCTGGTTCAGTAGCATTAGGGTATTCACATTGTTGTACAATAGCTCTCTAGAACATTTTCATCTTACAGCACTAACGCACTGTTAGAATCAAATTATTTTTTTAAATGTATTTACTACAGGGTTTACGGTGTCTACAGGGTCTCATTACTTAGATTGGACTTGTAGTGATCCTCCTGTTTTTAGCCTCCAAGCACTGGGATTACAGGTGCATGCCACCACACCCAGTCTCAATTTCAGTCTCAGCACGCCCCAGGGGCAGGGCCAGCATAGCAGGTGAGGGATCAAACCCTGACTGTTGCTCTCTGCCTAAGCAGGCACTTTAGTCTGCTAAGCTATCTGGCCGGTCCTAGAATCAAACTCTTGCTGCAACACTTGTTAGCCATTTTTGGTTTTCTTTTTCTTCCCCCATTTTGTTTTGATGGTTTTAGCTACTTTAGATAGCAGTTGAAAATGAGTGGAATCATAGAGTATTTGTTCTTTTGTGACTGGCTTATTTTGCTTGGCATAATGTCCCTAGGGTTTATCCAGGTTATAGCATTCCATAGAATTTTTTTCCTTTTTTAAGGCTGCATAATATGCAAATATATGTGCACCTCAATATGTTTTACCATCTTTTTATCTTATTTTTCTGTGGACATCTAGATTGCTTTCATGTCTTGGCTAGTATAACTAACATTGCTATGAACATGTGTGTATACATAGCTCTTGGAGATTCTGCTTTGAAGTGTTTTGGATACATACCTAAAAGTGAAATGACTACATCTTATAGTAGTTCTATTTTCCATTTTTAAAGTAATCTCCATGCTCTTTTTCATAATCATTGTAGTTTATATTCCAGTGCATAGCATATAAGGGTTCTCACTTCTTTAGATCCTTGTCAAACTAAGCAAATACTTTACGACTGAGTTACATACCTGGTGCCTTCTCTCTCTCTCTCTCTCTCTCTCTCTCTATATATATATATATATATATATATATCCCTATTATAATATATTACACAGTCTTGCTATGCAGTTCAGACTCATAGTGATCCTCTGTCTCAGCCCCCCCAGTGCTGTGATTACAGGTGTGCCCCACCATGCCTGGGGGCTTCTGAGTCAGCACAGCATGTGGTACGAGGATCTATCCTAGTCCTTGTGCTTGCCAAGCAGTTGTTTAGACCACCGAGCTATCTCCCCAGCCCCCCTGGCCCTTTCTAAAAAAATTATCTTGATCCAGGGTCTTCCCACCAAGTTGCCCAGGCTGGCCTTGAACATGTGATCCTCCGGCCTCAGCCTCCCAAGCAACTGGAATTATAGACAGGCACCACCATCCCAACAATAAATTTTTAACATGTAGAAAAAAACGTTGTAGAATTTAGAATTATTGGTTATCTAAAAGAAAGATATACTTTAATTTTTTTATTTTTTGAAGAGAGTTAAAAATGGTATTAAAACAAAAATTACAAGTGATACAGAATTTACTTAAGAGGTTCTCTTACATCGACTGCCTAAGAGTTGTACTGTAAGAAGCAGCAACCTCTCCTCTTGTCTCCATCTGCTTGGCGATTGTGAAGCAGCAGCCATGTGTGAGTGCATCTCTATCCACGTTGGCCAGGCCAGTGTCCAGATTGGCAATGCCTGTTGGGAACTCTACTGCCTGGAACATGGCATACAGTAGCCTGATGGCCAGATGCCAAGTGACAAGACCATTGGGGGTGGAGATGACCCTTCAACTCCTTCTTCAGCAAGATTGGTGCTGGCAAACATGTGCCTAAGGCAGTGTTTGTAGACCTGGAACCCGCAGTCACTAATGAAGTATGTACTGGTACCTACCGCCAGCTCTTCCACCCTGAGCAGCTCATCACAGGCAAGGAAGATGCTACCAACAACTACACCTGTGGGCACTACGCCATTGGCAAGGAGATCATTGACCTCGTGTTGGACTGAATTCAGAAACTAGCTGATCAGTGTACAGGTCTGCAGGGCTTCCTGGCTTTCTACAGCTTTGGCGAAGGCACTGGCTCTGGCTTCACCTCCCTGCTGATGGAATGTCTCTCCATCGACTGTGGCAAGAAGTCCAAACTCAAATTCTCTGTTTACTCAGCCTCCCAGATCTCCACAGCTGTAGTAGAGCCCTACACCTCCATCCTCACCACCCACACCACCCTGGTGCACTCTGATTGTGCCTTCATGGTAGACAATGAGGCCATCTATGACATCTGCTGTAGAAACCTCAATATTGAGTGCCCCATCTACACTAACCTGCATAGGTTGGTAGGTCAAATTGTGTCTTCCATCACTGCTTCCCTCAGATTTGATGGAGCCCTGAATGTGGATCTGACAGAATTCCAGACTAACCTGGTGCCCTATCCCCATATCCACTTCCCTCTGGCCACATATGCCCCTGTCATCTCTGCTGAGAAAGCCTACCATAAACAGCTTTCTGTAGTGGAGATTATCAATGCCTTCTTTGAACCAGTCAACCAGATGGTGAAATGTGACGCTCGTCAGGGTAAATACATGGCTTACTGCCTGTTGTACCATGGTGATGTGGTCCCCAAAGATGTCAGTGCTGCCATTGCCACCATTAAGACCAAGCATACCATCCAGTTTGTGGGCTGCTGTCCTACTGGCTTCAAGGTGGGCATTAATTACCAGCCTCCCACTATGGTGCCTGGTGGAGACCTGATCAGGGTACAGCGGGCTGTTTGCATGCCGAGCAACACCACTGCTATCACTGAGGCCTGGGCTCATCTGTTTGATCTGATGTATGCCAAGCGTGCCTTTGTTCACTGGTATGTGGGTGAAAGGATGGAGGAAGGGGAGTTTTCTGAGGTCCGGGAGGACATGGCTACCTTTGAGAAGGATTATGAGGAGGTTGGTTTGGATTCTGTGGAGGGAGAGGGTAAGGAAGAAGGAGAAGAATACTAAAATTGTCACAAAGGTGCTGCTTTTACAGGGAAGCTTATTCTGTTTTAAAACATTGAAAAGTTGTGGTCTGACCAGTTAATTCATGTGTAGCAGTATATGCTCTCATTCAATTATTGACCTATGATTTAAAGCATAAATGCTTTGTCACAGACCCAAATTGTCCATTCTCTGATGAGTTTTGAATAAAAAGTGTTCCCTGCCTAAAAAAAAA
>NW_004524595.1:5770608-5786963 GCF_000260255.1 Octodon degus | reverse complement strand
TTGATCTTTAATTTATTTAGACTTTGGGTTCCTCATAGGAGAGAAGCCACACACTATTTAAGCCTGTGTGTTGATTTATTTCATCTAACGTCGTGGCCTCATGTTATTCTCAAGGAATTAAAAATCAAAGATGACCAGTATGTGAAGGATTTGAAGAAGCAGTCAGACGACATCTCCCTGCTTCTGGAGAGGATGGAGGAGCAAGTGAAGAGCATGATGAAAGCCTTCCGCCAGGAGCTGCTTCACATCGAGGCAAGGGGTGTGAAGAGACCACTCTGCATCCGGGAGCCCTGGGGAGAGCTGGGTCGGTCCTAATGAGGGAAGCAGGACCCACCTGCCTTTGTCTTCTGATTTCTGTCTCTTCTCTGGGACGTTGTTCATTTGTTTGCTCACTCATCCACTCACTGATGTAATCATCAAGTGTCTGCTGTATGCCAAGGCACTGTTCCAGGGGCTCAGGATGCAGCTGTGAACAAAACAAAGTGCCCAAAGGACCCTGTAATCTACTAGGAGATAGCTGGAGTAAGCAAATGCATCAGTAGCTATATAATTTGGTAGGTGGTTTTGAAAGAGAATACGATAGAAATGGGGAGTGAAATGGAGAGGTTAGTGCTTCGTAACCATAGGCACACCTGAGCCACGTTTGTCTCTTAATGGCAGTGGTGATGGTATGGGGATGGATGGTGACGGGGATGGGGAGTGTCAGATAAGATTCAGAAACCTGTACTTGAACTTGAATCAACCTTGTGGTTGGTAGTTGAAGTTGAGTTTCATGCAGGGTTTGCCACACGACTGCCTTGGTCTTCCTCAAGCTTCCTGCCTCTGTTGGTGCACTTTGCCTCTAAATTCATGTGAAGTGTAGACTTCATGATACTTAATTCCATACAATTCTGTACTCCTTTGGCTGCATGAAATTTGGCCAGTCTGCAGTTGGGTGTGACTTAGTCTTTATAGCTGGTGATGTGGCACTGCCCTGGTTATCTAAAATTTCTTTGATACTAATGGGATCTGCTCACTGCAAGTAGACATAGTACTCTCTCCCCTCCTGGTCACAGAAAGCCTTTGAGGTGGAAAGACAGGAGCTACTCACCAACAATAAGAAGAAATGGGAGTGGGCGCTGCAGGCTCACAGCTCCAAGGAGGTAAAGGGTGGCAGGTGGGGTTGGGGGCAACTCCTACTGTGACCGGATGGCTGGACTTTCATGTCCCGGCCAGGGCTGCTGGGTTGGGCAGGCATCTATTACTGGGCTTCATAGTTAACCCATGTGGCCTGGCAGGTGAGGGTGTCCCTTTGCGGGATGAGCACCAGCCACCTTTACAGCTTGCTGTGGTTTCTGTGGCCCTGTCACTTTCTCCTTGGGTATTTACCCCAGCCATGAGTATTCGTGGCCTGAGAAGATGTTTTAAAGGGTGTAGGACTCTTACTTTGTTTCTGAGTAGTAGGAATAAAGACCCCGAGGGATATTGTGAAATGTAAATGTTTGCAAGATCTGTGTCAGTTTCGTGATGGAACACTCCTCATGAAGTGTCTGGATTGACCCAGGTCCCATAGGCGATGCAGGCCATGACCCAAGAGGTCAGTCTGGGAGCTGCTGAAAGCCACCAGACTTGCCCAACCTAGCATTTCCAAACCTTACCCTGTGCCATGCTTCTCAGGCCCCCAGAAGGACTGAGTTGGGGCGGGGAGGGTCTCTAACTTGCCCCTGGTTTCCCTGCAATGCAGCTGGAGTACCTTGTCAACCGCATGAAGAGAGTGGAGGAGTATGAGCAGCAGCTGAACAAGCAGCGGATCTGGGACCGTGAAGAGTTCATAATCATCAAGATCAAGCTGGAGCAGGATGTGCAGGTGCGCAGCCATCCTCACGCCTTGGTCTGGGTGGCAAGCGGGTCACCAGTGAGTGCTTGTGAGCCACTATCCGCAGAGTTCCAGAGGTAGCCCACTCACCACATTTTTTTTCAAAATCAAGAAACTTATATAATTAGAATTCGCAAAGTAGAAAGGGGTAGGCAATAAATATTTAAAGATCTAAAATTTTTGAATTTAGTTGAAATCATAGCACCACATTTCCAAGAAAAATGAACTTTTTGCACAAGAAATTTGAATAAAATCATTCCAAGATACACAAAAATGAAATTGTCCAAAACTAATTATAAAGAAAAAAATCATTAAAGCATATACATAAAAAATAGCTATGGAAGAACAGAATTAAACAGCATCTTATTATACATTAGAAAAAAAATAGTGTAAGAAACTAGACTAATTAATTCAAAGGATTGAAAGAAAAAAAAAAGATCTGTCTTCATTGAATTTTATATTTAGCAAACATACCTTTGAAAACTAAAAATAAAATATTTTCCAGTCATACAAACTCTAAATATTCTAATACCTCCAGATGTAGCATATAGGAATTAACAAAGCATAATCCAGAAGGCAAGAGGAGTTGTCTTATGGTCCTGGATAAAGAATTAAAGAGCTCTCAAAATGGTAGTTATGCAGGACTCTGTAAGATATATTAGATGAACCCATTTAAAGGGTCATTGAAGATTTCTACAAAACAGTATCAATCTTACATCAGGTTATATACGTATTTTTTCGTGTGTGTGTGTGTGTGTGTGTGTGTGTGTGTGTGTGTGTGTGTGTAAAAGACAAGGAAGAAGTAATATAAAGTCAATGGAACATGGAAATATACTTTTTAAAGTTTCTAATACTAGCAGAAGATATACCATGTCTTATAAATAGATTGGAAGTCAAAGATGCAGTATAAATCTTAAAACAATAATTAAGATTAAACAATATTCAGAAAATCAACTAAATATTAATCAATTAAAAATTAAAAATTTCAAAACAATTGAACTAAGAAAAAGTTTTCATGATAGTAAAGAATTACTAAGAATAAAACATAAGATAAATACTAGAATGGCAAATATATGAGCAGCACTTCTAACAGTTTCATTCACCAAATATTGATGTCTGCTTTCTTCTACATGGTCATATCCAAAGGAACTCATGGCCAGGTATATGCAAAGCAGCGCTTCCTTTCTTCTTCTTTTTTGGTACTGGGAAACTGAGATTGAACTCAGAGCCTTCTTGCTAAGATGCCTCTCAGCCCTTTCTTATTTTTTATGTTTGTTTTGAGACCAGGTCTTGCCAAGTCACTAAATTGCCCAGGTTGGGCCTAGATTTGTGATCCTCCTACCTGAGCCTCTCAGAATGCTGGGATTACAGATGTGTGCCACCATATCAAGGTTTTTTTCTTTTCTTTCTTTTGAGATACAGTCTCAGTATATAGTCCCAACTGGCCTTAAACTCCCATCTTCCTGTGCCCTTCCTTCCTTCCTTCCTTCCTTCCTTCCTTCCTTCCTTCCTTCCCTCCCTCCCTCCCTCCCTCCCTCCCTCCCTCCTTCCCTGTCTTTCTTGGATGCTGGGGACAGAACTAGGGCCTTTCACATAACAGGAAAGGTCTGTACCACTGAGCTACACCCCCAGCCCCGAGGAATACTGTGGACAGGAAACTAGTAAAGGAGATCTGCATTCAAGAGTGGCAAATGTAAAGTATCCCTGGGGCAAGTTAGCTGTGCTACAGGGTTACAGCTAAATCCACTACTGCTGAGACCAGTGACTGTCTTCTGGGTATTTCCCACATTCGTGACACTTACTGTACAGAATCTCTAACTCTTGTGATAACACAAAAGGATACATCACTAACAGTGTTTTATACATGGGGAAACTGATGCTTTGAGACAGGGCTTTATATTGTCGAGTCCTTGGTAAACCTGGATTGAAATTCACTTCTGTCCTTCTCCTTATACCACACAGCTACCAACTAGTGGTTTGTAATAGCAGCAAGGCAGATCCCAACTCACCATCAGAAAGAATCTTTGAACAGAAATATCCAATGCAGAAAAGGGGATCCGCAGACAAAGCATCCTTTATCTCATTAGGTATTCATAGGATGAATGACCCGGCTGTCTTCAGTGCCTAAGGATTCTTTCAAACGTGCTGTCCAAGCCTGGGATCCTGTGATTCAACACCAGCTTTTAAAAAATGCGTCTCTAATTACGTGCAGTTGGGATGCGATCTTGCTATCCAAGCCCAGTAAATGTGCTTCAGTCTCTGTGTTGACTGAGTGTTAAAGCTTTCCTGTGTACCTTTGCTAGAAGTTTAGTTCTCACTTTGCCTGTAGCTTTGAATCAGGAAGTTCTATTTTTAAAGCCACATTAGACTACAAATGCATTCACCAGTCTTGAGAATGCTCCTGGCCCTGGTCATATTAGCGTTGGGGAGTGAGAATCACTGGCAGAGAACATGCTATCTCAGAGGGCAGCATTGTTTTGTGGGGTATACTGGATGCCATTTTATTGAAAATGGCTATTGTTAAGCTCTCTCTGAATTTGTCTTAGTTTCATAATAATTTTTTTTTCTTCAAAGCTTTATTCCAGAGGGGCTCAGTCCTTCTTGGCAACTGCCTTCCTCATGGCAGCCAGCACGTTGCTCAGCTCCTCACACTTCTTCTTGGAGTGGATGTGTGTCCCCACCCTTTTCTTGATGAACTTGAGGGCGTGTTTGTCCTTGGAGACCTTGAGCAGCTCCATGGCGCGCCGCTCACAGGGGCAAAGCCACATACCTCCCGGATCATGTCCTGCATGAACGTGGTGTGTTTGCTGAGGCATTCATGACAGCAGCTGTGCCTTGGTTTGTTCACATTCTTAGTCACCTCGTGGCCCTTGTTATCCCATGCCCATGGGATAATGGAGGGCCATGGCTACTGTTCTTCAATGGTTGCTGTCAGTTTTATAATAATTTATGTGACTAAATAACCTAGTATTGGCCTGAAACAGGGAGTTGGATGGGACCTTATGCTCTTAATCAGATATTAAACTACTTGAATGATGTCAAAAATTCTAGGATATGTGGTACTGCGGGGCATCACAGTTTTTCCCCACATCAGGTGGAGGCTGGGAGGGCACACACTTCCCTTTTCCTGGACCACAGTCATCCATCAGTGACGGCCCCTATGGCCACACCTGTGTTACTCTGGTGCATTGCACTTTACCTAAGAATCCCTAAGGCATCCTCCTGTGAGACGTTCCAGTCAGAAGGCAAAGGTTTTTGTTGAGAAGACATCTTTTAGCTTCATGTCACAAGGTTGCTCTTGCCAACTAACTCATTGCACTATAAGTTCTAAAACATGCTACTAAAATTCTTACAAACCAACCACAAAAACAAGAAAAATCCATTACATACATAAACTTGGTTGGATGAGTAAAGTACGAGAAAAAAAAATTTTTTTTCAAATACTTACTGCTAGTAAAGGTCATGTTATTAAAGACTGGAGCAAAAAGGCACTTGTAAACATTATGCAGTAATGTAAGTAAACTTTGCTACCCTCCCACCTCCTACCAAAATAAAGCTGCCAGAGAGGGCCAGTCAAATAGATCTGCTGATTAAAGTGTCTGAAAGCAGGCACAGGGGCTGGGGGTTCAATCCCCAGGCCTGCTGTGCCAGCCCTTACCCCGGGATGCACTGAGAAGGCAATTCAGACTGGGCGTGGTGGAGTGCGCCTGTAATCCCAGCTCTTGGGAGGTTGTAAACAGGTGGGTCACTACAAGTCTGATCTAGTAGTGAGACCCTGAACACCCTGTAGACCCTTCCCTAAAAATAAATAAATAAATAAAAATAAAACTTCCAGGAACATTTATTTTAGTTCCTGAGACAGGAAAAATAATGCCTTTGTTCTTAGGCCTTCTATGCTCTTTTAAAATGTAAAATGGCCCAGTTCATATTTAGGAACTTTAATGGAGAATTAACCACAAACTTATTGAGCAAATACTGATAATTCACATTACACAAAGCTCAGAGAGTAAACAAAATAGACTCTCTTTCCTGAAGGACCTTATCATCCATGGAATAAGAAAGTCAGCCTTGCAAACCATACAGAAGGGCAAGGAAGAAAGCTGCAGAAACTGGAAAAATGGGGAAGGAGGTGTGTGGCCATGGACGAAGGCACCCGTCTCTTGGTTCTGGAGTGGGTCCTGGGTTCTCTGGAATCAGCAGTAAAAGCAGAAGGGGAAGAAGCATCAATAACAGCTTCTTTGCTGAGCCACCTGGTGGGCAAGAGGTGGCACCCACGAGAAGGCTGCAGGGAGGTCCAGGAGCAAGAGGGGACACACAAGTGACACCTGCGGTACCGTCACACTGAAGTGCTTCGGTGGTGGCAGGTTATCTCGTAAGCTCCTTACATTATTCACAAAAACCAAACATCATGTTTGCCCACTGATCTGGGGAACATAAAGCATGGCTTTGCTAATTCTCTTTGGATAATTGAATAAGGATGGATATTTAACAAGATAATTTAAAAAACTTAAAACATAAAACTATGTTCAATCTAGAACAATCCAGGATGACTGTATGTTGAGATTAAAACCTGAGATAACCAGTGCCAGAGTGCCTAGTATTGGGAGTTTGGACAGGCCTACTATCTAAAATGAGGGTGCCACGAAGGCTTGAATAAAAGAGAACAGTAATAGCAAGTTTGGAGTCCAGGAAGGTCAGAACTCTCTTGGAGCTAAGACAAAGGCTTGTCTGGAGAGCCAGTATTTGTTGAATTTCAAGCAAATTCAGGGTGTGTGAAGGAAAATGAAAGACTCCGACCTACTGACTTCTGACTGAGCTGCTCATTCTTGACGCAGTATGGCTGGTTTCCATAGAAGAACAGGGGCAGAAATCACTGCAGCTGTGCAGCAAGAACCCCCGAGTCCCTGTCCCTAAGACACTCCTGGGACCGTCTCTAGGAGAAGACGGGGCCTAGATATTGGTGCCTGAGCAGAGGCGGTGCTCTTAGCAGCTTCCCTAGGCCTTACAGCCTCTCGTAAATATCAAAAGTGGCAGCCCTGCGCTTTAGGCATGCTTGGCGAGGATTGGGCGTAGTTCCTGGCAGCTTCCTGCCCCACTCAAGCACCTGCCCATGGTTGGTCCTGCCCAGAGCTCAGTGCTGATGGGTGTGGTGAGCAGGGATTGCACTTTTGGCCAGAGGTGCATAAACCTTCAATTGCTCTTCGGAAACCGATTTATCAGCTAATTTCGACCTTGTCCTTCGCTTCTAAAACAGTACCCAAGGAAATAAAGATACCCAATGAATTTTATATATAATTTATGCTAGCATTATTTTCTAGTGAAGAAAAATATCAAAACAACATAAATATATAACTATAGGGATGCATAAAATATTGTGATACAGTATGAGCATGTATATTTCATATGTGATGAGTATTAATCACTATTAAATAGGTGCTAATAAAACTTCACTAATACAGGTGTGTGTGTGTATGCGCATGTGCAGTATTGGGGACTGAACCAAGGACCTTGACATTGGACCCCATCCCTTTATATTTTTCATTTTGCAGTGGGGTCACACTAAGTTAATAAGTTGCTCAGACTGGGCTTGAACTTTCAATCCTCTTACCTCTGCCTCACTGAGTGTTGGGATTACAGGCATGTGCAGCTCAGAAAATTCTTATGTAATAGTAAGGGAGAAGAATAGGGTATAAAATTATTGGCCTAGTTAGAGTCCAGAATGTAAAGAGCACTGGAGGGAAACACGCATATATGTTAACAGAAACTGCCTGTGAGGGTTGGAGTTGCAGGCAGTTTTTCCTCTCTCTTCTCCCCTTCTCCTTTTTTATTTGCTGTATTTTCCAAATTTTGAAAATAAATGAATTTTGCTTTTGCAATCAGGAAAAATTTTTATAAAGAAGGGCATATAAATGGCCAGCCGTGGGGGCACATGCCTCATCCAGGAGGCTGAGGTAGGAGGATCTCTGTGAGTTAGAGGCCAGCCTGAACTATATAGTGAGTTCAAGACCTGCCTGAATTACAAAGAGAAACAATGTCTTTAAAAAAGCATATAAGCATATTTTTTACTTTGAAGCAAGGTCTCCTTAAGCTACTAAATTGCTCAGGCTGAGCTTGAACTTGCCATTGTTCTGTCTCAGCCCACAAGTGCTGGAATTAGGTGTGCAATCCCCCTGCCCCCTGCCTTGTGTGTCATTGCCTTTATTCTCTGCAGCACCACCTAGCAGTCACTCTTGTTGAGGGTTTGTGATTGCTGCATGGAATCCCTTCCTCTGTTGATTCCTTAGCAGGAGTCTGTAGGCTAGGAGGAGACAAGAAGGGAGACTTGCTATTTTATCGAGATCTGATTGCACCTAATTGCCTTCCCCATTCCTATCTTCCACCCGGGAAAGGCAGGAGCTTCCACCCCATCTGTATCTGCTCTGCCTCCTGCCTTGCCTCTCATCATTTTTGGAAAACTGTCAAGCTTGATCTTTCTATAGGTCCTAGGCTGATGGTTTCCCTCTTCTGCTCATCATCTTTAGTGACATCCATAGATTTGTGGACAGTGCTTTATAGTCCCAACTTTAAACATCTGGCCCAGTCAGCCTCTGTCTGGCCATTCTTTGCCTTGTGTCTCACATCCCCAGTACACCTCTCTGTCTCCCTTTCCTCTGTGTCTCTGGCTACACCATTTCTTCTCTCCAGGACCCTGTCTTCTCTGTCACCTGAGTGACACCTGCTCATTCTTCAGGTCTCAGGGAGACATGCTAATGTCATCTCCTCAGGATACTTCCCTGTCCCTCAAGGCCAAGGAGAGTGCTCCTCATTGGTCCCATGACACCCTGTGGGCTTACCTGTGTCTTAGTTCTAGTTCCTGGTGCTTGCTTATCTGTCCATGTCCTACATAAGACAAGACCATATCACCAGAGTTTTCCTAGCAGCACCTAGAAAAATACCTGACATATATATTAGGCACTTAATCGATATTTGTGAGTGAATGAATGTAACTAATAGAAGCCCCAAAAGTAAGATGTCTGTCTTCCTTTTAAGCAAACATAGTTTGCTTAAAACTAATACTGCTGTTCTGGAAGATCAAAGTGGAAAAACTTCAAGTTTTTGTAGCAATATTGTTTCTCATGGTGTCCCTGCCAAGGCTGGTGTAAAGTGCCAGAGTTAGCTAGACGTGAAGGTTTGTATTTTAGGGAAGGGCCCACAGGCTACAGGGTGTTCAGGGTCCCACTACTAGATCGGATTAGTAGTGATCCACCTATTTGCAGGCTCCCAAGAGCTGGGATTGCAGGTGTGTGTCACCGTACCCAGCCTCAATTGCTGTCTCAGCGTGCTCTGGGAGCAGGGCTGGCACGGCAGGCCCCAGGATTGAACCCCAGCCCCTGTGCCTGCTTGCAGGCGCTTTAATCCGCTGAGCTATTTAGCTGGTCCTTGGATGTGAAGGCTTTAGCAGTGCTTTTTCTTAGGCTTTGGCTGTGCAGGTTTGAGCTTATAGGGGGTTGGTTTATATTTTATCTAATTGACCTTTAATCTGCCTCTCCTGGTAGAATGTCTAAGAATCCAGGCCGAAGCACTTGTCCCTAAGAGTCTTCTAGCAGTATTAGAACACACTGTTGAGGACATCAGACACAACAGTTACACTAGGGGGCTGGTGAGATGGCTCAGTGGTCTAAAGCACCTACTTAGAACAAGCTAAACTAAGCAAAACACAGGGACCACGGTTCAATCCCCCAGCACCACATGCCAGCCAGCCCCACCCCCTGGTGGGCTGAACTGGCCACACACAAAATAAATAAAGTATTTGTAAAAAAAAAAAAAAAAAAAACAGTTACACTAGGGCTAATCAGTTGGGTGTTTATTTTGTTTTTTAAACTTTAGATTCTGGAGCAACAACTTCAGCAGATGAAAGCAACATATCAACTAAACCAAGAGAAGTTAGAGTACAACTTCCAGGTGCTGAAGAAGAGAGACGAAGAAAGCACAGTGATCAAATCCCAGCAGAAGAGGAAGATCAATCGGTAAGTTAGCCTGTCCAGCATCTTTCTTCTGGACCCTTTTATGGGACCCTCAGAATAGAGATGAGCATGTATCCTCTATCCTGCAGGAGAAACCCATTAACATATGCAACTCTTTAAAAAAAATTTTTTTTAAAAGATGACACATTCAAGTGGTTCTACTTTTCCTGCCCCAGAAAGAATATTCAGCAAAATGTCCTTCTCCCATCTTCTGTCTTGTCCCTCTTTCCTACCTTTACAATATTTATTTCTTTTTCCAGAATTTCTTTATGCATATAGAAACACAAGCAACTATTTTAGTTCATCCTCTGCTTTTACACATAATGGTGCCTGTAAGCACTGTTCTATATCTTGTAGACCTTTCTGTTCTAGTTCATAGAAAGCTTTCACATTATCTCTTAAGCTATTAACTGCTCCACAGCAGAGGTGGACTACAAGTTATTTAACCAGTCTCTACTGATGGAATTGTAGATTGTCTTCCAGTATTGTGAATAATACCAACAAGACTACTCATTCAATGGGGCAATGTGCTTTCATAGCTCACTGAAAGGCACCTGTTGCTCAGAATTTCTCACTCCTCCTTTCTCTTTACTCCCTTCTCACCTCCTGTTTTTCTTCCTTTAAGAATTGTGTATGTTCCAGAGCATTGTGCTGAGCTCTGAGTATTAAAGTAGAATAAATTATCTTGTTTAAAGTAGACAGAATTATAGATTTTCTTTCAAAGCCAAAATAGGCTAGCAGTTTCTAAGAATTCTTCCTCTAATACGCTGATTTTACATTTTGAACAAATATTGGGCATATAGAGAAATACCAGTTGGCCTTCTGATAGTTATTTGTAAGAGAAAATGATACTGAAAAAAAAAAATCTGGCATCTACAGTCCGATTACCTGAGAAACTAGCATAGTTAGGGGACAATACTTATGGGAAAGTTCCACCCTATGACCTATAGTAAGTTGGGGGGCAGTGAAAAGGAGAGGTTGTGAGGAAGCTTCCCATAGAAGCGCAGTAATGATGGATGTAGGGACATGGACCAGCTGCGCTGTACAGGAGGTGCAAAGCAGGACAGAACATGCGTACTACATGATGGCCAAGGAGAGACTGGCAAAATGGGGGCGGGGTGAGATGCTGAGGCAGTGCTGAGGCTCGCTGCCATGGTGGAGACAGGAAGGGAATGGTGCCATCACACTGCCCACTTTAACCAGCTCTGCACTGACTTCAGCCCTGGATGGCTTTCTCTTGGCCTGCAGAATCCTGCCACAGCCCTGCTGCTTTTTTCTAGGTGCTTTTCTTTCTGCTTTCACTGTCATTTTACTTTCTGTACCATTCTGCCTGCAATAGTTCAAATTCTGCCTTGATCCATCCTGCCCAGACAAAAAATGTATCTATGAATTGGCCTTTCCTTTGTTGCCAAAGTCTCAACTATTCAACTACTACAGCATTGCCAAAAAGTCTAAGCCCAAAGTCTCCTTTGAGACTCAAGGCAAACTCTTAACTCTCCAGCACCTTAGCAAACTCTTGGCAATATCTTGCACCTACAACTTAGGGTTGGGGCTGCTGAGGGTTTAGCTTGGCTCACCAATTAGAGAGTCAGTCCATGGTCAGCGGGCTCTAAGGCAGAGATGGCATGGCGGGAGGGCCCAGCAGAGAAAAGCTGCTCCTGTCATAACAGGAAGCAGAGAGAAGGGACAAGGAGATGCCTCTCTATGTCATTCCCTTCATGGCCTACCTACAACCAGGCCCTGGCTCCCAGTAGCATGCTCAGCCACTCATCCATCAATGGATTGATCCACTGATGAGTATAGTAGCTTCAGGATCCAATCACCTTCCAAACACTGCACCTCTGAGTACATGAAACTTTTGGAAAACATTTCAGATCTGAACTATAACATTCTGCCTCTGATTCCCAGAAGGTTCATGTCCATCTTATTGTGAAAAATGTATTTAGTCCATCTTTAAGAAGTACTAGCTAGGTATGGAGGTACATACCTGTAATCCCAGCACCCAGGAAATGGAGGCAGGAAGATTTCTGTAAATTTGAAGCCTGTCAAGGCTACAGAATGAATTCAAGCCCAGTCTGAACTGCATTGAAAAATCCTGCTTCAAAAAGACAAAAGGAAAAAGAAAATGGAAAAACAAAAAAGAGAAGAAAAAGTTGCCACAGTCTCAACTATTTAACTATTTCAGCATTGCTAAAAAGTCCAAGTGCAAAGTTTCCTTTCAAAGTTGAGACAAACTTAGCTATGAGCCCCTGAAAAAATAAAAAAGAATTAAATACTTCCAGCATACAATAGCATAGAACAGATGTGGCAAACCTATGGCACATGTGCTGCAGTGGGCATGCAGAGCCCTCTGGGTTGGCACATGAGCCAAGTTGCTTCAGCAGCCAAGCATGGGTAATTACTTGTTCTTTCTAAACTATACCTCAGTGTTGTAGTATTGGCACTTTGTGATAAATAAGGTTTTGGTTTACAGTTTGGGCACTTGGCCTTAAAAAGTTTGCCATCACTGGCAGAGTAAACATTCCTATTCTAAAAGGGAGGAATAGGGAGATAAAGAGGAATGGGCCAATCAAGACTGAGACCCAGTAGGGAAAACATTAAACCCTGTGCTCCATGCCCCATACCCAAGGCAAACTGTGGTGAGATGCGAGTTCCAAAAGGCTTGGACAACCCTGTTCCTATGGCTTTGCCAGTTGTAGCCATCATGGTCTGTCTCTTTGGCTGCTTTAATAATTGCCTATGGCTTTCATCAGGAGATCTTACAATTCCTGGCATCTCCAACTTTCTTGAGTCTCCACTTTTGATTTCACTCTCACAGCTTCACACACTAGCCTCTCAGGGGCACATTGCCTGGCCTCCCAGGGCTTCCTCTGAAATCTGAGTGGAAGCCTCTATGACTCAATAACCCTTTAATTGTGCATGCTTGAAAAACCAGCACCGTGTAGGTTATGCCAAGGTCTGTGGTCAACTCTAGCAGTAGCTGGGCCCCCTTGGACCATGAGTGCAGTGGCCTCTCAGTGCCTGGGTGACTGAACTCTGGGAAACACTTGAATTGGTATCTTTGAATGATCATAATGCTCTGAGACTCTTTTCAAAGCAAAAGCTTTCAGAGGGGTTTACTCTTTTATATCCTTGAGGTTGCTAATGGATAGGGTCTTGCCACTTCATGAGATATCCTCAAGATATATTTCTTATTGTTATGATGCAAAGTACTCAGATTCTTTTTAAGGCAAATTTTTTTCAGTAACCATGCTATCCTCGCTGGCAACTTTACAGGTGCTTCCTTTTTGGACAAGCTGCAAAATGTTCACATTATTAGGCTTTTCTTTTTGTTACTGATTCTCATAGTAAGTCTGGATAAAAGCAGTCAACAGCATCAACAACTTGAGCTGCCTTGAAATGTTCTCTGCCAGACTATTTAGTCCACTACCTTTAAATTCAGCCTCACACAAAGAATTAGGACATGAACAAAACCTAGACAAATTACTTCTCAAAATGAAATATTCATGGCTTGTAGTCTTTAGAGTCCTCATTCCTGATTGAAACTTCATGCACCTTGCCTTTACTGTCTTCATTCTTTCTTATCAGCATTCTGGCCTGCTGAACTCCCCCCAGAATTTCCCATCAATTTCTGCTTAAGAATTCTAAGGCTTTACTGGCCACCATCTTTAAACCTTTCCAAACACATTCTGTAAACCAGTACCAAAAGATTCTAAAACAACATGATTAGGTATAGTTATAGCAATGGCCCCAATTCTCTGGTACTAATTTTCTGTATTAGTCAGTTTTCCTGATTCTGAGACACAATACTTGACACCCATAAGTTAAAAGAGGAGAGATTTGATTTGGCTCATGGTCGGGGAGACTCTGCTCATGGTCTACTGACAACTCTGAAGTAGAACCAGGATGGTACAGGGCTTTACTGAGGAATGCTTCTGCATTCATGGTTGCCAGAAAGCAGATTAGAGAAGGGAGAAACCAGGGAAGGAATGTACCCTCAAAGGCACATCTTCAGGGACAGGCCTTTTCCAACAAGGACCAACCTCCTAGCAGCACATTTAGCTGAACTCATCAATGGTTTATCCATCAATATGTATTGTGCCCCATGATCTAGTCACCTCCCCAGAGCTCCACCTTGGAACATGAGACTTTTGGGAGTCAGTTTAGACCTAAACCATAACAACTCAAATTGAGAATTTATAAAGCAGACATTCTGTAAAGTCCAAGATCAAGTTGGCTTGGCTGTATGGCAAGGGCCATGTCCTTCAGAGAGGTGGAATGCCGTGTCCTGTCATGGCAGAAGAACAGAAGAGCATGATGGTAGCTGTGTGAAACTTCTTCAATAAGGGCTTAAGTCCCTGTCATAAGGCAAGATCCCTAATGGCCTTGTCGTGAGGCCTGAAAGGCCCCCACCTCTTAATATTCTCATGATGACAACATCTGTATTTTGGGGGCACATATCCATACCGTAGCAACCCATGACACCAGAATTGGGTAAAACTCCAACAACACGAGACCAACGGTACCCTTCTGGCTAACTAGGCAAGCACTCTACCACTGAGTTACATCCTCAGCCATATTTTCCAGAATATTTAAACTTAAAGTAGTATCAGCCTTCAACTTCACTATTCCTGTGTAAATGAGACTCTGATACAGGATGTCCCTTCAGTAGTGCGGATTCCGAGGCACAGTCCTGGATCAGACATCTGTGCGTGCCCTGTGTGCTGTGCAGGAGGGGTTCCCCTGCAGAGCTCCTGTTATGCAGACAGGAGATGATAAGCCATGGCCTCTTGGGCTGGCAATGCTGCTGGCCAGCTTATAACGGTCCCTCTCTGTACTGGAGCACTTGGACTAACCCCCACCCCAAGCCTGGGTGGGTTCAACGCCTCATCTCTGGGGTATGGTCTCCCATAGCACTTTTCACTCTTCACTCTTATTGATGTTTATCTTTTTCTTTGACTGGCCCCATAGTGCCTTGTTTGAAAAAAATCCTTGTATTCATCTTTGTAATAAAGCAAATCTTTTGTTCAAAAGAAGCATTTCATACTGGATGAATGAATGAATGAATGAATGAATGAATGAATGAATGAATGGTTCTATTAGCAGTAATAGCTCTTTGAGGATGGAGGATTTAGATATCTTAGGCTTGGGATGTGTAGTTTGAATTTTTCCTTGTTTAAAAGTTGAAGTGAACATTCAAATCATAACCATGAAATATAGCAATAAATTAGTGGCGTGTGGAAGGTTTAGCCACACTCCCAAGCGGGACCCCCTTGTGGTGTGTCTGGGTTTCTAGACTGTTTTCAGCGCAGTTAGTTCTGGGGGATTGCATTGCCTCCTGTCGCCTTCCTCTTTCCTTGCCCACAGCAGGAGCCAGGTTTGGGAATACCTGGGAGGGCTTTCTGTGCTTCTACAGCTCCAACATCCCTGGGTATGCTGTGGAGCTGAGTCAGGCAGATGAAAGGACCACCTTTTCTACCTCTTAGTCTGCTGCAAATTCACCATTTTCCCCCTCCAACCAGCCTACATGATGTACTTAACAACCTGAGATCAAAATATGCCAAGCAGATAAAGCAGTTTCAAGAGGAGAATCAGTCTCTGACTGCAGACTACAAACGTCTTGTGATGCAGTTCAAGGAGCTACAGAAATCCATAAGGTATTTTAGGGACTTGGGTGCCTGGGCAGGGGTGGTGGCGCAGGTGGTAAGGAGAGTTGGTAGTGGCATAGAGGCGTGGTTTTGTTAGGACTGATCTCACCAACTTCTCTAAAGTTTGCCCAAGGCATGAAGGATGTTCTGTGCTCTGCTTTTCTCTCTTCTTGTGTGTCTCCTGCCCATTTCCTGATCTCCTGTTGGGATAGATTCTATTTCTGCAAAGCAGGGGGGCTATGCAGAGATTGGGCAAGGCCCCGGATTTACCATGGTTCCACCTTTTGCTCTTGTTTTGCTGCCCACTGAGGGGACCCTGGCCAGGCCTTGAGGTCAGCCAGGCACCCTCAGTGATTCTCCTTCACAGGCATTTTGCTCTCATTGATGATGAGAAGTTTCGTGAGATTTGGCTGATGAATGAAGAGGAGGCAAAGGTGCTCATAAGCAGAGCCTTCGAAGTGGACAAGATCATCCACACCCAGCATCTGGGGCTCCCCTGGACAGCACCTGACTTCTGGTTCCTGCACAATGTGGGGCCAATTTCCCAGCCGCTGCAGAAGTCCGCCACCCAGATAGTAGAGGAAGTGCTGAGGCAAACAGGTGACGAGAGCAGAGCCCCAGAGCCTTCGAGAGAAGGGGCCTCTGTCCATTTTACAGCTATAGGAGAGTGCAGAGTATGATTAGTGGATACCACTCCCCCTTGTGTTCTAATCATGAAACCTAGGAGCTCAATCAGATGCAGGTCAATTCATTTTTGGTAAGGACACTGCTATGTATCTCCATAAGGACAGACAGTTCCTCTCTCTCTCTCTCTCTCTCTCTCTCTCTCTCTCTCTCTCTCTCTTATTA
>NW_004524595.1:5766444-5768596 GCF_000260255.1 Octodon degus | reverse complement strand
TTAGAGTTGAACCCTTTGTGTCTCTCTGGCAAGATGTTCTGCTCCTGAATCAGCTGGGTGGGTCTTGCCTCTAGCCTCCTTGCAGGGAGTTCTGCTGAAGGGTTCCCTGCTGGGCCTGCAGCCTGGGTCGAATGAGGATCCACGGGTCCCAGGTTGTCTCACTTACTCACTGGGCCTGCGCTCCGGAATCTGGAGGGCCCCAGGTCGTCTCACTCACTCACTTGGGCCTGCGCTCTGGGTCTGTTCAGGATCCCACAGTGTGGGTCATCTCACTCACTCGCTGGGCCTGTGCTCTGGGTCTGTTCAGGATCCCGTGGCCTGGGTCGTCTCACCGATACTCACGTTTTAAGAACCATTAATGACACTTATATTGCAAAGTAGCAATATTTAAAATTCTTTTACTATGTCTTTCTTTATTAAGGAGAACATTTCTAAAAAAGAGAATCTTCCTCTCATTGGTTATTTGCTAACCTGAGATACAGTTTGTGTAGAAAGCAGGATAGATGCTTATCTGTTTCCTTTACTGCTTTTCAGAATAATGGATTGGATCTCTAGTACCTTCCAAAGATATCAATGAATTTTTATTTATTTATTTATTTATTTATTTATTCGTTTTAGCATTTTTAAGTAAAAGTTGCACACAGGAGGACTTTATTCCTGCTTCTTCTCAATTGTTTCTTCCTTGTATTTGCCCTTTTCCTTTCCTACTTGGTGAGACTTGGCTTTCCGTTCCAGGATCTTTTTGCGGTCATTGTCCAGTTTTAGCCTGGTGATAACTACCTTACTGGGGTGAATGCCCACGTGGACAGTTGTTCCATTTGCCTTTTCCCGCTGCCCCCGTTCAATGTAGATACATACTTCTTCCTGTAAACCTGGACTACTTTGCCAATCTGTTGACCTTTATAGTGTACTCGCACAACCTGAACTTCATCACCCTTTCGGATGGGCAGAGAGCGAACATTATATTTCTGTCTCAGCTCTTTGGAAAGGGGAGAAGACATAATTTTCCTGCGAATGTGGGAAGGCACCTTGAAATGTCTTTTACGGTTTTTGCTTCAGTGTGAAATCACAAAAGGATTAAACTTCATTTTGGCCACTGCAACTCCAGTGATGGCTGCAAAAGGGAAGAGCTCAACGAATTTCTAAAAAATGTATTTAGTACAGGGTGTACAGGGTCTTGCTATGTAGATTAGACTCCTGGTGATCCTCCTCTTTTCAGCCTCCCAAGCACTGGGATTACAGGTGCGCACCACCATGCCCAGTCTATGAATATATTTTTTTTATATTATTATCCTGAACACACAAATTGAAACAAACCTTTAAGGTTTCAGTGCGCTGCGGTACTGTGCATAATGACGGGCATATGGTCTCACTCGTGACTAGTGGGAGCCTCTTCATGTGGGTGCCTGGATCCTTGTGACACAGGCCCAGTCATCTCTGTTAGCTTCCTGGCTGTCCAAGATGATCAGATGCTCCAGGGCCGCTCTACTTTTCCTGCCTCCAGTTGGCAAGCGCCATTTCTCCAAGGATGCCTGGTTCTTGTAAACAGGAAGTCGTGTTTTGGACTCATGCTCTTGGTGCTAGGAGCTCATTGCTTTGGACTGGCTTTTATTTCTAGGTCTTTTCAGTGGACACAGAGGGAGAGAGAGTTATTGTTTAGTGATCAAATAAATAATGAATTCATCCTAATATTTCCTAATAAACAGGATCCAGGAGTTTTACTTGAGCCTACCAAAGCATGTCCTCTTTCTCCCAACTTGAAAAATGTCACATGGCTCCAAAGTAACTTTCTTCTCATGGAAGCACAGAGCAGGCTTAGAAGTAAATGTCTGTCAACAAGTGATTGCTAACCATAGTTTATACCTCTTTGTGTTTCTTTTTGTTCTTAAGAGATAGCCCACTTTAGAGTCATTTGCAATTGTCTCTGTGTGGTTAGTGGTGCCACTGGGACACACATGTAGGTTCCTTATTTCATTTTACTTTTGATCACTGGGGATCACTTTTTATTGTTTTTTTTAATACTTATGTGGAATATTTCTTTGCAGAGTAAAATGTAAAAATCAAGATATATTCAAACAAGCCAATCTTTTATTCTCCTAACTCTTTTATCACTCTCCTATAGGTAAATAGGTAAATATGAAATAGTTTATCC
>NW_004524595.1:5695098-5765909 GCF_000260255.1 Octodon degus | reverse complement strand
TTGTGGCTCATGCTGTCAGCAGCCAGGTATTGCTGATAGCATTCCTTTATGGGGCCAGGGATGTAGCTCAGTGGTGAAGCACCTGCCTGGCAAGCATGAGGTCGTGAGGTCATTGCTGGTACAAAACAAAAACAAAAAAATTTTTATGTGATAGCCACTTCTGTCTTTTTAGTGGGCTGCCTCTGATCTCTGCAGACTTAGAAACATGTAGTATGCTTGTTAAATTGTCTCTGAAATAAGAATAAATAGACTCAAGCTGTCCCTCCCAGTTCCTGGTTTATGCTGGATTTTGAGGGTGATCTTCAGACAGATGCAATTGGGAAAGCAGGGCATCACCGGCTGGCTGGGGCTGGCTGATTCTCCAGTCTCTGATTCTGCACCCTAAGCCCATGTGCTCCACATTGTAAGTGTCTTTAGCAGGCAGAGAGTGATTGATAAATTTTCTCTTTACCTTTTAAAGTCCCTCTGAGGCCACCTGACTATTGCTCAAAGTCACCAAGGCCAAGAACTTATCTTCTTTTTCTTTCTTTGCCTCTTTCCTCTCCATGACCTATCTGAGAAGAGGAGGAGGGAGAAGAGGCTGCCTCAAATCCAGAGTCTTACCTGGATCTGCCCAAGCAAATTTCATCAAAAACTACCAAAAGGATCCTGATGCTTCTGTGTGATGAGTCGGTGAGGCACTTCCTTGGGATATTTCTGAGGTTTCTGCGGGGGCCAGTGTGGTGCCCTGCATACCCTAGGAGGGACTTGAGGAGTGGGGTTAGGGTCAGCCTATACTTGTGGGGCAGGTGACAGAGAGGCTGTGCCCCACTGGGCCAGCTGGCACCAGCTCTTCCCCTAGGGGCTCAGCAGGTGGCTCCTGCTGACTGGACACGATACTCCTGAACTTCCTTATCCCTACCTGCCAACTGCTGTGGCCTTTCTCTGAGGGCTCAATTTGAAGTTCTTCCAGGTATCATAGGTGTCGGATATCTGTATTGTGCGTTGACAAAAAGGATTAGGCCAGCTACTCAGGGAGCTGAGACAAAAGGATTGCAAGTTTGAGGCCATCTTGGGAAATTTAAGGAGACCCTATGTCAGAATAAAAAATAAGAAGGGCTAAGGGATAGCCTGACACTCCCTGGGGTCAATCCCCAGTACCATGAAAGGGAACAAAAGCGCAAAGTGTTGAACTTGGAAAGTTAAATGTTGTATTGGAGCTGGGTTTGCTGGAGGTTGAATTGTTACCAAATAGGGCCAGTGTTTATTTAGGGGTCACAGTTCTTCAGTGGATGAAGAAGTGGACCAAGGCTCAGCAGCCTTTGATCCCTTGAGACAGCTGTGGCAGTCCTCTTCGCTGCAAAGGCTGGCTCTTGCCACTGGGGTCCTTCCTGTTTGCAAGCTTGATGTCAGCGGCTGCCTCCCCATCAAGGCCTCCTGCTCTCCCCAGCAACCGGCAGGCCTTGTCTTCTCATGCACCGTCCCTATCTATTTGCTGTGTATTGTGTCCTGACATGTTCATGCCTCATGCCATTCCTTCCACTCGTGCCTCCTGCTGGGTTCCATAACTGTTTGGGGATATGATGAATTGGGCACCTGAGGCTGGACCTGGTTTGGACTGCCGTGGAGACTGGTGTTTACCCCGTGGCTGTGAGAGAAGTGGAGACTGGCATTGTCCTTGGCCTTGCTCATTGGAACAGCTCTTATGCATCCTCTGGGGCCAGAGTTTCACCTAAGGGGGGTTCACTCTGTGGCATTGTTCCTGGAGACACACAGAGGGTAGCCTTGTTCCTGGAACCTGTCTCTGACTGGAGATTCCTTCTTTCTTCTCTTCAGGGTTTCCTCATAGAAAGCAAGCTGCTGAGCCTTCTCCTTCCTCTGGAGAAGACCGAGTGCTATCTGCTGAGGTTGGATGCCATCTTCTCAGTGAGTTCTACTGAACTGAGGGGACAAGGGGTGGGGGCAGGATGAGTAAATCCTGTCTCTCTTTCTGCATTGCTTTGGCCCTGATTGTAGATAGTGATCTGGAACTTTCTTGGGCTCACCATGATGATCTTTATCTTGCTCTCAGAAAAGAAATTGTCCTCAGCATCACTTAGATGTTTCCCATCTATGATCCTTCCTCACTGGCCTGTCTCTCTCTATCTCTCTGTCTCCATCTCTGTCTCTATCTCCATCTCTCTCTGACTCTGTCTCTCTCTGTCTCTATCTCTCTGTGTCTCTGTCGCTGTCTCTCTCTCTCTCTCTCTCTCTCTCTCTCTCTCTCTCATTCCTGGCCATGGCTTCAGGTTGTAAGTTCTCCTCTATACCAAAACTCAGATATAGTATGTGTTTTAACTCTCCCTTCAGCTCTCTTATGCTCCACAGATCTATGTGGGGCTGCTTCTGACTCGAAGCTTTGCCTCTCTGTTCTAATGTCCCCAGCTTTACTGTGGCTTCTGAGCGCTGGGCCAGTGCCCTCTATCCTGGGCTATGGCAGGCTCTAGGAAGGCCGAAGGGCTTGAGTTGAGCCTTTCACTCTGAGGAAATGAGACCCTTCAGCACGTGTCTGGCCTCTCTGACAGTGTCTGAACAGTCATCTTGTTTTTTCCAGGCCCTTGGAATCGAAAGTGAGGATGACTTGTATAAGCTGGTGAACTTCTTCTTCAAATATCAAGCCCACCATGGATCCTCCAGCCAGGTGAGATGAGGGGCAAGGAGTGTTTTCAGTTCTTCTGGAAGCCCCTAGAGGGCATTGCTGCCTTTGAATAATCCTAGGAAAGTGTGTGTGTGTGTGTGTGTGTGTGTGTGTGTGTGTTTCCTGAGCCCTCAGCACTGTAAGACCTGAACCCTCCATACTGTATGGATTTTGATTCCTAACACTTTCTTGAAAAGTGTAGTTCATTTGTACTACTGGGCATATATATTTTGAAACTGATTTCAGTAAGAGAATGAAATAGCAACTGTTCTGAAGAAGTCATGGTACTAAAAATTATTGCATCTTAACTTAAAATTTAAGAAGGGCCAGCCAGATAGCTCAGCGGACTAAAGCGCCTGCTTAGGCAGGCAGGGACCAGGTTCGATCCCCAGAGTGCTGTGCTGGCCCCACTCCCAGAGCACACTGAGCCCTCGACTGAGACTGGGCGTGGTGGCACATGCCTTTAATCCCAGGACTTGGGAGGCTGAAAATAGGAGGATCACTGTGAGTCCAACCTGTGTAGTGAGACCCTGTAGACCCTGTACTAAAATTATAAAAAAAGAATTTGAGTTTTACTTCTCAGGTTGGTAGAAAGCTAAACCTTTGATAGCACATAGGATTGTCACCTCCAAGTAAGGATAATGTAACAGTACGAATTACAAAGCTTTATATGCTTTATAGTTCTTGTAGAATTTTTTTCTATAGATAAATCTCAGTATAATTGCAATGTTGTATTTACTGTAGCTTTTTCATTTCTCAGATGAAATAGAATTTTCATTCTGTGTGATATAGCAGAAGACTGGAAACAACCTAAGTGTCCAACTATTTATTTATGTAATAGTAAATGATACTTTTACACACTTGGACACTGGGATAGTATGTGACTATATAAATAAAAAAGTAAAAAAAAAAATGCAAGACTACCCTGTATAGTAGTAGCATTTATGTAATAATGGGAAGGAAAAAGATTTCTGTATATATTTATATGTATATTTGCTTATACAGACATTCTCTTGGGCAGTATATATAAGAAAATGGATAACATTACTTTGCCTCAGGGAGGTAAACTGAATAAAGGCAAAAACAGAAGTAGGAGGAAGACTTTTAAAATTGAAACATTAAAGCAAAGTTTATTTTGTATTATGATTCAAAAGGATATGGATAGCTGGTAAGCTTCGATGACTACGTATCAAAACAGTGAATACCCGGAACCCAGGCTTAGAACGTTGTTGCTTGGCAGCCCTCCCCTACCTCCCCATCCAGCTTTCCCTATTTTGTCCTGGTGTAAATGTCTCCCTCTGCAAGTTCTTGGAACTTTCTTGTTCTCATCTCGTCTTCCCTTCACATGCTCATGCATTGTGTCCCCACCTGGTTACCCTTGCACCTTTCTCCAGACAAACCCCAGGGACGGCACAGGCACTGAGCGGTCAAGCCTGGCATCAGGGGTGGAGAGATTCAGCATGGCAACAGCAGTGGCGCAGAGCAGCCTTGAATCTGTCATCCCGAGAACCAGCCTGGCATCTGCGTCGGAGGCAGCAGAGCAGACTTCACTGGAGGGAGGAGATGGCGGAGAGCAGGAAGAGAAGGCAGCCCAGGCTCCTTCCAGGCTCATCCACCCTAACGATGTCCTCAAGGTCCTGGAGGCCTTCGTCATGGGTCTGAGGAAGTCCAGGTGGGCTGTGGGGCCAGAGAGCTTGTCTGAGACCTGGAGGGAGGGGAGCAGGCTGGAGCCAGGGACAGACTAGTGAGTAGTGAGTAAGGACATGACTTTGGGAAACTGAGGGACATAGTCATGAAATAAATGAGGTGTAGGAGTGATTTTCTCCTGTTTTGGTTCCTTCCTTCTTCCTTCCTTCTTCCTTCCTTCCTTCCTTCCTTCCTTCCTTCCTTCCTTCCTTCCTTCCACAAAAGTTTATTGTGGTCTGCCAGGCATAGCACCGTTTGATCAGAACAATGGCAGAAGCATGGCTGAGTACTACGTTGTAACAGGGCAAGAAGGAAGTAGCGTCTCTATTTGGTTGTCAGCGAGGTTATAGGGAAGAATGGCACAGGAATTGGGTGCTCCTAGGTCCGGGAGGAGGACCTGTGGGTTGGGGATCAGGTCAGAGCCCCTGCCTAATCTGGTGATCTTTGTCTCTGTCCCGGTGTCTGGAGCCAGGAGAGGATTTTCAGGGTGGGAGGAGTCACGATTTAACTTTTGTTCTAGAAGAATCTCTTTGAAGGCAGGGAGTGACTCAGGCTCTTGCGCTTGCCAGGGAAGCGCTTATTCCCCTGAGCCATCTCCCTGGCATGGCTACAGGGAGAGTAAGCTGTAGGCTTGTCAGGGTGGGAGGGTCAAGGGCACCCTAGAGGGGGTGGAAAGAAGGCTTCCCAATTGCACAGCTGCTTTGGATGAACTCAGGAAACAAAGGGAAGTGACAGTCAAGGTCAGTGGGTGGGGGCAGGTATGTGGATAAAACTCCAGCAATGTGTTACCAAGGTGACACAGGGCCTGCAAGGAACATGGACAATAAACGTAAGCTTTCTAAGCATCTGCCATGGTGTAATAAATAGCCCAGGACAGCTGAGTGGGGACTGGGTAGGTGGAAAGGCAGATGGTCTCTTGACTGTCATGAAGCACTGAGAGTGGCACTGTTTGGGGACTTGGGGTGTCAGGTGGAGATCATGACACTGGTGCTCATCCCTTCAGGGACTTTTGGGCACCACTGAAAGTGGGGAAGGATATGCGAGATGATTCAAAAGATTCCAAGTACTGGGAGGCTCTGTCCACCGTCATCCCCACTGCCAAGCAGAACCTGTGGGACACGTTCTACACAGCCCTGGAGCGATACCAGTGAGTGTGTGTCAAGGAGGATGGAGCCAGGCTCCCGCTTTTCACTTTCCCACCCTGCGCAGTCCTAGGGAGAGAAGTTGCCTTGTCGGGTGGGTGGCCAGTGCCTTCCTCATCCTCTTCCCCCTGGCCTGGGGGGAAGGCAAGGCTTCCATGGTCCTCTTCCACAGCCAGAGCAAAATCTCACAGGTCCCAGCCCCTACTTGGTGGTTGTTGAATTCTGTTGGCCTTTAACCCATTCTCTCACCCAAAGCCTTGTCCTGACCCAGCGGGCCAAGCTGCTGGTAGAGAATGAGTCCCTGGAGCAGCAGAATGCTGAACTACAGTCTCTCCTGCAGCAGTATCTGCACTCCAAGGTGAGCGGCAAGGTGCCTGGGTTGTGGCTGCACGCAGCGGACGAGCCCTTCCAGGTGGGCTGGGGCTGGGATGCAAAATCAGCCAGTCTCACCTCCGGTGTCAAAGTTGCTGGCAAGGCAGTGATGGTCACTGGCAGCGTTACTGCCCGGTGTCACTTCCTGAACTTCTTTCCCAGGCAGGTGGGCTGTGACCATGTCCCTTTGATGCCCATGCTTTGGTCCCACCCCTGTTAGGACCACTGTGCTTAAAGCGGTGCATAGCTGGCGGAATCCCTGTGTTTGTTTTCTCCTTGATCTGAACAACTACAGGTTAAGGGAGAGGCAGGAGCTGTTCTCTTATTTCATGAAAAGGAGAAACAAGACTCAAAGACTGGGGCTGGTGAGATGGCTCAGTGGTCTAAAGCACCTACTTAGAACAAGCTAAGCACAGGGACCGCGGTTCAATCCCCCAGCACCACATGCCAGCCAGCCCTGCCCCTTGGTGGGCTGAGCTGGCCATACATACACACAAAATAAATAAAACAAATAAATAAAATTAAAAAAAAAAAAGACTCAAAGACTTGGTGAGGCACCCAGGGCCCTGCATGCTTTCCAGCCCTTTGGCCAGCTTCCCTGGCCTTCTGGCCCCCACTAGTGGTCTCTCTAGCAATAGCTATGGCAGCTGCCCCACAGCCAGGCAGGAGGAGGAAGGAAAGTCCTCCATGACAGTGTGTGCTCTCCATGGCTAATATAGAATCCTGCACACATGTTGAGCTCATGGCTAGGAAAAGCATGCGCAACACAAACACCAGTTGCACATGGGTGAGGTGACTGAGGTGGCCACGTGTGGCCGTGGCTGGGTCCCAGGTGTCAAGCTACACATGAGTGGTGGATGAGGTGAACTTTGGCATTGTGTTGACCTCTTGGCCTGTGACAGGGCTCAGATATGTGTGGACCATATGGCCTTAACTTCCACAGACACTGCTGTGTACAAGGGGATGAGGAGGGGAGATAGGCAGGGGGAGACAGGAATCAGCGGAGTGAGGAGGAGAGAAGCTTAAGGGATTGTGTGGGTTGCTAGCTGGAGCCTAATTCACACAGAAAGGGGGGCGGGGTGAGGTGGCATCAGAAGGAAGCAGCTTTCAGCCCTCAGATGTGCTGTTTGGCTTTGGAGAGGCAATGGTTACCAGGGTTTAGAAATTGTGGGAGCGCTACATATGCACTTGACTTCCCCCCAGAGGACAAGAGGAGGAGAGCCTCGGGACAGGAAGCAACCTTCACACTAGTGGGACAGGAAGTGACCTTCACATTGGTGGAAAAGGAAGTGACCTTGACACTTTCTTTTCCAGATAAACTCTGAGCTGCAAGTTCCTCCGACTCAGGTGTTCCGAGTGCCCACCAAGTAGAAGTGGACCTGTGAGGCTGACGTGTATGAGCTGGTGCTGGAGACCAGAGCCCACCCTGGGTTTTCTGGAGCTATCATTCCAGACCTGTGGAAAGAAGGTGGCAAGAGGAGCCACCTGCCTCCTATAGTTCCTATTAAAGTCTTTTGAAACCAGAGGCAGAGTTTCTTTTAAGAGGCCAGGCCTGGTGAAATGGGAGCTCCTGCCCCTACCTGTGCACCACGAGTGAACTTGTGCCAGGTTCAGGTTGTGGTGTGTGACAGAGGTGGAGGCCAGCAGTGTGGGGTTTCCTTCTTGTTTCTCTGAGCAGCTGTTGCTATGGGTGGTGGAGACGGGAGCTCTGGGGTTTATGTAGTCTTCAACCTCCAGACTGGCCCCAGCTCTGAAGGGTTTTTCAGTGCTTTCAGGCCCCCGCATGAGCCCAGTGGTTCCCTCTGCACTGTGGGGGTGCTCCCCTTGTGGGCACACTGAGCAGCTGGCCCTGTGCTTGGGGCCCACCTTGAACCCTGGGCTACCACCAAGGGAAGAGTTTACCAACCTAGAGTGCCTGTGGACCCTGTACCCCACACCAGCAACTTCCATCTCACAAGGCCAACACAGACTTGTCAGCCCAGTGCTTGATTTATTTTATGAAGAGAAAAAAAAAAAAATCACACTCAAGCAAGGAAAAATGGCCAATAAGAACCTAGGCGCAGGCAGGGGACAGCTCACTGAGTGCAAAGTCCTGACTGCGGCAGTGGGGCAGTGGGGCTCAGGATTTGTTCTCCAGGGTCTGTCTGGGCTTGTGGGCACTCGCCCAGGCAGAGGATGCCCTGGGAAGTAGCAGAAACCCGCAGTTAGGTCCAAGATAGAGCTGAGCACATGCCGACAGGTGGCTGCCACAAGGAGGACTGGGAGGAGCGGGGCACAGCAGCTGGCTGCCCTCAGGGCTGGTGGTGAGTGCTGGCTCGGTGCTGCAGAGCTGACTGGTGGTGTGGCTCTGTCTTCAAGATGCCATCACAGGTGGGATAGTGAGGCCTTTTGCTTGTTTATTCTTTCAGAGCTCTGGATGCTGGCCCTAGTGTCTTGATTAATTTCATTAAAGCTTTATTCCTAGCCTACAAAGTCCAAAGGGCAGGCTTAGGGCAGCTTCTGCTGGAGCAGGGCTTGCAGGAGGGTGGAGCCTCAGCACCGTGTGGAGGAGAGGGGACCAGATCCAGGTCCCCACCCCTTCCCACACTCCCCAGCCCACAGGCAAGATCAGAAGGGCAGGACTGGGCAGGCAGCAGTCTGGGATGGCAGCCCAAGAGGTAGAAGGAGCTACCGACCCAAGGCTGAAGGTGGATGTGAGGCTCTTCAGGCTCTCAAGGCAGTGGGAAAAGAGTCCAGGCCACAGGGAGGGCAAACGCAGCAGGCCCTGGAGAGGTACTGGAGGGAGCAGGAACCTTCAGGCCCCTAGCAGCTTCTTGACCATGTATCCAGGAAGGCTGTAGAGGAACAGGGCCAGCATGAGCAGCCCCAGCAAGGCCAGCACGATCTTGATGATGAGCCACTTGTAGCGGGTGCAGATGAGATACTTGATGGACTTGAGTGGGTTGAGGAACCAGACGAAGGCAGTGTCGGGCCGGCTGGGGAGTGGAAAGGAGAGGTTCTGGTCACTAGCTGCCCCCTTGGGGCACCCATGCTCTGTCCTGCCAGTCCCCAGGGCACCCTGTCTCGGCCTTGGCCCCCAAAGCACTGAGCCTGGAGCCTGGGTTGTACCCATTTCTAAGCAGCAGATCTGCTTTGCATAAAGACCTATCCTCTCCATGGGGTTCTAGTGGTTGATTGCCCAGCACAGCAGGTCATTCTGATGGCCAGGAAGCCCCTGCACTTGGCAGGTCAGCGTTGCCCCATGTTGGGACATCAGGACATCAGTGCTGCATCTTCTGTCCCCTTTCCTGTGATGCTCATCATCTAGGCAGCTCTGGAGGGCAGTAACCCTCACTGTCCCACCACCATCAGAGTACGGGCCTCCTCTACTGTCTACACAGCTCCCCAGCCAAGAGCCTTACTCCGTGCTTTGGGTCACATAAACAGGTTTCATAAGACTGCCATGTACAAAGTTAAAGTCATTCAATATGTTTTTCCCATCTCCTGCCCTCCCCAGTGCTCGGGGAAGCTGGGCTGCATCAGAGTTCTGTATCAGTGAGGCAGTGTAGCCTGGCCTGGGGCACTTAGCTGATCCTTGAGACTGGAGCCAGCTCGCCACAGGAGGCCTCTCAAGGGGAGGAACGATTTCAGGATGTCCTGGGAAATCCCAGCCATACCCTCGCTCCTTTCCCTGTCCATATCTCAACTTAGATTACAGTTGGTAAATAATGCATATGGGAGAGGAGGCTGGGGTCCCTACTTATCTCACCCTGTTTGGGTGATCTTGGGTAAGCTACATCACTTCTCTGGCCCAACATGTAAAACTGTAAAGAAGCCAGTTCCTGCTCTGAGAGTCTGTGCTTCTGTCTTGAGAGTTTGAAAGCTGCTGTGTATGTTTGCATGGGCTTGTGTGTATGTGCATGTATGTGCATGTGTGTGCTTATGTGCACAGGTGGCTTCCACATGACAGCTGGCCTCCAGTCCTCAGACAGGAGGGAGAAGTACCAGACCCCAGAGCAGGGGGACTCAGGCCCCGACGATCTTCTTGGCCAGGTAGCCAGGCACAGAGTAGAGAAAGAGGGCGAACACGAGGAGTAGCAGCAGGAGCAGCAGCAGCTTGAGGAGCAGCCAGCGGTAAGTGTGCCACAGGAAGTAGCGGGCAGACTTGAGAGGGTTGAAGAACCAGATGAAGCTTGTGTCAGGCCGGCTGAAGCATCAGGAAGAGCAGAAGGGAGCACAGAGAAAGGGCGGGGAGGGGGGAGGGGGAGGGGCTGAGATGGTGAGGGCTGCGCAGGAGCAGTTCAGGTGCCTCCAGGCCCTTGAGGCCAGCTGGGGCCCTAGTGCTGCCAGGGAGCTGCTTGCCTCTGGCAAAAACTAGGAAGACCCTGTTTCCTCTGCTGGCTGGGCCTTTGCGGTGTCCCTGTTCTGATGGTTCATCCTCTATCAGAAAGGGAAGTGATGGGATTCAAGAATGGAGGGGGAGGCACCCCAGGCCACGAAGGTGTGGCCCTGAAGAAGCAGAGAGGGCACCTGGGGGAGGGGGCAGGAAGCCCCCCTTCCTGTTCTGTCCCCAAGAGCCACATGTCTGGAGGTTCAGGCAGGATCAGCACTCACTTGGGTTTCTCTAGGGGGTCAGGTTCATTACGGGCCAGGCCCACTGGATTCTTCTCTGCCTCCTCTGCTGTCAGTAAGTGCAGCTCAGCTTCCACCTTGCCCTGAAGAGGATAGTAAGGTCCCATTAGCCTGGCCAGGTGCCAAGCACTTGGCACCCCAGCTTGGCCCAGCCTCGCCCACTCCTGAGTAGGAGTGCCCACCGTGAGCTCAAACTCATCATTCTCATTTCGGGCCAGGAGGGGCCACCAGCCTTTGACGCGCTTCTGCTTGAAGATGGAGACCAGTGGCACGTCTACCTCCCCGGTGGCCATCTCCATGGTGCACTGCTTGGCTGTCTTTGCACCCCGGGGAAACCGATTCAGGTCCAGCTCAATGGCCCCTGTTGCGACCTAGGGTCAGCTCTCAGGCAATGTGACAGTAAGGACACCCCAGCCTCCCTGATGCCTAACTGGCTGAGAGTGGGCTGTCCCAGCACCCTCCCACCTCACTCCCTTCATCCCTGCCCTTCCAGGGATGTAGGGCATCCCTGGTCACCTGCTGGCTCCACTCTGTCAAAGTCCTGCTGGTCTCACAGACTTTTGGGATAAAGAATAGAGTTTGGGAGGGGTCTACTTTGCACAGGAGCAATCTGAGGCCTGGGGAGGGATGTCTCTTTAGGACGCCTTGCTGGTCCCTCTGAGGCATGTCTGAAGCACCTTGTCAGCTTCAGGTATGACATGCATGGGGGGCTCCTGGAGGTGGGATCCCCTTGGATCTCTGTCTGATGGACTAGGTGGGTCTGACACCCTGTATCTCCAAGTGAGCTCGCCCTGCCCCACCCCATCCTGCTCTCTGCTCTGGACCCCAGCCCCTGCCCCACTCTGCACCCAGGAAGTCGTCGGCAGAGAAGTGGTCAGCATCCCAGATCTGCAGGGTGAGTCGCGCGGGGATTTTGTACTCTGTCTCATCCCAGGAGAACATGGACTCCTTCTTGGAGATGACGATCCTCTCTTCCGCCGCCAGGTAGTCGAAGGGGAACAGGTAGCGCCAGTTGAAGTTGCCTTCTCCGGTGAGGGAGTGGTAATGTACATCCGTGTCCTGCTTGTCTTCCTGCTGGCCCTTCAGCCACCTGCCGGGTGCCACACACCTTTCAGACCTGTGGCTGCAAGCCAGGCGGCCTAAGCTCCCCCCCCATCCCCAAAGGTGGATGTGGCAGGCAGGGAGCGCTCACCCACCCCCGCACAAAAATGTCGCTGGACTTCTCCCCTGTGAAGAAGTCATCATCCTCCAGGACCACCTCATCTGTGTTCCACACGATGACACGGAGCTCATACCTGGCAGGGTCAGGACACCCAGTGGGCACCTCAGGCTGGGGGTTTCCCCAGAGTTCCAGGGCAAGAACAGGTAAGGGCTGGAGAGGAGAATCCCTGGGACTTGGGGTTGGCCCTGGGGCTGGGAGAGCCAATGGCAGCCATAGGGAAGCCTTGTCCCCATGGTCCCTAGCTAGATGAGCCAGCCCACCAGAAGTCACATGCTGCCTCTACTCCAGGTGGGCACACTCCTGAGCAGAGAAGCCAAGGCCAGGGAGAGCAGGGCCTGAGAGGCCAGCAGTTGGGCTCCCAATTTTATTGATACTTAAGGCCAGGAGCCTGCTATGGAAAACCTATAGGTTCTGGTTTCCTTCATGTCTTTATCTTCAAAGAGTGTTTCCCTCAAGATATAATTTAATTACAAATCTGGTAAGAATGAGGCTGTGTTGTCCATGAATGCGGATGGGGCCATAGCTCAGTGGAGTTACAGGACTAATGCTGGCCTGCAGGCCAGAATGAGCCGTGAGGTTCGGTTGCCCCCTTGTGGAAAAATTAGCAACAGCGGCTAGTTCAGGTAGAGTGACTGGGTAATTTTCCCCAGGAGATACAAAGGGAAATGTAGGGTCCTTGGTTACAACATCACCAAGAAATTCAGAATGGAGTGCTAGGGTATGAAACAAGAATAGGACCCACCAACAAGATGGCTTCATATGCCCAGGAAAGCTGGCCCTGAGCCAGGGACTAGGTGGGAGGGTATCAGACAGAGTGGGCCAAGACCCATCCTGCCACTTTGGAGAGGGGAAGGCTGAGAACCAAGAAGGTGAAGTGACCTGGTCCGGGCCAACCAGGAAGCTGGGGTTTGGCTGTTGATGTGGGCTCTTCCCACTCCACCTTTTCCTGCCTATTTCATCAGTAGGTACTTGAAGAAAACCTGGCAGATCCTATCACTGGGCTGGGGAGCACGCCCTCCGGGGCTCTGTCCCTGTGTGAGTTTACAGGCAGGCATGCCTGCAGGTGCCCTGGACAGGGCTATGTGTGGGGAAGCACAGGAGCAGGAGAGAGGCTACATGCGGGTGCCTCTGCATGCTGGCTCATGTCCCCACCCACCACAGAGTGCAGGGTGTACCCTTGCCTTTGCAAATGGGGACTTGCCAGGGCAGGTGCTGTAACACATAGATCGATCTGTTTCTCCCCCAGGAGGCTTGGCCACATCTGGGACTTAGGGCATAGTGACAGGCAAGGTCATCTGGGCCCGTGATCCCTACTGTGGGACTGGGCTGGACTGTGGGTGGGGCGGGGTAGGAGGGAGCAGCACTGGGCCCAGCAGCTCACTTCTTGGGCTTCCGGGGGGAGATGTCCAGAGGTGTCCCAGGGGCCGGCATATCCATGGGGAACATGTCCACCCACAGCTCCAGGCGACCCTGAGGAAATGAAGGGTATGACCGATGCCCCAAGGACTTCTCCCCTGCTCTGGGAAGGACAGCTGTCTTCATCCTTCCAACCCATGTTCTGTGATGGACCCATGTTGCCAATTTCCACCTTTGGATGCCAGAAATTTCTACCATATCAACAGCCAGTCACAGCTTCTGAGGGTGAAAACCCAGGTCTCCAGTCACTGAGGTAATTCTCACTCAGAACAAAGATACTTGTCATGGAAGGTGGCCTTGGCAGGGAGATGTCTGCCAGACTGGGGAGTGAAACAGGAATACAGGGAATGGTGTGAAGCCCCTTTTCTGCCTCTGTGGAACCTAGGTTCTGAGTCCATGATTCCTAATTACCCAGGAATCCTGGCCAGGCAAGTGTCACCTGCTCAATGCCCGGCTTGTCTGGGTTCAGCAGCGGCCTGGTCTCCACATGTTCTGGCACCAGGCGGCAGCCTGCTCGGGGGATGTCCTCCCAGTGCCTCAGCGCAGACAGGGCCACGTGCTCGTCTGTGGACTTCCTCTGACCTGTGGTGCCAGTGTATCAGTGATGCACATGAATTCCCCAGAACCAGGAGGCCTATGCTGAGGACAGGGACTCAGAGACAAAGCCCCCAGCCATCACCTCTCCATTTTACCATGGGGAAACTGAGTCACAGGGAAGCAGTGGCTTGCACAAGGAAGACCTCAGCTGTCCTACAGAGCCCAGAGAAATCTGTGTGCTTTGGCTTCCCTGCTTAGATAAGCTGAGCTAAGAATCCTGTGTGATTTCCTCAGGGAAGGTATTGGCACAAGCTCCCTAGCTCAGTCACCTCTACATCACCGGAAGTGCCTCATGGGGAGAGCACAGGGTTTGGAGCCAGAAGGACCTGGGCTGGTGGTTCTAAAGCCACGTGATCTCAGCAAGTCACTGAACTCACTGGATCTGTTTGAGAATCTGCAAAATGGATTAACTCATCTGCCCCGCAGGGATGAAGGAGGAGAGAAGATGGGGTGAAGCCAGGGTCACACAGCCTGGGCAGACAGGAGGGGGCTCTGGGGTGAGAGCCACAGGGTTTCCAAGTCTAGGCCAAGGCCAGGCCTTGAACACCTCTGGGCCCTCCCAGACTCTGAATCCCTGCAGAGGGCCTGGCTGGCTCAGCCAGTGTCTATTACCGTTCTCGTCCTCGATCTCCGAGGGCCCAGTGAAGACGCGGTTGGCCACCTTCACTCTCCCTGGGGGCCCAAAGTGGGGCCCATCCACTTTGCCTTCTTTGCAGAGGCGGGTCAGGATCTGGCTGGGCTTCATGGGGTCCCTCCAGATATTGTAGCCGTGTCTGTGGGAGGCGACACACAGCCTGAATGGCTCTGGTGGAGGCCAGACCATATGTGGGTGGCAGATGGTTCTCACCAGGTCTCAAACTATTGCGCTGGATCTGCAGGTGGGCCTGTGACCCTGAGGCTGCTGGAGGCTGGCCCTGCTTACACAGCTGTGGCTCACATGTTCAGCGTCTCCCAGCCACTCACCCACTCCTCAGGAACCCCAGAGATTCCCAGGAGGAAACCAGTAACAGAGAGGATAAGGGACTAAGTCAGGGTCACACAGCCTGAGTGGCAAAAGTTGGCTCAGACGCCCCCTAATGGCCTTTTCTTCTTTGCCCCTCTGCCCCACACCACCCCTGTGTGTATCCTGAAGAATGTGGTCAGTTTGTAGGGCCAGAGGCCTGGACCAGGATAGAAACCATATGTTGACGTCTCCAAATTGTCACCTCTAAATCTCGTTCTAGGGTCACAGTGCAGAAGTGCATCAGTCAGGCCTCCTTCCTGCCTCTTGCCCCCAGGGCTTCATCCCACCCCTCTCACATGGAGTAGGTCTGCGCAATGCCACATGTGGCACGGTGTTTGCTGTAGAAGCGGTTCTCCAGGTCAATCTTGGTTTCCCCAATGAGGTCGTCCGTGCCTACCAGATCCCAGTCATACACTGCCACCGTCAGCATGGACTCCATAGGGAAGGAGGCCTCGATGTCAAAGGACCTGGCAAGTGGGAGTCAGGCTTTCAGGCTGGGATGGGGCAGGAAGTGGCCTGGCTGGGAAGTGGAGGCAGGGGAGGCAGGGCGCCAAGAGGCCTTACTTCCCGAAGACGGGGTTGAGCTGCTTGGAGATGTAGTTCTCCTTGTCCCGGATGTCGGTCTTGCCTAGCCGGATGGCAATGTAGGGATCAGCTTTGCCATTGATGTCAGCAGGGTGTAGATCTGTGGCCTGAGGTAGGGACGGTGCTTCCTGAGCAGACTTCCCCAAGTGTCCCTGCCCTCTTCCTGCGGGTCCCATGGTGAAAGGTTGGGGCAGGAGCACTGGGCCAGCGTCAGGAGATTGCTGTATGGCCCTAGATGCATGCTGACCCTTTCTCCTCTAGACCAGATGACTCCTTGGTGCCTCCCAGCCTGGGACTCGGGTTGCAGCTGCTGCGGCCTCTCTTGAGCAGGAAGGGAGACCTGCAGGGGGCCTTTAGGGGGAGTCTCACCCGGACCACATAGACTCGGACCAGCACATTGATGGGATCATTGCTTGGGATGCCCTGGAACATGCCGAAGGTGGGATCGTAGCCGGCTTCCCTGGAGATGTCCTCTGGGAGTGGCACTTTGTAGACACAGAGAGAACCCTGGGGCGAGGCAGGGTCATCAGGTTGCAGGCTGGCTGGGCACAGGCTGCTGTGGCATTCCCGACCCTAATAGCACCCAAAGGTCTGGACTTCGTTGTGGCAGCTTCTGGCTCAAGGGGAGTCCCAGGGGATCTGGAGTGGCCGGGGCAGTGCTGCGAGGGGGCACAGAGCAGGGCAGCGCTGACCTTGAACCGGCCCACGATGCGCTCCTCCTCAGTCGAGCCATCCTCATCGTCACCTGTCTTGCCCCGCAGCAGGTTGAATGTATGCAGCCAGTCCTCAAAGTTGTCAAACTCAGACTCCAGCTCCTTGGAGTACACCTGAGCCACACCAGGTCACCTCAGGGGCTGGTCGCCTGTCCTGCCTGTCTGCTGCCTCCCGCCCTCTTCCCCAGTAGGGTCAGCTCCCAACCCCCACCTTGAGCTCATCGATCTTGGGTTTCTTCTTCTCAGGGGCCTCAGACCCCTGGCCAGGGTTGGGGCTCTGGGTTCTTTTCTTCTTCTCTTCCTTCATGGCCCTTGCCTTCTCCTTGCCCTTCATCGGCCCCTTCAGGCCTAGGCAGAAGCAGAAAAGGAGGCCCCAGTCAGCTTCTTAGAAAGTGGACAGAAATGATAGGAGCAGGCAGGCCCAAGGTGGTGACCCCGCTTCACCACTCATTTACGTCGCTATTTGACTTCTTGAGTCTCACTGTACACAACTGCCAAATGCAGACAACAGTCATTCCAGGGAGTATACATGGGGACTGGTGGCCTGTCCTCCAAGAAAGGGGGGCAGGGAAGAGCCTGGAGCAGATGGCCCAGGCTGAGCAGCCCTGTGCTGGCTCCCCCTCCGCTGTTGCTGCATGTTGTCTGTTCACAGCATTGACAGCCTATTCAGTGAGCATGTCCCAACCTGCCTCCAGCAGAGCGCAGGTAGGCGTACCATTGGCTTTAGGAGGGCTACTCTGATGGAGTAAGCTAGGGAAATGTTTTATGTAGTATTTTGCAAAAAGATTTCGAACTTGGGGCCTTGCGCTTGGCAGGCAGGCGCTTATGTCACTGATCTATATCCCCAGTCCCACTGAAGAGATTTATAATAATACACAGATACTAAATGCTCTGAGAAGTCCTGCAATAAAAAGACCCAGTTAGACCATCTCTCACTGAACTGATTTGACCATAGAACTCTCTCTTCTCCCCAAAAAGGCTACTAATACTATTCTATGGGAGAAGGCTGGGCAGGATGGGCTGTGAGGTCCCTTATAGTGCTAATATTCTGCAACTATGAATGTCAGCCCATTGCTGGGCTTGCCTTAGCCTGCACCCTTGGCACGCTAGGACTCCCACAAGTCTGCATCAGGCTCTGCAGCTGTAAGGGCTGCCAGGAGGGGCACAGGGAGCAGTGCAAGGTGGCAGGGAAGCTGGTCACCTGGGAGAGGCAAGCGGAGTGTCCAGAGTAGAACTTACCCTCGGTATTGTCAGCCTCCTCCTTCTCTTCCAAGTCAGCTCCTGAGGTCTCTTGCTGGCGAAGTTGCTGTCAAAAGATGAGAGGGTTTCCCTGACTCCCTAGGCCTGAATCTTCCTTTCACGTCACAGTCAGTCCCGTAGGTTAACTGTCCTCAGCACGGCCTTTCTGCCCAGAGCTGGTCTAACTAGGTCTCTTCATTGCAGGACTTCTCAGAGCTCTTAGTATGCATATATTATTATAAATCTCTATTTAGAGGGGCCAGGATATAGATCAGTGCCTGGGGGCTTTGAGGCAGGGTGTGGCAGCTTGTCTTTGGGCTCCCACAGTGCCTCCTGCAGCCATGCCCACTTCTCACAGACTCCAAACACATTTGTGGGAGAATCAATGAGGACAGGAGGAAGCACCGGGGAAGGCAGATGGGACCACTAGCCTGGAAAAGGGGAGTCCTGAGCTGGAGCCTCAAGGGGGCAAGGCCAGAAAGAGCAGCTCAGGGGCAGTGGGAGGGAGCTGGGAAGAAGGGGGAGAGCACAGTGCTGCTGTCCCCTCCTCAGTCCTGTCCCCTGGCTCCAACCATGCCTGGGCCTCACCTCCTTCATGGTGTCAATGGAGGCGAAGTATTTGGACCACCAGTCCAGCATGCTCTCATCTGGTTCCTCTTCTTCAAGCTCCTCTGCGATACCCTTTTTCTTTTTCTTCTTCTTCTCCTTGTCCTCCTCAGCCTGAGGGTTGGCTGGGTCTACAATCCTGCAGGTCCCTGTGCTTGGGACCCTATCCCAGAACCCTGGGCAATCCTGAGGACCTCAACCCACTCTGGGCTCCATGATGCTCTGTGGGTCCACCAATGTCAAAGGGGGACAGAGGGCCTTGTTTTGGAGAGAAGGGTGCAGGCCTTGTGAGGGTCATCTCCTGAGGCACCAGGCAAGGCAGGATTTGTGCCCAGGGGCAAAGGATGGTTCAATCCCTGCAGTTAGGCCTCCTGACATGATACTCAGTGTCAATATAGAGTTCCCAGGATCCCTGCATGACCCCCACACTCACCACATCCACCTTGATAACAGCATCAGAAGTCTGCAGAGGGGAACCAAGGAGACAGAACAGGATCAGCCAGTGAGGGTGCAAGGGACAGCCCAGCCCGGGGGTGTGGAGAATGGATGGGAGCTGAGAGGGTGCATGCAGGGATGTCTTGGCACTAGCAAGAGCACACTGCATGGTAAGACTACCACAGGCCCACATTAAGAGCTTCTGCCAATCCCTTAGGCCTCCTGGGGCCATGGTTCTCAGCCCTGGCTGGATGCATGTTAGAGTGATCCAGGGCTTTTAACCAGTGATCAGTTTGGGCACCAGTGCGTATACAAGAAGGCCCGGAGTGTGGCGTGCTTTTAGGCTCTGTGATGATTTCCAAGAGCAGGCAGGTCAGGAAGGAAGGGGGACATGGCATACAGGAGGTCAGGAATATTGGTCAAATAAGATCAGCCTCCATGCTGTGCTCCCTGAGCAGGGCAGTTCAGTAATAATCAAGTCAGGGCACACACAGCTGAGTGGTGGAATGGGACCCTGGCCTGACTGCCACACACCAGCACAAGGCCCAGGGGACACCAACACAGCTCAAGCCAGCCATCCTGTCTTGTGCTCTGGGCAGTGCAGAATGAGGAGGAACAGGCTGGTCAGGCAGTGGGTTAGGAGGCCAAGGGGGCTTGGGGTCTCCTGATATAGCCCCAGTAGGGAACCTCCCTGGCAGTGCCATCCAGGGATGTTTGTAGCAGGCCTCTGTTCCCCTTTCCCAAGAGACATGGTCAGGGCCAACTGTGCTTGCTAGTCAGTCCCTCTAGAGGTCAAAGGAGGCCCCTTTCCAGCCCTCAGCAGTGACTGAACCTCAAGGCACCTGTTCCAGGATAGCCTGCCTGCCCTCTCCTATGTGTCTCCCTCTGACAAATAAATAGCCCTAGACTTAAAGCCTAGAGGAATAAAACCTTTCTAGAGGAATGTGAAAATTCTTTCATCCAGTCCCATGGGGTGTCACTCAGGAGTGGCAGGGCTGGAAAGCCTGGATCAGGACCTGGGTCCTCTCCCAAGCAGTCTATCACCTAAGGTGTCATTTGCTGGAGTATAAATGCCTGTAGACTCTGGCTACCGATGCACACAGGTGCACACATGCACACCAGGCCAGTGTGAATGTGTACTCTGGCTTTGTCAAAGGGAGAGTGACTTAGTGCTGTTCTCTCAGGTGGACCGGCCTGGCTCACTGGCCTGCATGGGGCTGACCCTTTGCCTTACCGAGTCCAGCTTCACCATGGTCTCTAGTTTCTTGACGGGTACCTCTGGTTCCATGCTCACCACGACCTCTCCTGGGGGGTGAGAGGAGAGACTCCCATTGCACAGCCCATGGCAGCCCTGGAGAAGCCTGACTGGACAGAGAGACAGACAGACAGGCAGACAGAGCAAGGAGGAGCAGGAGCAACAGTGAATCAGGAAGAGTGAGGCCCAAAGCTGATTCTGGGATTTTCTGAGGAGAAGGAAGGGGAGGGGACAGTCAGTTGAGGGGGTACAGTTGGGTCCAAGGAAAGAGAAAGTGAGCCAGACATGAGAATGAGCCATTGTAGGGCCATACAGTGGAGCATACAGGATGGGGGGGGGGGAGAGACAGGATAGGGGCTTCTCCTTCACCCAGTGGAGGAGGCCATCTCCCCTTAGGCCCCATGAGTGCCTTTTCCGCAGGGACCCTCATTAGTTCCAGTATGAGGGTAGCCTGCCTCAGCTCCAAGATACAGGTCTACCTCCCTGTTGTCCCAACAACCCCACAAGATGCCCCATAGATGCCCCAGCTCCAGGCTGCTTGCACTGGGCCTGTTTGCTGGAGCACTTCTGGGGGCTGAGTGGAGCCAGGCCTGGGCTCTGGGTGGCTGTACCAGTGGTGTTCCAGTTGGGAGCTGAGCGGTCTGGGGGCCGGTAGATGAAGCGGCGCAGGGAGCTGACGGCATGGGAGCCCACCAGGGTGTAGCGGCCGAAGGCCCGGCAGTCTACCACGCGGATGTTCAAGGGCGGGTGCAGCAGCTCATTTTCTGGGAGGTCCTGGGATGTTGGTGGCATGGAGCCTGAGCCTCACGGAAGGATCAGAAGACCCTGGCCTCTCAGGCCATGCAGGCCACACCCACTCTGCCCAGCTCTGCCTGGGCCTGTACTCACCACTTCAAACCACTTGACCAGGGTGTTGAAGTTGGGGTTCTTCTTGTAGTTGTGGATCAGGGATGACTGCACTCCCTTCCCTGCACATTCGATGTCTACCCGTGGCCGATCTACCTGAGCCAGGTTCACCCGCTTCAGTTCTCGCAGGCCCCAGAACAGCACCTGGGAGAGGGTGGGGGAAAAGGGGTGCCACTCAGGTGGGAGCACAGTGGGTGGGCTGGGGCCCCTGAGGAGGGGAGTCGGAAAGAGCACAGATTTTAGGGGGTGGAGAGGGAGCCAGAACCAACTGGTTATCTCAAGAGACTGAGAAACAAGCTTGGGGTAGGAGTGAGGGGCAGAAGCCTGGAGCAGACAGAACTGAGGATGGTCCTGGACACAGCAGTGAGACAGTCAGACGGGGACAGGCACCAGCCGGGGTGGGGCCCTGGGTCTTCTATGAGCTCTGGGGTGACCATGGGCAAGCCATTTCCCCTCCTGGTCTCTCAGTCTCCTTATCTGAAAGTAAAGAGTGGGCTGAGGAGGTGGGAGGAGCACACTGGCCCTTGAAGGAGAGAAAGCTGGGCAGGAGACACAAGACAGGGACAGAAAGGGTTGCATAGGACCTTCGCGCACCTCCACGCGGTACTTGCTCAGCACAGGCCGGATGCCCACAGGCACAGGCATGATGGGCCCTCGGTCCACATCCATTGGGCCATTGATGGGGGGCAGGTCAGCCTTTCCTGCTGGCCCGATCTGGGAAGCAGGGGTCACAGGTCACACATTGGGGATCTGTGTTTGTCATGAGATCAGGGGAGACACAGAAGCCAAACAAAGGCCCAGTTTGGGCTCACTGGCCCCCTACAGAGTGAGTAGGAGACAGGCCCAAACAAATGCCCCTTCCATGCTCCCACCTGCAGAAGCTCAAAGGCAGCCAGCAGGTCTCCAGCCGTGGCATTGCCACGGTAAATCTGGTAGTACTCAAGCTGGGGCGGGAAGCGGGGTGGGCAGTATGCCTCATCTGCCATCTTTACCAGGGGCTTGGCGAAGGTCCGGCCCATGAAGTCGGCTTTGCCCTGCACAACAAACAACCCAGGTGGCCTCAGGCACCTCAGGCTGTTTACCAAGCATGTTCACACCTGCAGTCTCATTTGGTCTTTACCACAGCCTGCTAGTTGTTGTAAGGACAGGTGAGCCCACCCCACTTCACAGATGGGAAAATCAAGTCTGAGAAGCTGCCCAAGGCTTTAAGACTAGGAAGTGAATGGCAGGTGAGGGATTCGGGAAGAGCAACGAGTCTAGAGCTCTGTAGCCACATCAACATATGAGACAGTTTGTAGGAAGAGCTGGTGGCTCCCCAAGTGTCACCCTAATCTTTACTCACACTCCAAACACCTATTGGGAAGCTGGGAGACTATTATAGACTATACTAGGTGTGTGAGAGGCCAGGGGCACCTGGGGTGGGAAGCCTGGCGACAGGAGGACCTTTGACCCGCATCCTGGGATCTGGCTGTCTGGGCCAGCACAGGCCCATGATGCTAGGAAAAGGCCAGACTGTAGCAGGGCCTGGGGACTGGTCAGTAGCTCGGACTCCCAGCGGGGGGTTGGGAAGTGGCCAGCCTGGATCAGCGCAGGTGGCCTGCAGGGGGCAAGGGAGAGCTACGGTGCTCCCAGTGGCCCCTGGCACCAGCATGCACCCTACCATGCTGTCCTGGTCATAGATTTCGATAACAATGATGGGAGGGTCATCCCGCAGCTCATGAGCTTCCCCGTACAGTTCCAGGTTGTCGAACACCAGCATCTGGTCCCAGGTGGGACACAGCGTCTCATTCAGCACCTGTAGAATGGCATGGAGATGAACAAGTGGTGGTGGGTGGGTAGATACCAGCCTGGTCAGGGGTGCCAGGGAACTGGGGGCAGGATGACAGTTCGCCCAACTTTTTCAGAAATCTTTTTTTTCTTTCTTTCTTCCTTTTCTTTTCTTTTTTCTTTCTTTTGAGACCAGATCTGCTGTGCATTTCAGACTGGCCTTGCAATCTCTATGTAGCCCAGGCTGGCCTCCAAGTTGCAGAGATCCTCCTGCCTCAGCCTTCCAATTGCTGGGATTACAAGTGTGCACTGCCATGCCCAGTTTTCAAAAATTCTGAAGTCAAGGCTAACATGCAATCTGCTCCTCATACTCTGCCACAATTTTCCATCTTTCCTGCCTTGTGATAGACACAGAGCCTACCCCCAGCTTCCAGGTAGAGCCTGCCCAACCAAAGTAGCTTTACATAGCAAGGCCTGGGTCTGTGGTGACCTACAAGGGTCCCCTCCAAGAACCTGGGGTGCTGGGAGACTGGACCTACAAACTCAGTGCCCCCCAAGGCAGTACCCTGAGCCCTCACCTCTGTGCACTGGCTCTGGTTAATGAAGAATACTCGGGCAAAAGGGTCAGAGAGCCCGCTGCTATCAGCAGCAAAGAGGCTGCGGGCCTGGTACATGTGGGCTCGGAGCTGGAAGGCCTGCTTTTCTGTGGAGAAGAGTGGGCTGAGGAGGGGAGCGCAGTCCCATGACCCTCCCTGGTGAGGGTTGGGAGGGGCTGCTCAGGCCAGGAAGCCTCACTCACTGGTGTAGACCAGGCTGATGGGAGGGAAGGAGTGCAGGCCCAGGTTCTGGGCTGCCTTGACCTCTTCGAAGCCACAGGGCAGGCCACAGAGGAAGTCCTTCCGCTGCTTGCTGAGACCCAGCCACAGGTAAAGTTCCAGCTTGGCCTGTACAGTCCAGCCCGCCGAGCCGAAGCCCCGCTTCCCTGGCAGCTGGGGGCAGGCTCTGTGTCACCAGGGGCCTGACAGCTCCACCAGGGGTGGAGCAGGACAGGGCTGGGGGGGGGGCGGCTGGTCAGAGACTCCCCTGGCCCTTCCCAGCCACACCCCTGGGCTGGGGTGGGGTGAGAGCAGAGTGGGGTATGCAGGGTGGGGCTGCCCAATATTTTCCCTCTCCCCTTCCAAGTCCCCCCACCCCCTTAGCCCTTCTCTGAATATCTGCTGGATCAGGGCTCCACCCATCAGCACAGGCCTGCAAAAGCCTGAATTCCACAGGGATACAACCCTGGAGGCACCTTGAGGAACAGTGTCTTGACCTTGGCACAGTCCTTGCCCAGCTCTTCTTCCACGATGGAGAACAGCAGGTCTTTGGAGGGCACCCGGGCGTAGGCTATGCGCTTGTTGTTGCTCATCATCCAGATGAAGACGTCGGGGATGCTGTGTTGGGGCTGTGACAAGGGAGTGGGGGATCAGAGCCTGCAGGGCCCCCTAGGGCCAGGCCTGGAGCAGGAGAGGTAGGGGGCCTGCAGGGACCGGGACCCCAGCCCAGTGGGTCAGCCCTCTCCACGCACCAAGCTTGTTTAGCCTCCTCCATTAGAGCAGCAGGGCCTTCCAGGGGGTCGGGCAGCCCTCTCTAGACAGCCCTGTTCAGGCCAAGCACACACCTCATCGGCCAGGAAGCGCAGCTTCTGTAGGAAGTTCTGGCACAGCCTCAGCTTGTCGCGCACAGTATGCCGCTTGACCTGAGCGCGCAGACTCTTGGCCTGCTGCCCCATGCTCTCCTGTGGGGAGGGAGTGCGAGGAGAGCCCAGCTGCTGCGGATCCCTTGGCCCCAGTGTCAGGATTGTGATCTCAAGGCAAAATGCCCCCTTTTCACCACCAGACCCTTCCTGGCACCCCAGGGTCCAGCTGCATCCTTACCAGTTCCCTCATGCATGATTTGAGGCGCTCGCGGTCCAGCTTGGTGCGAGAGGAGTGGCCCTGGTCCTTGTCAGCGAGGGAGAGGAAGCGGCTGCAGAAGGAGAGCCAGGGATCAGCCTGCAGGGACCTGGTTCTCCCTGGTCTGGGCCGCTTGACCCCCAGCCCCTGCTTGCCCATCTGTCACCCTGCTCACTGGCAGCCACTGCTGAGCTCCTCCAGCACCCCTCGCAGGCGGCGCTCAGGGTAGGACTGCTCCGTTTTTATCATCTCCTGCACATCATTCAGACCTTCCTCCTGCAAACCAGGAGGACCTGCTGACCTGGGACCTCACACAGGGCTATACCTTGTTCATCAAAAGGAAGCAACAGGCTCCCCAGGTTCTGCTGGAGAACCCAGAGAACTTGGTAGTTGTGAGTCTTGAATTCCTGGAGGAAGAAGTTGCCTCTAGTTGTTGACTATAGTGGGCTGAGTAGAGCTCAGGGTTGAGAACGCCTGGTGCAGGCCAGGGACAGAGGCCCGCCCAGTGGTCTCCAGGGAACCCTGGGGCTGGAGGGGCTGCGATCTTCAGACTGCACTGGAGAGCCCTGGGACAACACATTCTACAGCCCCCCCACCCTGCCCTGCAGTGGACAGGACAACCAGCCAGCCAGCCACACCCCTTCCCCGGGGCCCTAGCTCTTCCACCCTGCTGACCAGCTTGTCTGCGATGTGGTCCATGATGTTGGCATTGTAGAGGCGGCGGCGTTGGTCTGGCCACCAGCTCTTGATGTAGATGCAGGGCTTGCACTCCAGGTAGGGCAGATGGAAATAGTTCCTTGGGGGAGGCAGGGGAGAAGGAGATTGAAGTCAGTGTCAGGTGAGAGGGCCAGGCCAGGGGAGGATGAGAGCAGGGACAGCACCCACCTGTTGGTAATCTGGGGGCGCATGGGTGGGGTGGAGGACACCGAGGTCAAATCCCCTCCATCATCACCCTCATCATCACTCGAGTGCTGGATCAGGTCTACTTCCTCCTCGTCCCCATGCTCCTTCCGGGGCTGAGGCCTCCGAGGTCGTGACAGGCCATCAACTTCATTCCCATAGTTGCCTGGACAAAGAAGGGGGCATCAGGACTTGGGGTCCTTTTCTCATGAGTCCACCTGCCTCATCCACATGTTGCTTTGGAAAGCCAGGAAATGGGGCACGAACCAGACTGAATGCCAGAGAAAGAGAGGTTCTCATGCTTCCCACCCCTGTAAGATCTCTGAGCATAAGGCCCAGCCCAGGGCAAAGTCTGGGTTCCCTCTCACTCCTCTTCAGCCACCTAAAGCCTCTCCTTTTTTTCTTTACCATGTCCCAAACAGAACTCAGGACCTCTAGGTGGGGTGAAGGTTGCTCTCCCTGGGGAATAAGTATACTCCTGGGCAGACACAAAGGTGCTACACATGTGTTTAAGGACACTTAGGGGGAAGAGGTCTTCACTGTCCACCCCTCAAGGCTGAGTTCAGATGGAATGGCCACCACCAGCAGCCCTGAGGCCTGCCTCCCCTCTCCTTGTGAGCCCAGTGCTCACCTATGGTCACCTCAAAGGTGACTGGTTTATCTCCATTCTTGCGGTCAATCATTGAGGCCTCCAGGAAGGCTCCAAATAGAAAGAATTCTTCCATTCTCCCTGTGCAGCCCTGTAGAGAGTGGTTCAAACGATGCCTAAGCCTCAGTGGGGCAGCACACTGGGCCAGGCCTCCTTATAATATATCCTGGGCAGCTTTGGGCTGAGACAGGGGGCCTCCTACCCAGCCCAGACCCTGAGGCTCTCATCGTGAGTTGTCCCTGGAAAGAAGGACTGGATCTGTCCCCACAGGAACAGCCATGGCTGGGAAGAGGGGCCCAATGAGGCACCATCATGGGAGCATGTAGTGGTCATGGACACTCAGGAAGGCCTCAGGCAGGCAGAGGATGAGGGCAGAGGCCCTGGTGAGGTGCCAAATGAGGACCTTGGTGCCCTGGGAGAGGCCTCATGCTGGGGTCCAGCCTCCTGAGGTAGACTGGGCAACAGCAGACAAAGTCTGGGACTTGGGCTGCCATGTGGGGGGCAGCACAATCCCTAGGGCCTCACCTCTGAGACAGGCGTGGCCTGTTCCACCTGTACCTCAGTGGAGCTGGTGAGCTCAGGGTTGGAGGTATCCAGGATCTCCACTGCCAGGCCCAGCATGAGGCGGGCGCGGAAGGACACGCCCTCTCCCAGGCCCTCATTCAGGTCCTGGTGCTCATCCAGCAGCGTGTAGTTGCGTGTGGAGCCGTACATGTTCACCCAGGCGGGGCCCAACGTAGGCAGGAAGCCTGAAAAATGGAGAGAGGGAGGATGGACCATGTCATATCTAGGGCTCATTAAAGTGTGGGCTTTCTAACTTCTGCCTCCTGGGTGCTGAGATGATGGCTCTGTGCCTGCTGGGTGCCAGGCAGATGCAGGGTGGTCTGCTCACATCCTTGTGTTATGGGCACTGTCCTGGGTCTGCTTATTCTCTTTGGAGACCTGAGATGTGTAAGGGGGAGATAAGCCATGCTCTCTGCTTCTTGGGGTACACATCAGGGTCCACTAACAGCCAGTCTGTTGACAGGTTCTGGCTCCTTCCAAACTCCTCAGATCAGCAGCCTTTGCTGTCTTTGCAGGTGTCTGTCTCCGCCTGTCCCTGGTGGAGATGTCCACCATCTCCCTTGCGCCTTCCTCCTTACTGAAGGTCCTTCCTGTCTGCCTGGAAATGTTACTTTCTTAGGAAGCTCCCCAGTGCCTGGTCAATTCGCACTTCACTTCTCTCACAGCTGGGCTTTGTTGAACCTCATCTAACAAATTCTGCCTCGAGTAGACTCAATTCTACCCTATGTGTTTGATTTTTGTTCTTCCAGTTTTTTGTTTTTCTGACTGTTAGGAGCACTAGTCATTGAGTCCAGGGAAAGTATTCTACCACTGAGCTACACTCCTTGTCCTATTGTCTGCTTCTGAAAAAATATGTATAACTTTAAACAAATGAGCATAATTCACATAACATAAATTTCACCACTTCAAAGTGTAAATTAAAAAAAGAAAAACAAAAGCAACCCCTCTCCCTAATATCCCCAAATAAAAACAGTAGAATTCAGGGATTGGGGATTTAGTTCAGTGGTAAAGCACTTGCCTTGCAAGCATGAGGCCCGTGCTTCAGTCCTCAGTACCAAAAATTTAAAAATAATAAGGTGTATTTTAGTGGTTTCACCATGTTTTGCAACCCCTAAAAGAAACCCTGCATCTCTGAGCAGTTAGTCCAGGTCTCTCTCCCTTTGTCCTGAGAAGCACTAATCTACTTCCTTTCCCTGTGGAGTTGCCATTCTTGATGTTTCCTATTTGTGGGATGTGATAGCACATGACCTCTGGGGTCGTCTGCCTGATGTTTTGGCCATTTGGCAGCGCCTCTGTCTTCCCGGTGCCCAGCAAGCACTTAGAGGACATAACAGGATCTTGTCTCACTGAGGTCCTTATGGCAGCACAGTGCCAAGGCACACAGCTCGGCATTACTGCCCTCACTAGGCATTGCTGTCGACAGTGTACACTGTACTTAGGCACAAATTGTGTTAGAGAATGCACGTGTTAGATAATTATTCTTATTTTCATTTTACAAGCAGGAAAACAAGCACAAAAGGTACACAGCTCTCTGAGCATGAGAGCTACCTCCAGTACCCAAGGCGGGGGCTGCAGATATGGCCCCTCAGGCGGAGGTCTGGGATGGCTGGATGGTGATGTCTGGAGAGCCTCCAGTGACTCCTCCTCTCCATCCCTGCTTCTCAGCCCCCGGGATCCAGCTGCTGACCTTTGTCTCCATCATTGGAAATCTTGCGCAGGTCGATGAAGTGGGTGCCAATGGCCACATCGTTGACCTTGTCGGAATCCCGGATCTGCACTTTCATGCGTTTGCAGAGTGGAGGGAACAGGTCTGTGAAAACAACTTGTTCATTCCAGAGGGGCTCATAGCTGCTTTTCTGCACCGAAGTCTTGCCCTAGAGGAGGAGCAGGTCAGGGTCAGTGCGCATGCGCACACTTCTCTCCAGCCCCTTCCGCTTACCCGTACTCTCCCCTCCAGCCTCACAAGCTCTCTGTCCACAGGGAGAATTCTCTGAGCCCTATGGGTGGCTGAGATGATTCCTGGCCTGGTCTTACCCTCCCAGCCCCAGATAAAGGTTTCCTATTTGCCCCAGGTTCTCACTGCTGTCCCGGCCAGCTCAGCCTCCTGCGTCTTGTACCCCTGTACCTTCTGGCCAGCAAAGAAGACTTGCACGTAGGGGTCGACGAGGTCCTTGTTTTCACCGATGAAAGCCTTCTTCACATTGGCCATGAGGCTTGTGTTCATTCTGGGCAGTCCCTCTGCGCGATAAATTTTCACGTAGAAGCGGGCCCACTGGCGCTCCGCGGGCACCCCCTCAGGGAGCAGCAAATTCCTGCGGGCACATCCAGCCAGGGTCATTCGGCCAGGTCCAGAGTTACAAGCCCGACCCTAGCATCTCATTTGCATCCTCCTGGGGTCTGGGGTCTGCCTGCCACCAGCTGAGGCCCCAGAAGGCCCAGATGAGGATTAAAGCCCCTGGAGTTCATGGTGCCACGAGCTTGAGAGTGCTGGGAGAATCTATCTCCTGAGCTTTGATTTCCACACTGTTCTGGTGGTGAGCATAGTATCCAGTTCCCAAGGAAACAGTAAGACAGGCTCAAGTAGGCTACAATAATCTGTGCAGTATGATACTAATCTTTATACATACATATATTAATTTTTTTTTGTAGTATTGGGGATTGAATCTAGGACCTCACACATGCTAGACAAGCACTGTACTACTGAGCCACATCACCAGTCCTTTTAATTTTGAGAGAGTCTCATTAGAGTGCTCTGGCCTTAAACTTGAGTTCTTTCTGCCTCAGTCTCCCAAGCAAGCTGGGGTCATGGGCATACACCACCACCAGTCACCAATTTTTGTTTTTTGTTTTCAGTACCAGAGATCGAACTCAGGACCTTGCGCTTGCCGCTCAGGTGCTTATGCACCTGAGCCATATCCCTGGCCCCCCACCAGTCATTCTTAATCATCCTGCAGCAACCCCTGCCACCATCCATCTCTGGGTAAAGGAAATGTGTGGCCAGAGCGCTGGGCTGAGTCCCCACCAGCAGCTCCCTCTGAGGGAAGGTGGAGCAGGGTCCCATCTCCAGCGGCTGGGGTAACATGGGGCCTCACCCTTCAATGTCATCTTCATCAGTCTCATTGGCCTTGTGGGGTGTCTTGATGTTGTCTCCCTTGCCCACCACGGCGACATCACACTTCACGTAGCCCTTCAGCCCGGCAGAGATGTCATCAGGGTCCGACAAGATGGCCCACTTGTGATGGAACTGGTGCTCTGTGGCATGAGGGGGATATAGCACCTAGTGTCTCCACCCTTCAGGTCAGGCTGCAGGGTGGCTGGGATCACATGGGGAGAGTCTCTAGGGCTAGGGGCTGGTGGGGCCTGTGTCCAGCCTCTGTGTAGTAGGCAGTTTTGACATCTTCCCCCCAGTGCCCTTAGTTCTGAAGAGGGAGCAGGACCCAGGATGCTGTTACAGGCATGAGCTGAGCACCTTCTTGGCCCCTGAACTCCAGGCTTTCAGGTCCTTGAGCCCTGAGACTACAGCTCTGCCTGCATCTAGGCCAGAGACCGAGAGAGGCAGGCCTTTTGCAGCTGGCCCACAGCCAATGCCCTAGCAGGTCCTGCACCGAAATATTCAGATACCCCACGTGTCTTCGAGGCAGCCAACTTCCCAGCTACCTTCCCCACCTCCCAGCTCTCTCTGCTATAACTTCAGCTGGCCCCACACTGCTGCCATCCAGACCCGCCAAAGTGGAGGCACCCCTCTTTCCAGGTAGGAGCTCAGGGTGAAGCCCAAAGGTCCTGGGTGGAGCTCCTGATGGGAGCCTCCCTGTCTTGTGTGGCTCCCTGCCAGGTGCTCCCCAGGCAAAGCACTTGCTTGTCTCAGAGCTTGCCAGGGATCCACCTCCAAGCTGGGTGTTTGCTGCCCCGTGAGCTAGGGATGCCCCTGCCTTCCCTCCTTGTCCAGCTATGGACTTCTGCTCACTGTGACCAAGGGTCTCCTCTTCCATGCAGTCATCCCTGACTTCCTCAGAACACTTCACTTGGCCTCTTTGGTGCTCTTGGAGACCCACATACCCTCCTTTGATCTCACTGTGATCATCTTGGGCTGCTTGTCTCTATATGTAGACTGATGGCTTCCAAATTGCTGTAGTCCCGCCCCAGTGTGTCCCCAGGGCCTTATTATAGTGTGGGTGAAAGGAGGGGCTGAGTATCACCTTTATATCTAGCATGCAGATATTGGAAAGCAGATGAAAAGCTTTGCCTTATGAACCTTCTTTTTGTGTTTTCTGTGGGTGTTGTCCTGTGGGGCTTGGGAAAAAGGGCAGTGTCCTAGGCATCCCCCAAACTTCAGGGCGTTGCTCTTGTGGACATATGAAGTACAGAGAGATGGACAGGAGGCAGTGCTGGGCTGCCTGGCTATCTGGATGGATGGATGCATAGATGGTGGGTGATACATGGATGGCAGGATTCATTGATATGCAGACAGGGGTGGATGGTATATGGATGGGTGGCTGGGCCGATGTGTATATGAACTGGGAAAGTTTTTCAAGAAAAGAATAAAACTCAAGACTGACATAAAATTTGACTTCAAACTAAAAAGTTATTTGAAACAGGATTTTTTTTCCATCCTGAAAGGCAGATATGTAAACAGGGGTGAAGGGTGTGGGTGACAGGTTTAGTCTGACACACACCAAGTAGAGATATCTAAAGTAGGAGGTAGGGAGTGTCCTACTGCTGAGAAGGTAAGCAGAGGCTCTAGGTGACTATCAGCAATGCTACTGTGAGGATCCCTGTGTCAGGACTGATGACCACAGAGCTTCTTCCAGTCCCGCCAGTGTGTGCACTCAGGCTGGAGATGGAAGAACACCCTAAGACCCCAGTCTGTGCTTCCTACCCTGCTCCCTGCCTGCTGCTGATACCTGCCATGTGTGGCAGCTGCCAGTGTCCCAGGCTACCTCTGTGACCTAAAAGCTCATCCTCCCCCAGCAGAGAGCAGCAGTAACTAAACAGCTTCTGTCTCCCCTGGGAAGTCCTTCCATTTCCACCAGGTCCTGAAACATGCTGTGCTTCCCAGCACGACCCAGGAGTCCTGTGTCCCCAGGACCACCCATTCAACAACGCCTGGGCTGCTCAGGAAGCAAGGGCTAATCAAGAAGGCCAGGTCAACCTGCAGAAGGTCAGAGTGAGGACACCAGTGCTACTCCTGAAGGGAGGGACCGTGAGACTTCCCTCTCCCAAGTCTCTGGGAGAGCACCAGACTCAGGGGCAGATTCAGCGGGAACTCATGCCTAGGGGTGTGCTGTCCAGCAGAGAGCCTAGGGTTGACCGTACACAGGCTTGGGTTCTGCCACTTGCTTCCTGCAGCCCTGGACCAGCTTTGTCAGCCTTGTGAGCCTCAGATTTCTTAGTGTGAAACAGAAATCAGGATGCCCACATGGGGTTGGAAGGGCTGGAATTGCTGGGACGGCATGTTTATCCATTGCTTGGTACTTATACTTCTGCCCCAAAGGGAGTACTTTTCTGACCAGGACTCGACCACCCAGAAACCCAGAGGTGCGCTCTCTGCTCTCCACTGTGTCTTTCTCCAGACCCAGGCCTGTAGATAATGCCAGGAGTATTGTTTGGTCCCAGGAGGAGGTCATCCTCAGGGATGCCGGAAATTTCCAGAACAAGTGGCCGATGGCTGTGCATGTTACTTGGGGTTGGGGAGCAGCTGAGAGATTCAGGTTCTATGCCCAGACTTTTTCCCCCTATATTCAGGACAGGGTCTATAGGATCTACAGGGTCTCACTATGTAGACTGGACTCAATGATTCTCCTGCTTTCAGCCTCCAAAGTGCTGGGATTACAGGCGCATGCCACCATGCCCAGTCTCAATTGCTGTCTCGGCGCACCCTGCAGGTGGGGCCGGCAGGCCAGGCCAGGGATTGAAACCCAGCCACTGCACTCTGCCTAAGCAGGCACTTTAGTCTGCTGAACTATCAGGCCGACCCTTCTATGTCCAGACTTGGGGCAAGTCACTGCATTACCCTGTGCCACTCCATCTTAATAGAGACCACACTAGCTGTTTTTAAGGTCTCCCAAAGCTTAAATGTCCTGGGATTTTGTGGTTTCTATGTGTATGGTCTTGCGGACTGCATTCAAATCCCCTGACCTCAGTTATAATGTGCATTGGCTGAGATCTAGGAAGAACCACAGAGAAAGCTAATTGTTCTATCTCCTAGGTTAGTGTCCCTTCATTTCTCTTAGTCTTATCCATCTCATCTGCAAAATGGGAAGGGATGCTGCTGCCTACCTGTTTTGTGAAGGTCAAATGTGATAATATGGGTGAAAATTTGTATTGTATATGGCCATCACTACGTTCTGTGTAGCTGGTTCACTTCAGGAACATGAGGTGTCCCTGAGCTGATCACATGGTGACAACCCTTGGGCCATGCCTCGGGTGCCCTCACCAACTCCATACAGGGTTGACCTAAGGGTATCCACACACCGGGCAGACCAGGCATGGTCCCCCATGGCTGCTCCTCAGGTGGCCTGGGTCCCATGCAAAGGGCATTTTTAGAGCCTAGAGTCCCTCAGATGTTGCTATATCATATGTGGCATTGACTGTCACCTTCACATTTGGGTAGTGTGACATGATGGGGCGCAGTACATCTCTAGGTTCAGGCCCCTCAACTGAAAAAGGGGCTATGGAGTTCCTCTGTGTAGGGCAGAGGCTCCTTTCTGCTCAGGTGCTGGCAGCCTGGGCTGGGAGGGCAGCCTTGTTCACTGTACCCATAGGACACACAGCAGGCAACACAGCAGTCTGCCTGCCACACACAGCTGAGCAGTGGCTTTGCTCAGAGTCCTTCCCACCCTCTGTGGGGAGTTTCTGCCCTGGTTAGGGGTGACTCCTGCCAGACGGGCACACACTGCTCCCATGTCTGTGTTCAGACTGTGCACACTGCTTCTCCACATGCCAGGAGGCTGTGTACCAACTGTCACCAAACTGCACCTGTGGTCCTTGCTGGGTTAAGCCTGGGCACTGCCATAGTAGGAGACTATGGGCACCTGATTCCTGCTCTACATGCACTGTGGTTGACTAGCCTGCATGATGTTACTCACCGGGCTGGGAGTACACGGTCCCCACATCCATTTTGAAGGAACCCACCAGGGTGCCACTGCGCAGCAGGTTCTTGGAGTGAATCACCTTCCAGGAAGAACCAGCAACCACCAGTCAGCCAGGGGATGGGTGAGGTCCTCCACAGAGAGGAGCTCACTGATGTTGGCACCCCCCTAGGCCCTTCTGGGGACCCAAGCTTCATGGTGAAGCAGAAGGATGTTCGGCAGGGCAGGAGTGGCTCACTGAGGCCGAGAATCAGCCTTTCTTGCTCATGCTTGTGTATGGCTGGCTGCCATGCATGGTGGGCAGGTTGTACACTACAGAGGCACCAGGTTAAATGGCTGAGATCCAGCCTGTCACTCTTATTGCACCAGGATGTCCCAGCAAAGGGCTGGCTTTTCATGAATTGCCCAGTGAGAGAGGGCACCACCCAAGGTTGTAGGAAGGTACAGCTTAAGTTAGTGGCCCTGCTTTCCGGGGCTGCTCTGCACTCACCGATATCTTGATGATCTTGTCAAACATGACATCAGGAGAGACGTGGAAGTCGAAGACAAAGTACTAGAAAGGAAGGACCCAAGCGACTGTCACTGGTGGGCTCCTCCCTCCTGGCAGCACCTGTCTGCACCCCTGCCACTTTCCCTGAGTCCCACAGTTCAGATGAGCAGCAGAGGCATCTCATCCAGTTCTGAACAACCCAGCTGGAGACTGGGCCATCTACTGCCAGTAGCTGGAATAGTCTACACGGATGTGCTAAGCTCAGAAGGTCCTGCAGCCGGCAAGTAAGGCCTGGGCTCAGGTCCCAGTTATGCTTCTTTCTGGCAGTGAAGCCTTCAGTGATACATTCTCTGAACCCCAGTTTCTTGAACTATAAGATAGGGGTATTGACATCTACCTCAGATCTTTCTGTGAGACTCTGATGAGACATCGTAGCATACATAATCATATTGAAAATACCATTGACTTATGACACACCATGGTTTGAGGGCCACATAGACATTGCCATTAAACTGCAGTGCTGGTTGGAAGATGTGTACCGACTTTAGAGCGGTTAGAGGTAAAACTGGGCAAGTCTTAGAAAGGACCAACTACCACATATAAAGCACTTACTCAGCTGCAAATGTAAAATGCTGTGATGTGAACTGTCCTCTCTTGCTGCCCAGGTGTGGGGGCTGAGGTCAAGGATGTGGACATGGAACAGAGGGACAATTGCTTTGGTGACTGTGGGCAGGGAAAGGGGAGAAAGGCTGCCCACGTGCCTAAGGTAAACACCTGAGGAGCATGTAATCTTGGTTCTAAAAGCCTCGCCCTTGAGCACTGTGGGTAAAAGCGCCAGCTTTGGAGCCAGCCACACCTAGCTGATGCTGTGGGGTCCATGGATTCCTTTTCTGAGCCTCAGCTTACCCCTTTCTTATGGGGATGATGATTCTAGGTCACCATGCTGAACTACTCTAGGGGACTAGAAGGTGTGGTTGTGAAGTTAAAGATGACATCCAGGTCAGGCAGGCACTCCACCCAAGTGTTCCTGTTCATGGCTCTGTGTGGCAGTGACAGGTGCAGGCTGGCTGGCTTGGGGGCATCTCAGCTTTAGAGAGGTGGGCAAAGGTTTAGATTTGGGGATCATCAATACGGGGCTGGTGACTGAAGCCTGGGCTGGAGGAGATGCTAGAGAGCACTGAATGGAAAACAGGCCCAGAACAGGGTAGAGGAAGTAGTGGCAGGCTAGGAGGCTGGGGAGGAAGAACAGGAGAGATGGGGAAGTTGGAGAGAGGCTGAGAGTTCCCAGGGATTAAGGCTGACAACGGGTGGGGGAACTGAGCAGTCATTGAGCAAGGATGGCAGTGAACTGTCGGCAGGAGTGAGGGCCTCAGTGACCTGGTGTGAAGTGGTTTCAGTGACGCTGAGGGGCAGATATGATTGCAGGGGTGAACCATGACTGGAAGGGAGGGAGTGGGGATGACTCTTATGATCACTGGGAACAGGGAGAGAAAAGGCGGCCCAGACAGGCCTGTAGGAGTGGGAAAGACCCCGACTGACCACAGATGACTGACTTCTCAATCCTGCCTCAAGCACCCATGGGCTGTCATGGTTGCTATGGGAGGACACTGTGCGGACAAAGGAGAAGGAACCAGAAGAAAGGCAAAGATGAAGTTGGGCTGCTGGTGAATGGCACAATGCTAGACTCTTGAAAGAGAAGGCAGAGGAGAGAGGCAAGAGGGACGGGGCTCCCAAGATGGCCGGGCAGGACCAGGTGTGCACAGAAGGGTCTTGGCTTGGTCCATGGCTGGCAGGTTGTTCTGCAGAGGCACAGGCCATGGTCCTCCTTTCATGGTCCAGGTTCAGAGCTGGCAGCAGGGTCCCAGACCTGGTGCCCGGAGCTGGGCCAGCCCTATGGGAATGAGCCGGCTAAGCCAGGGCCAGGATCCCTCCTGGTATTTCCCGAGCAAAATTGACTTTTGGAATTTTCAGAGATCTGCTGAATCATGTTGATTACTCCCACTTGCCTCTGCTATCTTAGAGGAACTAAAGGAAAGTTCCTGCCAGCTCAGAGAGTTCGCCAAAAGCAGAGCATACCCTTGGCCATGAGGGATCCTTCCCTGAAGAGGAAGAGAAGAAAAGGGAGAGCTAACCCTGGCCATGGGGCTAGAAGGAATCCCAGCGAGACAGTTTAGAATGGTGGCCTGGCTGGGGAGTTGAACTCCCAGGGCATGCTTGGGAATATCTACAAATATTTTGGGGTTCTACAACTAGCGTGTGGGCAGGTGCTATTGGTACCTTGTGAGTAGAAACCAAGGGTGTTGATCAGTATCCTACAACACACAGGACAATCTCACTGCAAAGAATTATCCAGTCTAAAGCAGCCCTGCGAGTGAGTTTGAGAAGCCTAAGTTTAAAGGAAACAGACAAAAACAAAATTGGAGCTCTTTGGGGTTTGTGAAAAGGACACAAAAGTGATCGGCAGCAAATGTGCAAGTGAGTGAATGACTGAGTTTAACTGGTGCAAGGTGAGCCCTCACACGTGGCTTTGCCACTATCAAGTAGCCTCGGACCATGGGATCTGTGTGTATGCCCATCTGGGGAAGGCTGATCCTTATCTAGGCCAGAGGCTTTTTCCAGTCAGGGACATGTCCATCGGAATGTCCTGGTGTTCTGCCTGGAGGCTGGCAGGAAACCAGCTGGAGAGTGGGGTGTCTTTGTGGTTGGTTGCACACGAGGGTTTGGCCAGGTTAAGGCTGAAGGGTGGAGCTGTGCTCAGGGGTCCTTCCTGATGCTGCATAACTGGACAACACCAGCAGTAGCCTGAGGGCTCCCTTGGCCCTCCCTATACCTCAGAACTCAGACGCCTCACTCGAGCAGCCTGGCACCCCTCCCTGCCTAGCCCACACCTTCCATGTGGCCTCAACCATCTGGAAAGAGCTGGCATGGGCAGCTGTGTTTCTCTCATATCCCAAGTTCAAGGCTTTGGTGGGAATCCCCAAGAAGTTCACCATGAAGGCAGCAGGCCATTAGGGTAAGCACCCAGACCAGACCAGCAATGCCCCTGCAGGACTCTTGGCACCCCCCGGTGTGAAATAGGATTAACAATGGGCTGATGATGTACCTAGTACATTTGGAAGAGCATTCAGCTTGTAGAAAGCTTGGTGGTGGTACCAGTGCCACCACAGGCTGAGCTGGGATGAGGTGCACAGCCCCTGGGCTCTGGCCTGGCAGGATACAAGCACTGCTAGGAGCTGTAAGGGAGAATGCAGGCCACACTCATTTCACCAGGTGGTCCCTAACTAGAGCAGGGTCAACCTGGAATCTAGACAGGGGTCCAGAGGATGTGGCATCTCCTGCCAGGATTCTGGGGTTGTAACTGGCTGGGCTGGTAGCCCTCTGTACTCCTTGGCACTCCCGCCTCCAAGTGGGTGGGCTGGTGCCCAGCCTCATGCCACATTTAGCAGTCCCTCTCCCTCCCTTGGCCCTCAGGCCACTAACCTCATTATAGTAGGGGCAGTTCGTGGACTCCTTCATGGATGTGTACTTCTTGTCGTCCCCCACCTCTACACACACAACAGGGTCCATGTTCAAGCCCACCAGCTGCCGGGCTTCGATCACAGTGATGCTGACCTGTGGACCAGAGAGAGTAAGGGAGCCAGATGGCAAGCTACATGGGCCTTGGGCCCAGTCCCAGGGGCTAAAGGACACAGGGGCCAGCACAGACCTGGATTCACACCCTGTGCTCTGCTCTGACTCCTGCCTCTGATGTGGAGTGACCATGGAGTCATGTATGGAAGGGCAAGGTGATTCACTGTTTGCTAGAATATCTAGGGGAAGGTGGTACTGACCCACTGTTGGAGGATGAGGATGGGCATCAGTTGTTTTTTTTTTTAAACTTTTGGGCCAGTGGTCCCAGCCTTCTTAGTGCTGTGGAAGACAATTTTTCCATGGACAAAAATGGGAGTGTGGTTTTGAACGACTCAAAGAAGCATGCAACCTAAAGCCCTGAATTGCAAAGTTCACTGTAGGGTTTGCACTCCTCTGAGAATCTAATGCTGCAGTTGGTCTGACAAGAAGCAGAATTCAGGCTGTGACACTAGCCATGTGGAGTGGCTGGAAATATAGGGGAACCTCTGCTCCCTCCTGCTTACTGTGCTCACTTCCTGTTGTGCAGCGCAGTTCCTGACAGGAACCTGCAGCTGAGAGCTGGAACCCCTGTTCTAGGCAATTACAGGACTGAGTTTTTGCCCAGCACCATGGCTCTGCCACAGGAAGGCTGCCAATCTCATCTCAAATATTTCCCACACCCAGAAATTAAGATTTTTAAGTCTCCAGTAGCTTGCACTTAATCTCCTGCCCTGGGACTGTGGACCTTTGGTGCTTCATGTTTCTAGACTTTGGCTCTCTTTCCTCACTCCTGCCCGCTCCATTTGCTTACTTCCTGTGAGCGGTCAGGGAGGCTTAGGTGCCCGCTGCCACCTTCTCTGGCCTGGAGATCACCTGTTATGTGTCTTCTACTGTGTTGTTCTGGAAAGCTGTTTTTTAGTTGTCTAATCATTCAGTAAATATTCAGGGAGAAACTGCTGCTGCCATGTATAGGGAATATGGAAAGAACTCTGGACCTTTGTGTAACTTACTGTGAATGAATGTTGCTTTATAGGATTTAAGCAAAAAACAAAAACAAAAAAACAAAATTCCCAATATAATAACAACAAAAACTTTGTATTGGGCTGGGGAGATAGCTCAGCAGCATAAGTGCGTGCCTGGCAAGTGCAAGGCCCTGAGTTCGATCCCCGTTACTTCCAAAAAAGAAAATCTTTATATGCACCCACACATATATAATCATAGATATGCACAGTTAAGATGTACACATATAAAGGTGTGTATATATATAGGCATATATGTATAAATTTATAGAGAGAGACAGACAGAGGTTTGTGTAAGGTAACTACTATTTTTCCTGAACCTTGACTTCACTAATTCCTGCTTTGGATTTGAGGTGTTAGTCCCCTTATGGATGTTTCCCTATGGTAAAATATTAGAAAGAGGTGCAGACGTGGGGATGCTGCCCTTGGCCTGAGTCCCATACTTGCCCAGTGTGAATATAGAGGACATTGTGGGCTCAGTGAGCTACCATCTTCTCAGCTACAACCAGACACTTGAGCTACCTACAAGGTGGTGTGTGGGTTAATTGAGATGATGTATATTAAAAACTCAAAAACTCTATGCAAACTGTGCCCAAGTAGGTAAGGTGGGGTATAATGCTTAGAATTATTTCATGAGTCTTTCTTGAGCTTGTATTTTAACCAAAAGTCTTTCCTGAGCTGGTGTTAGCAGTGTGTGTGTGTGTGTGTGTGTGTGTGTGTGTGTGTGTGTGTGTGTAGTTGGTACTGGGGATTGAACTCAGGGCCTTATGCTAGAAAAGCTCTCTACCACTGAGCTATGCTGTCACTCCTTGGTGTTTTTGCTTATGCAGTGCCTTCCTCTAAGGAAACTGGAAGGGCTGCTCTTATGCTTCTCCTGCTGGAGATCTGGTAATTTGAATTGCTGTGCTTTGATGCAACTTTAAATATGATTTCACTCCAGAGAATTATTTTCCCTCATTACAAAAAAAGAATCACCACTAAAATTATCATCCACTGTTCCCATCAAGGTCTTATAAATATGCTGAAGACCAAGAAAAATCCACACATCAGAAGCAACGATGTTCAGAAAACAGAAACCCTTTTGCCAATGAGAACATTGCCAAGAAATCATAGAAGCGAGAACCCGAATATTTTACTCATTGAAGTAACACTTGAACTATGAAATCAAACATTTCTATTTGGAGCTTGAAGTGCCAAAGGGAACGAAGTGAATGCTAGCATCCAAGCTTCAAAGAGGTTCAATAATCACCATGTCTTCAGGGAGCTAAAAAGGAAATAGGGCTAATTAACTTAGCTCTGAAAAGTTTGCTATGAAGACAGTAAATAGACACTCACGTCCTTCTGGAATATTTTTTGCATGGTAGTTTATAGAGTTTTAACTTTCATGAACCTTTTTGGGTCACAGGTTTAAAAAAAAATCCCATTAATTTTTCCCCAAGTAACAATTCACCCTTCAAAAATGGCTTTCTGCAAGTCAGAAATGGGAAGCAAATAAGACACAGTTTTGGCATATAGCACAGATACGTCAGCTGCAGATTAACCTTTTTCATGCCAAAAGGCTGCTCTTTTTTTAAAGTCGTTTTGACACAGGGTCTCACTGTGTACTTCAGGCTGGTCTTGAGCTCACTTTGTAGCCCAGGCTGGTCTTGAACTCGCAATGATCTTCCTGCCTCAGTGTCCTGAGAAAAGGTTGTTTTTGATGTTTCCTATCTTCAGGCCTCACCATAATAGTAGCTTTTTTTTTTTTTTAACCCCATCTCCTGTTTCAGGATTCATAGATTTGGATCTCCCTTGTGGTGTGGAGCCAACATGGTGGCAAGAGTTGGAAGCTCTGACACTACAGGTAGAAGGTAGGAGGATGGAGCTAGAGAAAGAGAGAGGGTTCAGAGCAGCAAAGAGGGTTCAGGAAGGCAGGACCAGAGCTTGTGCTTGCTTGGTTGAGAGGGGTGGCCCCATAGAAGTCTGGAGGGCAGAAGGAATGTACAGGGACATGGTATCGGGTGAGGAGAACAATATTCTGCAGCATCCCATCCCCATCTAGGTTATACACAGAAAAATAAAGAAATTAATTAATTAAAATAAAAAATTGATCCTTCTTTAGTATCCTGCTGGAGGGAATGGGCCATCCTTTTCTCCAGTCATCAGCATGCAAAGAAAATGGAAACCTCAATGCCAATGTGAGGACAGTGAGAGGAAAGTATAGATTTCAACCTCAAACTCAATTCTTTCTCCAGGATAGAAGATGAGGGCTCTAAGGGAGCCAGAACTGGGATTCCTTGATCAGCTGACTCTTGATTATTGACTATTTCACAGTTTCCTGCTGAGATAAGGGCCAGATATCCCCAAGTGGCTTTATCAAAACCATCACAAGGGACAATGCTGTGTAGTAAGTCTACACCTCTGTCCCGGGGAACCCAAGAGTAATGGAGCTCTGTGACCTGCTTTGCAGGATCTGATAGTGCTTCAAAAACACCAGCTGGGAGCTAAGGAGTGCCGGTGGACTCTCCTGCAGCTTGCTTTGTCTGCCCTCATCTTCAGGGCCAGGGACATAACGTGACCTGATCATCTGAAGATCACTGCAGTGGTGCCGTGGAAGGATGAAGAGGAGGAGCTATGAAGGAGAGAGTGAACGCAACAAGGCTAGGGCTTCAGGTGGTGGCTGGGGGTGAAGTGGAGGTGAAAACTGAATGTATGGAAGTGACCTGTTAAGTCTTGGCTCCAGGAAGAAAGGGTGAGGAAGAGACACAAGATTTCATACCATGAACACCCTTACCAAGTGCTGAGCATTATTCAATAGTGAAAAAATGATAATCACAGAGAGGTGAATGTGGCTTGTCACCTCCGAGATGCCAATAATCAGGAAAGACCTCCTATGCTGTGTCCATTCTAAATATCCGAGGCCCGGGCAATGCTGTGGTCACCACTTCCAGACCTCTCTTCCAATAGTTTCCAACCTCAGAGTGGCTTGGGGCCTTGGAAACCTTTCTTGAATCTGAGTTCTGTCAAGTCCTCATCTTCTCTCACCAGCTGTCTGTGCTTTCTGAGGTCTTTCTAAGTCACCCAGGCCAAGTTCTCAGATGAGTGAAGTGCCTTCTGGTTTTGTTGCTTTGTACTTTGTGTTTATAGGAAGTAAAAACTATTTTGCACTTACTTTCTCATTGCCCCAATCCAATACCCCCCCGTCTCTGTCTCTGTCTCTGTCTCTGTCTCTGTCTCTGTCTCTGTCTCTCTCTCCATACAACACACACACACACACACACACACACACACACACACACACACAACTAAGTAAAAAATGCACAACCTGTCAGGAGATGCTTTGTTGTTGTGTTAAATGCAACAATTGTTTGTTCAAGTCAGAGAATTTTAAAAATTCTTTGGAGGGAGAACATCTGGCCTGGTTAATAAGTCTCTAGCAAGAAACAGTTTGAAAGCCACAGGAAGTAGTGAACTAAGGTGACTCAGGGAGCAACAGTCCAAGGTTTGATCTCAGAGAAACAGTCCCTTGGGCTGCTGGGGTTGGAATCCTGGCTTGCAACCCTGGTTCAAGCCCTGACTCTGGGACAGGCGCAGGGTCCTTACCTGCCTTAGCTTCCATCACTTGCATTAAGTTAAATGGAAACACATATATAGCTGTTAGCACAGTGCTTGACTTTTAATAAACCTTCAAAATTATGTTCTATTAACAAGAACTGTTTTTGATGTGCCCTTATTGGGCAGGTCAGTGGCACTGGAGTATTTGAGTTGGATTCTGTTCTTTGGAGTTTTCTCAATCTCTGCTCACTGATGGAGACAGATCCCCTGAAAAAAGCCTCGGAAGTCCCAGGACACTTGGTGTTTGTGTTTTGGCAGAGAGGTGAAGGGTGACATTCCTAGACCTCCAAGGAGCCCAAAGGCTTGAGGCCATCTAACATCACAGGGGTAGGTCCATTTGACACTGCTAAAGCTGTTTCTCAGGTGCCCAGGAAACTGGTGCTGAGTAGAGAAATGGGCTGCCCCCAGGATTAAGGAAGGCAAGGTGAACCCCTGGGGAGACACAATCAGATGTACCTGCCACACAGAAAGGTGCCACTGAGTCCCTTCCATCATCACCTGGGGAAGGGGAGGTAGGATTGTCCATAAAGAAGCAGCAGTGTGCACAGGGCCCAGGAAATGTCATCAGGAAGAAAGCTCTGCCCCTAGGAGAAGGGCTCAGTCTTATCTTCTGGGGTCTGGTGCTAGTACCCAGACAGGATGTCCCCAGGGCAGAAAGTGTAGTGACAGCCATGGAGGGTCTCCCGAAGGTTCTCTGACCTGACCAGCCACATACTTGATGCCAGGAATACCGAGCAGACTTCTGATATGCAACAGGCTCTCGCTGGTCCCCAGGGCTGGGTCTGGAGCAAAGGGGGTCTTTAGGCTGATCTTGAGAGAGATTCCTCTTCCCTGCTTCCACTCTACATAAGTCCTAGGTGCTTCTGGCTTGTACACTGGTGTATTGTGAACTGTGTTTGTAGAACTCCCTTTCTTAGGCTCTGGTCAACTTTGAGAAAACAACCAAGACTGAGGGTTTGGCCCTGGAAAGCTGAGGCCAGTGTGGCCCTGACCCTACAGCCACCATCCATGTTCATCACCTGTCCAGCCTGCAGTGTGGCCACCTTCACAACCTAGTAGCTATAAAGCCCTCTCTCAGCTTTTTTGTCTCCAGTTTGGAAATAGCTCAACAAATAAATTATGTCAATCTCAGAAAATACAGAGAAACAAGAAGAAACAATCACCCACACTCTCACCATGTAGAAATAATAGGGTGGATATTAATTCCAGCATTAGAATGATATAGAGCAACAATTACAATAAGTTGATTTCTTCAAAGGCTCTTATTTTAACTACTTGAATACTGTGTGTGTGTGTGTGTGTGTGTGTGTGTGTGTGTGTGTTTGTCTGTGTCTGCACACGTGCCTGTGTTTCTCCCTCCTTATTCTTTTTATGGTTTCTCCACACCCCACTTCCTTTGTGATGTTCAGTTTTGCACAAGATCTTGGAAGGGCTTTATTGGGATAAGCAGAGTTGGCAAATTTCACTTTGGTTTTTGTACCTCTCTACTTTGATACCTCTAGGAACAAACTTATTTTGCGAATTTATACTCATCTTGTGGTTCTCTGTGATCTCAGACCTGTGGAACCTGCAATGCACATCTGGCCCGAGTCTCCTCACCACAAGACCAGGTCTCTAAGTGCCCACCTACCTGGTAATCCATGGGCCGTCCAGCACTTGGTTCCATCTTGATGTCTGGCTTGGATCTGAGGAGGAGAATGCACCATCAAGCTTGGAGGAAGGGGCCTGCTTGCAGGCAGGAGGGCACAAATAGTGACTGGACCTTGCAGAAAGGTGGAGGGACAACAACTAAGTTTGAGAATTTGGCCTGCTCTACCCCTTCAGACACTCAAGGAATGCCAAACAGGACAGGAAATAGTTGTTCTTGGAGCAGAAGTTCTGCGGAACAGACTTTAAGTCAACAGGTTCCAGTAAGTCTGGGCAGCTCTGTGCTTTCTCTCCACCTAGAGGTGTTCAATGACCTGGGAACAGGCCACAGCCACTGTGCTACCTCTGCAGGGTGACAGGTGAGAGGCACATCCAGGAAAGGCAGAGAGGGCGAGAGCTAGGAAGAAGTCCATGGGCCTGAGTCTTCTCTACCAAATTCCAGTCCTAGCAAGGTCAGGGGAAAGTCCTATTTGTCAGGGGGAAGCACTAGGGGATCTGGGGCTCCTGTCCACTCACCGCTTGTTGGAGACATTGGTGGTAAGAGCGGTGACAGAGGCTAGAGACACCGAGTCAGGGTCCAGCCCATCCCCCAGCCGAATGGCCAGGTGGTCAAGGTCCTCCATCTCCAGCACCGCTGGCTCATCTGGTGGAGAAGGGTTGGTTAGGCGCTGGACATTCAGCAGGACAGTTACTTTGGTTTCCCCTTTAATTTTGGCACCTCAGAAACTGAGAGTCAAATTCAAGGTTTATTTGCTAGCCTTTGCCTACAATGTTACAGCCTGGATATTTGCAGTGTTTTCTATCTAATCTTAGTTTTTAATTTTAGTGTATATTATATGTCTGGTCCCCTTTAAAAAAATTTTTGGGGGGCCTGCCCCCTTAGCTCAGTTCTTTAAGTGGCTGCTTCAACCAAGCAGTCTGGCTCAGGTTGCTGTGGTTCGATCCCCACAACACAAGCCAGCCAGTCATGCCTTGAAGGCATTCAGAGAAAAAAAAAATTTGACTCTTTTTTGGAACTCTACTCTTTTATGAAACACTACTTCCAAAAGCACTGAATATTCGCTGCAGAAGAAGATAGAAAATAAAGGATCCATGCTTACAAAGCTCTCATAATAACAAGTACCTTTAACTGAGTGGCTACTACATGCCAGGCACAATTCCAGTCACTTTACACACATATCTCTTTAGAGGTCAGACCTGTCAAGATAGGTACTATTCTTGTGTCATGGATAGGCAGATGGGGGCTAAAGAAGTCATTTACCTGTGTAAAACAGTCTATAGAATTCAGGAGCTAACCCTGGATTGGTGTGTATTAATCCAATGAGATGAAGAGAACGTGACTCTGAAAAGCCAACCAAAGGAGATGGATGCACTGTACTTTATTATTTTTTTAAGTGGTACCAGGGACTGAACTCAGGACCCTGCACTTGCCAGGCAAGCGCTTATTCTACTGAGCTATCTCCCTGGCCAGAAGAACACACTGGAGTTGGCAGGGGAAGGGACCAGTAGGCCACTCGGGGGAGCCCCTCATGGGCACGTGACGGGTGGAGGGCCTACACATGTCTCCTTAGCTCCTCATCACCCACCACACCTCCTGTGGGCCTCTCTGCCTCCTCTTAAAAAGCTGTCAAGCCTCTGGCCCTGCCTGTTGCTCCTTGAGGACCCTTCAGCCTCCCAGGCCCAGCTGAGCCCCTCTGTCCTAGAGGCTGGGCTGCAGACTGGTGAGAGGGAACTGGCAAAGGCATCGCCCTGAGCTCGTCCACTGAGCAAGTGCTGTTCTTAAGATTCTGGTTTTGCCCAAAAGGAGCTGGCTAACTTGCCATATTTTTCTCTACATAAAAATAAAGTCTGTTTCTGCGTAAAGAATGAAGGATAGGGAACAATGAAAGCAGGAGGAGCCTTTAAAGACAAGCCCACCGGAAAAGGACTGCAAATTTTCAGACCAGCTGTGGTACTGCCCAGCCAGGCCCCAGGGAACTCCCGCCTGACAAGGAGATTGTCTGGGCGGGGCCTGACTCTTAGACCAGCCAATGGGAGGCTAGGCCCCGCCCAGGAGCTTTGGCTAGCCAATCCCAGGAGGCCTATTTGGGGGTGTGTCCGAGGGCGGGATTTGATGTGGTCAAGTGCAAAGAGACTGCTGCCCGCCGGCGCCTGAGCCGAGGGTAGGGCTGTGTGTCCTACCTTGTCTCTGGGGCTCCTCCTTGTGGGTCCGGTTCTTGCCGAGCTTCATGGCAGAGAACACGCTCCTCCCGGCTCTGTGAGAGGGTCCAGCAGAATGAGGTGGAGGTGGACGGACGCCGGGAAGACAGCACAAGCAAACAAGAGCAAAACACCGGGACACACACAAAAGGGAGATGGATGCCCTCACCTACTAATCCCAGGACCTGTTGGGGGTTTGACTTCCCAAATGGGGAGCCGGAGAAATTGAGGCAAAGGGAACCCCGCTGCTTCCTTCTTGGTACCCTCTTTTATTCTTGGGAGTGTATGAGGGGCCCAGCGAATGAGAAGGTGGCCTGGAGCTGAACGGAGTCATTACCTATAGCATCTCTGGGTCTTAGCCTGTTACCCTGACTTAACCCCCTCAGTCCAGTCTTCTCCGAGCCTGGAGCTCTGCAAGGCTACCAAGCTCAGCCCCGATGCTGAACCCCATCTAAACTGATTAGAAAGAGATCCGGGGGACAAAGAAGAAGCATCAGAACAGAGCAGGCAGGGTTGACTCCGACTCCGGGCGGAGGTTCAGGATGCAGGAGATAGGGAAACCAGCTATTCAGCGCTCGGGTGGCCCTAGTGTACAAAACCTGCCTCGCTTTTCTCCAGCCTGCCTATGCCTTGGGATTCTTCTTGGCCTACAGTGAAAAGGAGATGAGCCCTTTCCTGTCTGCCTCTAGCCCTGGCTTTTGTCCCTTCCTCCTGTCCCATCATTGCGAAAGCCCACTTTCCCCCCAACCCCCAGGAACTTATGGCAGACTCCATAGTTCCTACCTCTTCCTCTGGCTTGCTGTGGCCTTGTGTCCCAGGTGAAGGGCTTTGTAGTCAGGGGGGCTGAGGGAAAGGGGCAGGGGTTCTCACTGCTCTTCAGTGATGTCCCTGCAGCTGAGCCTGAGGTCCCTGGAGCCAGAAGGGACTAGGAGTAGGATTGACAGGGTAAGGTACAGTATTCCATTACCCCATTATTATTGCATGAGCCGGACACCTGACTCCCTCCGCTTCCCATTCTCCTCCTACTGGCTGTGGCTGCCATCCCATAGGCCCAGGAAGTGGCAGACATAGCTCACCCTCCAGTAGGCTTACAGCCCTTATCTTCGGATCTGTATCTTCCTCCAAGACCTAACTATGGTTTCTAAGACCCTTGGAGTCCTGTTCTTTTGCTATATAAAGTGAAGGCAGAGAGAACCCTCCTGTCCTTGCAGAGATGGCCTAGGAAATTAAAGCCCTTTGATCCAGGTTTCAGGAGACAATTTCATCCCCTGAACCAGCCCCTCTCCTAAACCTAGGACTTGGTATTCAGATGTAGGGCAAGCCATGTCCATATGCCAGTGAGGAGTAGTCAGAACCACCCTTCATGTGGCACAAGCTAACTGGCATGTTTGTGACTTTCTAAAAAGAGATGGAAGGAGGCTAGGGTGACACTGAGGTGTCTGCCTTCTCCAGTATATTGTCTGAGATGTAACAATGGAAAAGGAGGGAAAGAAAGGGGCTCTACAAAAGAATTGTTTATAAAATAATATTAAAGGGAGGTGAATTGTACACATATAAAATGGTCCAGAAGAGATTATATAACCTTTCTTGAGCAACTACTGTGGTTGAATGACTGGTCCAGCTGTTTGCTCATTTCTTCTTCCTTGCAGTTCTATGAGGGACATAGGCTTCATCTCATTCAACCAATGAAAAAACTGAGGCTCAGAGGAGAGGAAGTAATTTCAGTGTCCGATGATAAGTAGTAGATTGGGATTAAAGCACGCGGCTCCTGTCTCCTAGGCCAGCAGTCTTTCTACTCTGTGCTGTCTCTGTGACCCCAGTGCTGAGGGCATGACGCCCCTTCTGCCCACTGGGAACTTTGGCAAAAGGCTGCTGGGGCTGCACTTGTGGCGCTGTGTGCCAGCATAATCTGCAGATTGGGACATCGTCTGTGAAGAGTCGCACATAGATGGGGCTCATTGAAAAACTAACCCAGGCCTCAACACTCTTGGGGAGAGACCGCTATAAATGTTAAACTGCTAGTGACATGAGATTGAATGCTTACTGAGCCCCTGGAAGCAATCACGTGATGGTAGGATAGGGACCATCCTGCCCTTCTTGTTCTGAAACACCCTCTGGGCTTTCTCCCACCTAGTGGCCTTAGAAGCAGGTGCCAGTGGGCTGTAGGAAGCGTGGCCAGTGTGGGCCTTACTCTACTCCATCTCTTCTTTTCTCAGGGTTTGGGATTTCTTTCTGCCCAGCTTCACTTCCCCTGGGAGAAGTGCTCTGAGAGGGTCAGTTTTGAAGAGGCCCTGCCTGGAGGAGCCAACAACTCAGCATCCTAGGCTAGCACCTGGCCCTGCTACTTGAGGCCCAGAGCAACTGCCAGGCAGCAGGATATGTTTGGTTTTCTGATGCTGATTCTGTGTACCCACCCACTTAGGTCTTGGGGCATCCTTGGAGCAGTTACAGCCCTTGAATTTAAAATTACTTTATTTCTTAAAATAAACATATTTGGAGGTAAACATTGAGAGTTTAAAACAAACTACCCACACCACACCCTGAAGCAATTCAAAGGAGAAAGAAACCCTTCCCTCCCAACTCTGCATCATTTAACTGTCTGTAGAGGACAGGCTCACTAGCGGTACTCTTCCGTGTCTGGGGATATTTCAAAAAGATGTTCATTTGTTGACAACAAATGTGGAAATGTGTATAATGAACATAATTTCCAGAATTCCACTATAGGCTCCCTGCCTCTGTCGGTTTCTCCTCAGCTTGCTCACTTGCCTGTCAGTGCATCTGCGCTGTGGGCAGTAGAGCATGATGTCATCAACATCCCTGCTGCCCCTTGTAACTTTTTGATCAAAGACACTTCAGTCACTATAGGGAAAACCCTTCCTGCAGCACCTTTCCCTGGAAAGCAGTGTGCTGGCTTCCTTTGGCAAAGGGGAAAGGCCAATTTTAAAAATAGATGCTAACTTATCAGGGAATTTTGAAGATAATATACTTGTATTGAAGGCTCTCTCTCTCTCTCGATCTAGTTGGCTTCTACAATTACTGAAGATAGGTGTGGTGATGAACAGACACAGAAAACAAGCCAACAAGCATCTCAGTGCAAAACTACAACCAAGCAGCTCCTTATTCACAGGCATGTTAAGCCTGAGAAATAGGAATGGGGAGGAAAAGGTCTCTTAGGACCTTCTGAAGGCTTACAATCACATCTGTTTCCTGCGGCTGGGTTCACTGAAGTCAGAATGATAAAGCCAAATAGTACTTATTCTCTGGAGAATAAGCTTTTCAAATGAGCACACTAGTTGTAAGCTCTTCTTTCATTTATGGATCTGATGACATCTCACTGCCCAGGGCCTCGGCCTTATAGGTGGCTTTTCCTGCAACTGTCTGGCTCACCAGTTCAGGCCTCAGGAAATTGGCACAGACTCTTACCTAAGAGAATCAAGCTATGGGATGTTTCCTTGCATTGTTTAAACAACCAGGGTTTTAAAATTTGGAGGCATATTTCCAAGTGCCCAGTGTTGTGCTTATTTCACTCATTTTCCATTCCCCAAATATAGGTCATTTCATAATTTCAAGCTTTAGAAATGTCTTTGACAGTGTGTTGAATTTCAATGAGTTTAAGGAATAGTTTCCCCAGGAATGAGGACAGGTTGACCACCTTGTGAAAACTGGCCTGTTTGCACATGTATCCCTATCATACCAGGAGACTTGGAAACCTCACACATACTTATCCTGCCCCCATGAGGGCCAGGAAAACTGCTGCCAATGTCTCCCCAGTGGTCCAACTTTACAGAAAACCCAAGTGAACAGCATTATGGGAAGTATATTTCCCATCTCTCCAAAGCTATTGAAACAACCTGTCCCAGAGTCCTACCCACCATGGGAAATACACATCCCTTTATGGGTCAAATCTTGGATTAATCTTAAAGTAATCAAAGCTTAGGAGAATCCCTATCACACTTTTTATCTATTTCCATCTATCACTAAGCAGAGAAATAAACCAGCCAGTTTCCATCACCTTTCAGAGATTGCAAGCTCTTCCCACTTGGACCCTAAGGACCCTAAGTCTATTGTATTCTCTCCATAGACTGAAGAGTCTCAATTAATTTAATATCTTCTTAGAAATCTGTTTCCTTATTCCTTCAAAAGTCGTATTGCTGTACACATTAAAATAATAATCCATGCAAACTTACTTCAGCTCATCTGTTAATGGAAGATGTGGTAGAGCTAGGAACCCAGTATGGAACATGGGCTTACTTTATGGTTACAGGGAACTACCTCTTACCCACGCTGCAGCCAGTCACAGGGATCAGGCCTGGCTGAGGCCTGTGACCCTGGCCTGGAGAAGACTAGAGAGGTAGACATCACAAATGGCGTCCTGGGGCAGACAGGTGGCTTATACTTTTTGTATGAGCCTTGGACATCAAGCTCAAGGATAGACCCAAATCCTTGAGCCCTCTCTCTAAGAGAACCCCCAGGTCTGTATCATGGCCCTCCCCTCCCCCAGGATTTAACTCCCTGGTTTCCTCTCCAAGTCTGCACATGCTTCACCTGAGGCTTTCAGCCTCCCTTGGAACCTATAAACTTCTCTGTCCCACAGGTCTTGGATGGAGCTCTCCCCCAGTGGCCTCTATCATCAAAGACCTAACACTGTGTGGTCAGGGCTATTGCTTGTATGTAACAAGTACAGTTGGAACTCGTTGTGCTCATGGTAAGGCAGTGGGTGAGGCTGTGAGTTCCCTGGGATTTTAATGTAAGCAGAGACCCCAGGCCTGGTGCCAGTCACTTCAGATTCCCCAGCCCCAATCCTGATGTTTCCATGCTATCGTCACACAAACTAATTATTAATGTATTGAGATTATGGTTTTGAACAAATATCTTCATATTGTAGCAGAAGATGCCCCCATCCATCTGGTATACTTCAGTTTGTTGGCTGCACGGGTGACAGCTCCTATTACAATTCTTGTTACTTTTATTTCTCAGAAATGGCTGGTCACTGTGATGCACATTATACAAACCAATCCTCAATTGACAAGCCATTCTGCTTTCGTGCTTCCTGCTTGCTTATCCCATATAAACTCTTGACCACCAGAGATCAGGGCCTGATATTCTGGGACTGAACTCCATCAGTGCCCGATGAGGTAAGAAATCTGCCTCCACATCCTGAGTCATTTCAGTGTTTCTGCTTGTGTTGCAACATCACTGGGGCTGGTGCACTATCACTGTTTCCCTAGCTGGAAAATTGAAGTCCACCTCTCTGGCTTTTCAGCTCTCATCAATATGTTTGTCAAGTTAATTAACATTAGAACCTAGTGAAATTCCCCAAGCTTCCAGGCTCCATTTGTGGGCTCTGGGTAGGAAGGCAGACTCCCTTTCTTTTTATTTATTTGTTTATTTATTTTTATTTTTCAAACCAAATTGGTAGGACAGTTTCAATAATTAACACATTAGACTCCCTTTCTTTTGGCCCCAGCTCTTTCTCTATTCTCTGGGACTCATATTTGTCATCTGTAAAGAAGAGGTTGGCTAGAGGTCCCCTTCAGAATGCTAACCCCTGGCTACCACAGCCCTTGTGACATTCCCTGTTATGCTAGGGTCTGCGGATGACAAGGTACTTCTGGAGGAGCAGATCACCTCATCATAATCTCAGGCCACCAGCCCCAGCTGACCCGGAAGCCTGCCCCTCCTATCTGGAGTCTCCACCTCCTCTCCTTTTTCCAGAGAGGCCTGATGCATCCATTCCCCTTGGAGAATGAAGACTGGGAACCTCCAGGTGGTCTCCCTAGCTTTCTAGGTCTTCATGCTCCAACCATACTCTTCAGCCACAGAGTGCCCAGAGCTTGTCACTGGCCTCAAGGCTGTATGTTCAACTGCCTGGATTAGGTGTGGGGAGGGGAGCATCAGCTTCTTGTGCTCACCATTCTTTGCCTTTAGCCATACCCTCCCTTACAGGAAAGCTTAAGGGCCTGATCTACAGGAGTGGGGAGCTAAATAGGGCAGCAAAGGAAGAATAAGGAATGAGGATCATCCCTAAGGACCAAGAGCAGACACCAGAAGGCCCAGCCACCTGCCCCTCCCTGCTCCTCCCCCTACTGTCCCCATCCCTCCCCCTGCACGCCTGTCCCCCCTGCTGGCTGCACCTCTCAGCAGGCCCACCACCCTCTGCAGCCCTGTGGGGGAGGGGCAGGCACACCTACTTGTGCTCGCCATCTCTGCCTCCCTTCGTCTTCTCTCTGCCTTTGCTGAGTATGGGGGAGAAATGAGGAGACAAGGGGATGTGAGAGAAAGGATGTGGACCAGAGACACTTGTAGCCACAGCCCCTGGCCTTGCTGTCCCACATGCACCCCGGGGCCTTCTTGTCCCACAGACCCTCATCCCACAACCTCTGCTACCTAGTAAGCCTGGGTGTGCTGGGCCTAGGTTTGTCATGTCCCTAGACTTTGCCTCTGGAGGAAGAAGGTCCCTGAGTTACCAGCCGATCTCCTCCAACTAAAGCTATAATCCAATGATTCTAGAAAGTAGGATGCAGGTTCCCAGGGTGGGCGCCTCTTCTATCTCCTCCCAGGGTCCATCACTCCAAAAGGTGGGAAGCTCTCAGATCTGGGGGGCCACCAGGGAGACAGGGGCTGGGACTGCTTTGAGAGGGTAAGCAAATCGTAGTGTTGCTAAACAGGCATTCAGCCTCAGAGAAGAGCCACACGATGGGTGACAAGCAAGCTACCACTCCAGGGCTCAGTGCAGGGAAAGAACAGTGGTCCCATCTCCCTAGGTGGGCTTCCATTATCCCTTCTGGAATGTTCTCTCAATGCCTCCCTAGTGTCATGGCAATGAAAATAAAGAAAAGAAAGCAAATAAGTATTAACAAGCCTTTCCTTACATATTGCCCCAGCATAGACCTTACCAAGGTAGACTATTCCACACCTCAATGACTCAGGCCCCAAAGGCCTTGTGACAGTACAGCTGAAGCCCAACTTTGGACAGCCAATCTTCACCCTAGGCAAGTAAGCTAGTTTCTAATTCAAAGGTGTCAGTCTTGGCCCAGTCTCTGGCTGCCATGATTCACAGAGACCACTGAGCAGGGAACAGCTCACAGCAGATGACTGGGAGAAAGATGTCTCAGCAGCCTACCCTAGGCCAGGTGGGTGGGACATCTTCCAATAGAGCAGGGACTCCTGGGAACCAAGTCTCAGTAGGAGATTTATTGTCCCCCACCTCCTGTTAGTCTAAGCAGAGCTGCTTTACCCTGAATTGTCAATCCAGTGTCTGAGAGTTTTGTTTTGGTTTTTGTTTGAAAGAACTCTAAGGCCCTGGAAAATCTGCAAAGATTCCTTCCCTCATCTGGAGGTGGGCGAGGGTGGAGGAGGTAGGTGGAAGTGGCGCACTTAAAAGGGAACTGTGATGCTTTCTCAGTCTTTGTTCTGAAATACAGAGGTACAAGACTCACTCAGTTGGGAGCTTCAGTCCTGCCCTGCCCTCCCACGCTCAGGACCCCGGCCCATAGTCTCTGAGTATGGAAACTGAGAAAAGAGAAAGCTATCTCTTTCTATGAAGAATGACTACTTTTATGATTTCACTACAATTTCAGTTGCTGATGCTACCTGAGTAGAAATGCAAAGAACTGAAAATGCCCGGTGCTTGGAACTGTAACAGACCCCGCCATGGGCAATCCGTCAGCCCTATGAGCTGGACATCCTTCTCACCCTGTTTTCCAAATGACATTTCAGATACTCAGGTTGTCCTTGAACACTTGGCTGGCAAGCAAGGAATGCCACAGGACAGGAGGAGCGACAGACATGGCAGCCTGCTGGAATCTTGAGGGCTTCCAGGGATCTAGGTCCTTCATAGCACTAGGGCTCACTTGGACACTCAGCCCTGGGCTGGCATGAAGGGCCTCAATCTCAGCAGAGTGACTGATCTGGAGAAGGACCTCCCAAGATCATTCGCTCCCAGATTCTGACATGGTTGGCTGATCCTGCCTCTCAAGCTGCCTGGGGAGTCACAGAAGCTCTGGAGCTCAGCCTGGCAAAGGGAGGAAAGGAAGGATTTTCTAGGTCTCTGAGGGTGGAGGAACTGAGAAAGCCATGGGGGCTGCAGGGTTACTGCACCCTTAAACTCGTGCTCATGCACCCCCCTCAGCCACACCTCTCAGAGGCCCTGCCATGCAATATGGCCAGCAATCCCTAGGTGCAGGAGGGGTGTCCCCAGCTCCCATAATGAGACCCACCCCAAAACAAGACCCAGAAGACAGCAGCCTAGCAGACTGCATGCACAGAGACACCAGAGAGGGATGTGGGCAGCAGGGGATGGGGACGCAGAGGGCTGGAGAGCCAGGCCAGGTAGAGAAAATGAGGAGAGTTGTGGAGCACAGGCAGGAAAGCCCCAGTACTCTGTAGTTTAGCCATGTGGTTAAAGCTAAGGCTCCTGTCTTTGTCCTTTCAAAGATGTGGCTCCTACAGACATTCTGTGGTGTGTGTAGCTCCCTGCTGTCCCATGGATAGTGTGTGTGCTTGTGAACACGTGCATGCACACCAGCATTTGTGTATGTGTGCGTGTAGGTGTCTGGGGCCAGTGTATATTGTTGAGACACAGGGCTTAGAACCCCAATTCCACACCCATGAGAGCCAAGTGCTCATGAGGTGAGGTGGTAATTCCCTCCTTCCTACACACCGACAGCCTGGGAGGCAGGGTGCCGAGGTCTTTGCCTCTGCCCAGGGAGGCTGAATCTCCTGTGTGGACAGCATTCGAAGAACATCTGCCCACAGGTGTGGAGCTGGAGTGCAGAAGGGGTGTGCCAACATTGCTTGGAGCAAAAGGTCAGGGACTGCCTGAGCAGAAACAGTTGGGTGTTTCAGGGTGACATGGAGTCTGAAGCAGGAGGAAACGAATGCTGGCTGAGCACCTACCACATGCCAGGCTCCATGCACTATCTGGATTCATCCTGGCATTCCCATGAACTCTTTTATGGATTGGAAGGTGAGACTGAGCATTGCCTGGGCTTTGGGGACCCTGTAGAAGGTGGTTCCTTCATCCCCCAAAGCTCCCAATAGAGCTCTATGGATGTTACCTGCAGCATCTCCCAGGAGGTCATCACTGAGGGTAGCCAGAAAGTCAACTTGTTAAATTCATTCCTGTTTCTCATGCAGTGGGGTTGATGACATGCTCTTAGTCACTCAGCTGGCGAGTGGCAGAGTCAGGACGGGCCCTACTGGAGCTCAGTACTCCTGATTAAAATCTGTGCTCCTTTCCTTACACCTGCTGGTCTTCTCGCAGCTTCTGGCTGTGTCCTCAGAAAGCCTATGTCAGAGCCCACCTGCAGTCTCCCAGCCAACCCTGTCCGGCTCTTCTGTGAGTGGAGTTAGTGGATGGAAACCAGGCATTGAGCTGATCTGCTCATGGCCCATGTACTCTCTGCTCCTGCCCCCAGCATTTCTGATCTGATTCTGACCCTGTGCTGTGTCCGGCTGCAAGGAGCCTGCCGTCTCCAGGCTTCACACGGGCAGCACCTGGCTTCCTGGCTATAACCTGCTTTTCCATGATCCTTGTGGCTCTCTTGACAACAGGGATTGGGGCTTAATGGCTGTGGCTCCCATTTTAGAGGTGAGGAATGAGGTTGGAGAAGTTATGTGTCTTGCCTGGGGCCCCATGCTAGTAAGAGGCAGAGCTGGCACTCAGGCCCAGGGCTCTACTGAAGGTATGAGGAGGACCATGCCTGGCCTGAGTGACAGTCCTATGGTTCAAATGCAAAGAAGGAAAACAGATTTGTTTAATAAAGACTTAGCAGTTTCGTTACACTAATTAAGAGCCTGTTTTGTTTTGTTTCAAGCTTAAGGACTAGGTGAAGCTTACTCAGGAAGAAAAAGGTGGAAGGAGATTAGAAGATGCTTCCAGGGGCAGCAAGGGCCCCGTTTGACTTCCCAATCATCCCTAGTAACCCAGGAACCTATGGACACCGTCTCACCATTCCAGACTGGTCTCTTTCTCTCTGGGCTCTCTTGGAAATGCAATTTCATTTCTATTTTTGTAAAAATGGTGCACATGGAAGGAGCAAGCCTGGAACAGGCTCCCTGTCATCTGTAAATGGCAAGACATTTGCAGGGTACAAATACTGGCCACTAAAATGCCTGGATGCATTCTCCTCAACAGAGGGGCTGGATGCCAACTGGAGCCATTGGCTTCACTCTGGTGAAGAGAGGCCTCTCTCCCCAAACTTTCCACAGGGTGGAGGCCAGGCTGCCTGCAGTTGGCTGGCACTGCTAGGTCTTGGACCAGGGAGGCCAGGGTCTTCTCTGTTCCCTTCTCCCACTCCCTCAGTAGATCAGGGTGTCCAGACTCTTCCTCTCATGTTACCAAGCAACTCCCAGACTTGTGCTTCCTTTCAGGTTGGGGCGAGGCCTGGCATCTCAGCTGGATCTGACACCCTGCTGTCTCACCAGTGGGTTGCTGAAACACCTCCTACTTCTTGTATGTCTTTGAGAAAACTCAGCCTTACAGCCTGAGCCCAGCCTGCGTGGGTCACCATGCCCCAGGGCTCCTCCCCACATCTCTCAGGGCAGTGGGCGGTCAGAGGGGCCCAGCCTGTTACCTCCGGAAGCTCTTCTCGCCTGGTGGCCTGGAGCTGGGGCGGGAGCTGGGGAGCAGCCCGTCAGTCTCCTGGCTGTCTTTCTCTTCCTCCTGAAGAGACTCATCCCCTAGGAAGTCGCCATCATCCCAGGAGCCCACCGTGCCATCTGTGGCCTGATACCGGACCTCCACATTCAGGCAGGTCTGGAGGGAGAGGGGTTGAAGAGCAACAGTGTTTATGAATGCTTTTACCCCCAGTTCACTGGAGGAAGTCTAGATGGGAATCCTTCCCTCAGTCAATTTTGCAGATAAGGAAACCAGAACTAGGAAGACTGATACACACAGACTCTGCTGGCTCAGTGAGAACTGGTGCCAGATCCTGTGGCCCTTAGTTCTGCTCCTCCCTGGTGTCGAAGGTCAGGGCCTGCCCTGGACAGCTGAGCTCAAGGCTGCAGTGGTTCTCTGAGTCCTCTGCATACATAATTGAGAGTATCATTCAGTGTACCCAAAGGTTAGGTCATCTCCTTTCCTCAGAACCAGGGTTGCATAGAGGCTTTGTGGGGTGGGGTTGGCATGGCTCATGTAACAAAATGAGCTGAGCATGCTCTCCAGGAGAGGACTGGGCCCTGGAAGCTGTACAGAGGTGTGGAGCCACACTTCTTCCTACTCCTCCAATGTCTACTTTCCCACCCCGGAGAAGAAGGGATTTGGGGCTTTTGCTCTGGAACAAGTGGAACACCAAACATGGGTCCAGTCTCAGCAACTGAAGGGCCTGACTATGTTTCTGCTCTCTGTCCTTGGTCTCCTTTGAGCTTCAGTCTCTCCCAGTGCACAGAGAGGACTCCTTGCAGTTCCTTTCCCAGCCACATGGGTGAAGAAAGGCCTCCCAGTCTCTGATGTCCTCCACAGAGTTCTGGGGTTGATAGGCAGCTTGCCTCCAGGGCGTGGACACCATAATGTGCATGTGTAGATTTCCCAAAAGAAGGGAAAGGTACAACTTTCAGGGCCCTCACTATGCTAGATGTCATGCTAAGATGCTTTCATGTAAACTCCCTTATCTCCTCCACACAGCAACCTATCCTGCCCAGCACCTCAGCCCTGTGGAGGACCACCTGAGCAGCTCTCCTTGAAAGAAGAGTGATGGTCTCCATTTTGACTGAGCCTGACCCTATTTCCTTGTACTGATATGTACAGAGCTGGCTAGGACTTCTCTTTATCCTTTCAGTTGACCTAAAGCAATGCATATTGGTCTTGCCAAGGTGCTGGCGGTAGTCTTTGAAGGCAGGATGTATGTTTCTCTGATAACCTACCCCTGCTGCTCTTTAATGTGAGCCAGGTGGAGAGAGGATGAAGGGCCAGTGCTCTGTGTTTGCTGGTTGGGATCAAGCCTGTATCGATAGAGGCTATGACTTCCTGGGGCTTAAAAGATGACACATCAGAGCCGAAGCACCAGACCCCCAAAACAGTAGATACTATCTCGATAGCATAATGCAAATTACTTTCTCTGCATATGGCAGAGGTAAATGTAGGCCACCTACCTACCTCAGCTCACAGTACTTGCCTACTTCCCACAATTCTCAGTCATTCCTCCTCAAGCCACTCCTCCTCCACTGAATAAAACCATGCACAGCCCTGGGTCAGGCTCTTTGTTTTGGAAAGCCATCTTTGTGGCTGAACTTAGGGCCCCTTGGCTCCCCAGAATTATAAATATGTTTTAGTATCTTTACTTTCACCGTGAGTTGCACTGGGAGTGGTAGATTGGAATTAACTTGGTGGGATTCCAATAACATATCTTTGGGATTATAAATATTGACTTCTTGGACCAAGATGAGAACCTGGAGGGGACTCTTACAAGCCCTTCTGTGACCATTGGCATCTGTCACTTGATTTGCATCCCTCCCCCTGTGGTGGCTGAGATCTCATGCCCTGACTTCAAAACACCCTTTTACCAAACCACTGCCCATGTGAGGGAATGGCCTGGCTGGGGTTGAGCTCACAGGGCCCAATTGCTCTCCTTGTTCTCCCAGGTAGCATCTTGAGATGCCAAGACACAGTGGAAATTTTTTTTCTTTTTTGGGCCAGCTCAGTCCAACCTGAGGGCAGGGCTGGCATGGCATGTGGTGCTGGGGCTCGAACTGTAGTCCCCTGCACCTGCCTAAGCAGGCACTTTAGGCTGCTGAGCTATCTTGCCTGCCCTGACAGGGGCAATTCCTATCTCGTGCTGAGCTCTCCTCTGAGAGGGCCCCATCCACCATGGCTCTGAACCTGCTGTTTCTGGTAGGCAGCACACAGGACCCTGGGGAAGTGGGTACCATGGTACAGCCCCATTTTACTCATGGCTAAACTGATGTCAGAAAGTAATAGCTAGCTGAGTACACACTGTGTGCTTAACCACTGCAAGCACCTCCTGTGAATTCTTATTTAATCCTCAGAACAGTCCCTCCAGATTTGCTCACTTTGCAGAGGATACATAGCTCGCCTGAGTTGCAGAGTTAGGGAGTGGTCTAATGAAGATTTAACCTCAAGGCTTCCTCACCACCAAGCTTACTTACTGCACGTACGCAGCCATCAAGGAGCTCGAGGAGACAGCAGAGCAGGGTGGAACCGGGGGTTGAACTCAGACCCTTGCGCTTGCCAGGGAAGTGCTTATTCCACTGAGCCATTTACCCAGCCAGGGCCTGCCTTTGTTTAGGACATACATTAAGGGCTGCACTCAATCACCAGGGCCCAGGCAGGAGCAGGGAGGGGCGTGACAAATGGAGTAGGAAATGAGGTTCCTGCCTTCCCAGAACATCCCATCTTGGGAGCCAAGATAGGTGTGAGAGAGAAGGCCATACCAGAAGGGGCCAGCAGGGCTCTGCTTGGTCTCGGTGATGATTAAAGCCTCCTTAGTGATTGCTGACCTAGGTCCTAATGGAAGGCCTTCTTGGTAGAAAAGGGATGGCAATCCCAATCCTATCTCCTTCCCAGTATTGTGACCATAGGCAGGGGCTGAGGTGTCCACCTTGGCACAGAAGACCCTGCCGTGCCACAAGGGCTTCAGGCTGTTTCCTCCTCTAGCCTTGCCTTGGTGACATCACATCTGGAACATTCCCCAGGGACTCTGTAGGGGAGGGGGCAAGGCCAGCCCCCAGGTAATCTCATGATGGGAAAGTCTACGGACTCTCCAGGCACACCCACCTTGATGATAGCATTGTTGTCATCGATCAGCGTATCAGTCACTTCCACGTGGCTCTCCTCTACCACCTTCTGCAGCACCATGCGGAAAGTACCGATTAATCTGAGAATGGCAGAGGGTAGGGTGGTTTCAGAAGAGGCCACAGGATAGAGAAGTCCTGTCCTGCAAAGGGCCATGACTGGTTGGGGAAGAGATGGATGGACTTGCACAGCCCCTGGGCTGGGCCTGGAGATGGTAGCCCATGAGTTGGCACAGGAGAAGAGGAGCTGACCGGGACAGCGTTCTGTGATGGTGCATGACCTTCTACAGTGTGTGTAAGGTTGTGCATGGAAGCTATTTCCCCAGGAAAGCTCTGTGGGGCAGTAGCACCCTCGGGTGATGTGCCCAGAGGGGTGACCCAGCCACACGGAAAGGGACTCCAGCTGAGGCCCTGCAGAGCAGCCTCATAATGCCCTGAGGGGAAGCTCCTCCCTAATCTCCCTACCCACAACTGAGGCCTGCACGTTCACAAATGCCACTTGGTCTTTCACTCTTCATCTGCAACTTATAAAATCCTCAAAGGCCAAGACCCCTGTGTCTGTAGAACCTCTCTCTTCAAGCTGCACAGTGGGAGATGCAGGACATGGTGGGGCTAGGAGCAGTCTCCCTGTCAGAAAAATGAAGTTTGCAACCTAGCTAGGATGTGTACCTGCCCCTGAACAACAGTACCTAAGCATTCTCTGGTTTTCTTCTAAGTTGAGCTAGTAGCCCCTGCTCCACTGAGATGTCCTGCTCAAGTCCCTACTGTGTCCCTAGCACACACTCAAGCTTGCAAGGCTCCGTCACGGTGCACATGGTGTCTCTAGGCTACCCTGTTCCCCAGGACAGGCCGGGGTTTTCTGCATGCAGCCTCTACTTGGCATTTCCTGCACACTAGCAACCTCCACATCTGCTGGCTAAACTAAGAAGCATGGTGAGTGCCCAGTGAATGCTATCTTGAGCCCCATTTCTCCTATGTCCAGAGGCTGTTACTCTGGGAGAAAGCAGGGTACCCAGGGAAATGAACTCATGTAGTTCTTCCACTTGGGTGGATTAGAGCACTCACACCATTTCCAAAGAAGGAGCAGAGGCTTCAGGGCACCCACACTGAACTGGAGGGGTCCTGGGGCCATGTATGCTGCTGAGGTTTATAGGGGAAGAGAGTGGGACTAAAAAGGGGCAGTGACATAGTTCTTTAACAGCCAATCCAAGTGCAATGAGGTACCAACTTCCCCATGCTGAGGGCTATGGGGTATGAACAGAAGGTAGACTTTGTGCAGATAAGAAAGGATATTGAGAATGGGGGGAGAGGGAAAAGATTCTCCAGGCTCTGGAGGATCAAGACACAACATGTAGGGCCAGGGAGATAGCTCAGTGGTCTAAGCACCCACCTGGCAAGCTCAGGGACGTGAGTTTGATCCCCAGAACCACATGCCATGTTGGCCCCAACCCCTGGATAGGCTGAGCCGACCACTGAGACCAGGTATGGTGGTGCACCTCTGTAATCCCAGTGCTGGGGATGCTGAGACAGGAGGATCACTACCAGCCCAACCTACATAGTGAGACTGTGTACCAAATACATATTTTTTTAAAAAAACATGTAGTATGTATAGGTACCCCATGATGAATATATTCATTTTGCATTGCAAACATATACTAATTAAAATGTTTTTAAAATAAAAGAAAATATAAGAAAAAATAAAAAAGAAATCCTGCTGTTTATGGGAAGAGGAGGTGGGGGAGCAGCCATGTTGAATTTTCCCTCAGACCCCAGGGACCTGGGTGCTGCCTCCCCATGTTCCCAGGGTTAGACTGCTCTCTACTGCACCACTTAAAAGCCTAGCTGGGCTTCTGGGCTCCTCTCCAAGCAGCCTTATGAAAGCCCCCTGCCCTATCTTGGGCTTTATAAAGCTATGGGTGGGAGTGGTGGGAGGATGCAGGGTCTGAGGAGAAGCACAGGAGAGGGCTTATCACACGAAGGACACCTTCTCCCTGCTTATGGATGTGCAGGCCAATGTTTACCACCTGACTGCAGTGTTTGCTCATTTCCATGGTGGGAGTGAGTCTGAGAATCTTTGTCCTTCTTTGACCCTTTGCCACCTGGCTTTTTGGGCCCCTGCAGTTCCAGTGGCACCTGCTGAGCACCGGAACACAGGTTCTGGTCCCTATCCTTAGGTGCCCAAGAACAGCCCAGGAAGGTCCTCAGAATCAGTACAGGTGCTGCACTGTAACAAGAGACCCCTAGGGGGCAGGAGGGAGCTGCTCCCCTGCAAGAGCTCTGAAAGTCTCTGGTCCCTTCGTCCCTTCCTGGTTTCTCTTGCCTGAGAGTCTCAGACCTTAGACTTGGAGGGGCCTGTGAGGCCCCATGTTCAGCACCAGCCCCTGAAACAGTCTGCTGGCCAAGCCTTCGGGCCTCTGCTAGACACAGCGTGGTGTGGGCGGCCGCTTCACTACTCCGTGGGTCCCCCTGCTGGTCCAGTCTCGCTGTCTTCCTCGTACAGTGAGAGCAAGTGGCCTTGCGACAAATCTCCTGCTCTTCACGTCCTGGCCACTGCGTGGCCATCCTCAAAGACAGACAGTGTGGACAGTAGAAGGAACCGGGCTCTGGAGTCAGACAGGTGTGGATCCGCCAGCAGAGCCTAGGGGGACTCCACCTGGCAGCCCCGTGATCGCACTTAGGGCTTCTACCCCTCTGAGCTCTCCCTGCCCCCGCCCGCCCCCATTCTTCCTCTTATGCCAAAGGGCTATCTCCCTGGCACTTTCTTTTCCTAAAGGGGCCACTGCCACCTTCTTCACTCCCTAGTGGTGCAGAGACTGGCAAAAGCTCTCCTGCTGTGAACTCCTGGCCCTCCAATATTGTACAGGGCTTGCAGTTGGTCTGGACAGTGCAGGCAGATCCCGGCTGCCCCGCAACGCCCAGAGCCGCACAGCCTCATAGTGCCAGGGATGTCCACTTTCTGGAGGGGAGGCTGGGCAGATGAGTTGGACCCTCAAAAGATTTGACTGATCACACCCCTAAGAGGTGGCCTGGGCTATCAACTCCCAATGCCCCTGTCCCCAGTAAAACTAGTAAATAGTATTCTTTGAAATGGGAAAACTGATATTATCTTGGCCTTACTTAAAGTACAAAAAAATTTTTTTTTATAAAACTGCTCTTTTTTCAAAGACTGTTAAGTATCATTTAAGCAAAATCAGGGTACTTGCTATGAAAACAGCTTCAAAGCAAAGACCCTCCTGCTGCTTCCAGCCCTCCAGTCCAGAAAGTCTCTGGGGATGGAGCCAAGCAGGGTGGAGAAGGGCGACTCTTGACTTGGGCCTTTGTGGTCACCCCACAGGGTTCTACCTGCCCCAGCTGCCCTTTGTGTAGCAGGTCTCCCACCAATGGTGGGTCAGCAAGGAGGAGCGGGTACCAGAGGAAGGGTGGGCTCACATACCCCTTGCACTGCTGGGTTACAAGGAACACTGGCCTAGGTGTTTGAAGGTTGAAAGACCTGGCCCTGACCTGAACCTGAACAAGGATCTTCCTGGGCCTCAGTTTCCCCCAGGATGTTAGGTGGAAGAAGTGGGAGCTAACCCTATGTCCTGTGACAACTCCCCTCATGTGGCTCATTCAGGTGACCCATCATAAAGAGGATACTCCTCATTCGAGACCTCTGCAGAAGGATGGGGCAGCCTGGGCAGGGCTAGGAGTCTCAGGTAATTAGCCCTGGGGAGGAGGTCTGGGGTGCAGATGAGCCCACAGACTGGTCACAATAGAGCAGCAACTGGGCACCAGGATCCTGTCAATAATTCATTGCATTCCCCTGGGAGCTGGTGTCAAGTGCCCTGGGCTTGGTTGGGCCTCCACTGTGCTTCTGGCTCCTGAATTATTTAGGGCCCTGGCATTCTTAGGGCTAGGGCCAGGCTTTTGCCCTTTAAGGTCCAGGACAGGAAGAGAAAGATGCACAAGATCCTCCAAGCCCCACATCCCATCCTTGCATGATAGCCAAGGTTCCTGGAAGGAAGCTGTGGTTCAAGGTGGGGTGGAGCAGACAGGGGCCTTCTAGTCCCTCACTGGGATGTTCCCTTCCTTCCCATCATGTCTGTATCTCTCAGCAGCCCCTAGGACCCTTAGGTGGGGTCCAGGTAGGCCTTTCCTTTGGTTCAGGAAAATAGAACCCTGATTCCAAGATGGAGACTACTGAATGCCCCCTGACTGAAGTACCCCCCAAGCCCCCAGCTGGCCCCTGTCAGAATGGGACTATGTCGGGGGGTCATGTCCAGGCGACAGCATCCTGGACCTCCTCTGGGTTTCTGACTCTCTCACCAGGCCTGAGCCCTTCTTATGAGGTTTCCTGTCTTCTCTTGGGTGTTACCAGTGGGGAAGAGGGGGATAGAGTTAGGATAGGAACCACATCCCCCCTTCCCTCTTGGCATTTGAGAGTACTGAATTGGAGCCTTAACTGTCAACATATTCGCTATGTGACAGCCACCCTCCCAAATACTTAGGATCAGGCTACAGCAGGAGTTTCAATGTGCTCAAGGCTTTCCAGCATCTGTGGTGGTTCTAGTGCTAACACTGTTAATGATTTAATAATCTTTTCCATGTCCTCCATTTTCACTGTCTCTGTTGAACTATCCTGGTTGTGGGGAGTTTAGAGGCGCTTAAGAAGAGGTAGTAAAGACATGCCTCCTAGCTTCAGTGTGCCCTGTCTAGTCGTGTGACCTCTGTGTACACTCTGAGACTCAGTTTTCCCTCTTGAATAGTTAGGATTGCGCTGGCCGAGCTCCCACGCTCATGGGTGCCCTGACATCTCCCTGCTGGGGTTCCTGGGTGCCCTCCCCAGAGTCTGGCCCTGCCTGCTCCTCCATATCCATTTTCCCCCTCTCCTTTTCCGGTTTCTCCATCTTCCTAGCTCCCACAGAGTCGAAGGGCATGCTTCATCGTGGGTATCCTGGTGGGGAGTGTCCCATCAGCCTTTCTTGTGGGTACCAGAGAGAGATACCTGAATGATGTGCCTCCTGTGTGGCAAAGGAAAGGCCCCTGCACCCCAAACATCTTTCTTGTGGCCCCACCAGCAGGCCTAAAATGCCCACACCCCAAACTCAGTGAGATCTTGAGGACTCTCAAGAAATTCTACAGCATTACATGGTCCTTGCAGCCCATGAACTGCAGCCCTTCCTGACTCAGAAACCCCCTCCACACTATGCTAGGCTCTGGCTCATCCCTCCCACTGTCAGGGAGCTCACCACCTCCTGAGACACTGCATAGGTTGGAGAGCTCTATTTTCTAGCAAAGCAGCCTGGTCCTCACAGCACACTAATTAGCGTCTTCTCTAAATAATATTGATGAATCCATGCCCTAAAAGTGGCAATGAAGACCCCTACAAAGGCAATGAATGCTCCATCCTCCAAAGATAGCCATGTGTGGCAGAGCTGGGCTCCTCCCCAGGGCTCCGCGGAGGTCCTGTCAGCCCAGCCCTCATTCATCCTTCCTCCTTTCTGGAACAACCAACACAGCAGAAGGGAAGGTAGATCCAGCTTGTAGCGAATGGCCATCTGCAAGGCAGCCAACCACGGGCGTGCTCCCCTGGCACTGGACTGCCGATCTGCCCCAGGCCTCTCAGGAGACCGCCAGACACTTCAGGCAAGAGCCTGGCACACATCTGTAGAGTGTGGCACATATGTGCCTTATCCTCAGTGGGCCAAGTGGGGTCAAGTCCGAGGATGCCCTCTCCAAGAGCTGCCTGAAGGCGAGGAGGGGCCTAGCTCAGAGGAAGCTGGGGTGGGTGGAGCCAGGTCACCTAAGTTGGGCTCCATGCCAGGCAAGCCACTGAGGTATCCTACTGGACCACTCCCACAGTGCCCACATGGGAGCCAGTGTTTGCAGGCCTGTCATGCTGATGGCTTCCAGAGCTTGCCAGAGAAGCCAGCACACCACAAAGAGGGGCCAAGTCCATGGCAGAAACCCAAAATGAGGCCACAACCCAGGCTCCCAGTGGAGTCCCTAGCAAGGTCCTCCCACTGCCCGTCTGGAGCTGCAGTGCCTGTAGTGATGAGCAGTGTGCATCTAGTAGAGAATATTTGCTCAGTAGCTATCTGATGAGAGGCTGGAAGAGTGGCTGGACAAATGGATCAGTGCATGAGCTAATACCGCCATGCCCCTTTGGACACACTGCAGTTCAGCCTTGACCTCCTCCTGCTTTCCTAAGAGAAATGAATTTTTAACCCAAGACATTTCTTGAGTTACGTTTACATTTCTCAAATTTAGCTATTAGCCTAGATTATTCAAATGCTTCTGGACCCTGCTTGTCACTGAGAGAGAAGGATGGAAACTGCTTTGAAGGTCTTATACTCACGGCACTGATGTGTGTATACTTCATTCACAGACTACAAGCCTCATGAAGGCAGGCACCTCTCTCTCCAGCCTAACACCCAGTTAATACTTAGTAAACATTTGGTGAATGAATAATAAATCTGTCTCATCAAATTCTCGTAGCGCTGTTAGAGACACATGCTTATCTTTTGCTTACATGAGTATATTGAACTCAAGAGGTCACATAGTCTGCCCAGGAGCACAGAGGAGACGACTGACCAGGATCAGGCTTGCTTCCGAAGCCACTGCCCCAAGGTGCCTCAGCTTTCGTGAGACAAGTGCGCCCTCAGGGCCACTAATGGTCCATGAAAGGTGCAGTCAGCTACTCCAGCTTGGGTATCTTGGATGGATTGTTGTCCCCAGTATGGTAAAGGGGGGAGCTTAAAGAAGGGACAGGAAACTTTGATGGGTCTGAGGTGGGGGGGTGCTCTTGTCTAGTGACAGTGGGGAAGGCAAGAGGGCTGTGTTGACACCATGAAACAGAAGGATGGGGATTGAAGAACACCCCGAGACCTCTTCGGTTTTGAAGGTTCATCCAGGGAAGACTGAGGTGCACATCCCTGTTTTAAGGCCCAAAGAGAGGGCAGCTGAAGGAGCATGGCAGGTCCCCATCCCACCCCACACTTACTTGTTGCTGAAGACTTTGCTGTAGTTGAAAATCTGAATCTCCAGCATTTCATTTCTGTCAATGTTGCTGGCCACTGGCCACCGGAATGTCTAGGGAAGGAGGAACACACAGTTGTAATCTTGGGTAAAACAGCAGTCAGGGAGTACAGGTCCCAGGGCTCCTGGGGACAAGGCATTCACTCTTGAACTCCCAGTCCTGACAGCCCCCTTGTAGAGTGAGTAGTGTTGTCCAGCCTCGCTCACAAATGACATCCAGAGCGCTCTGAAGAGCTGCCAAGCTCATAGGGCAAGTGGGAGGACCTCGACCTAACCAAGACCTCAGACTCCCAAACGCAACACTCCTCTGTCGTGTTCTGACTGGGAGGCCTGTGGGTGAGTGTGGTGGGGCCCCAAGGCACTGCAGGGACTGTGTATTTTGAGTCAGGTTTCAGGGTATGCTGACTGGAGTGTTGAGCTTCCAGCTTCCTCCATCAGTCCTGCTGATCTCCAGGCTTGGCCCTGGACTCCCTCACTCGGACTAAGCCGCCTTGCTGTGGTATGTAAATGTCAGCAACAGATTTCAGTTCTGGCATTAATGGGGGTCAGGCCCACAGTACGTGCCCCACTCACTGTTGCTAAAATCCTTATCTTTGGCATCTTCTCTAAATAATATTGATGAATCCATGCCCTAAAAGTGGCAATGAAGACCCCTACAAAGGCAATGAATGCTCCATCCTCCAAAGATAGCCATGTGTGGCAGAGCTGGGCTCCTCCCCAGGGCTCCGCGGAGGTCCTGTCAGCCCAGCCCTCATTCATTCTTCCTCCTTTCTGGAACAACCAACACAGCAGAAGGGAAGGTAGAACCAGCTTGTAGCGAATGGCCATCTGCAAGGCAGCCAACCACGGGCGTGCTCCCCTGGCACTGGACTGCCGATCTGCCCCAGGCCTCTCAGGAGACCGCCAGACACTTCAGGCAAGAGCCTGGCACACATCTGTAGAGTGTGGCACATATGTGCCTTATCCTCAGTGGGCCAAGTGGGGTCAAGTCCGAGGATGCCCTCTCCAAGAGCTGCCTGAAGGCGAGGAGGGGCCTAGCTCAGAGGAAGCTGGGGTGGGTGGAGCCAGGTCACCTAAGTTGGGCTCCATGCCAGGCAAGCCACTGAGGTAACCTACTGGACCACTCCCACAGTGCCCACATGGGAGCCAGTGTTTGCAGGCCTGTCATGCTGATGGCTTCCAGAGCTTGCCAGAGAAGCCAGCACACCACAAAGAGGGGCCAAGTCCATGGCAGAAACCCAAAATGAGGCCACAACCCAGGCTCCCAGTGGAGTCCCTAGCAAGGTCCTCCCACTGCCCGTCTGGAGCTGCAGGTGTGAGAGGTGGGAAAGGCAGGTGGTGATAGGTGCAGGCTGCAGCGCACGTCCTCCGAACTAGACTTCGGATGGCCAAACTGAGCTGAGGCGTGGGGGCTGCTCCCCATTGTCAAGAAGACATTAGAAAGATTCTGACAGTGACAGCAGGTAGAATACAGTGAGTTCTTATTTTTAGGTTTCCTTTTTATATCCCACCCAATTCAAACTATTCAATAGCACAGTTCTGAAGAATACTGGTGATAAAAAAAAGAATAGTAGTGATAGTAATGATAGGTGCCATTTATAGAGCACTGCTCATTCCGCGGGGGCCCGTAGTATTCATGGGCATTCAGCTATTAGGTCTCCAAGAGCCCAGGCATCTGGCAGTGCTTTCCCCACCTCATAGACGGGAACTGGGGCTTGGAGAAGCAGTGAAATACTGGGTTCTGCTTCCCATTCTCCAAGCCAGGCATCTTTCTCCCAGACTGGGGACTTGGTCAGCTTGGAGGGTCATTGCTCAGGGCCACTTTCCTTCCTGTCACCTCCCTTATGGGTTAGAAGGTCTCCTGATGTGGGCATGGGGCAGGGCTGACTCCAGGGAGGGTGGGTCAGGGTGTGTTGGGGAGTGGGGCTGCCTGGGGAAGGATGGATGAGGGGGGCTGGGAGAAGGAGGCACTGCTGGCCCACAGGCCTCATTAAGCAGCTTCAGCTCCTGCTGTCTGATGCTTTGAGCAGCTCCGCAGAGCATGCAGTTTCCATAATGAAATTACTGGGATGGGGCTGCGGGGAAATAAGGCGGCTCCGGAGGGCCCAACTCATTAGATGTGAGCTGAAGGGAGAGTACTGGAGGGTTCTGGGGAACCAGGTTTCCTTGGGGACAAGGGGACAAGGGGACAAGGGTACCAGGTCCTGAGGGGCTGAGGGGAGGAATGGGAGGAACGGGTAATTGAAGATAGCACATCGGGGGAAGGATATGGCATGGTGGCATAATTAAGTGGGTGCAAGGATGACAGCAAAGTCGTTTTAAGGAAAAGTCACTGGCAAGGCAAAGGATCTACAGAGGGAGGCTTCTGGAGCCTCTGCTTGCTGTTACTGGGGAGCTGTTCAGTGAATGACAATGGCTGCTGGGGCAGATGCCCAGCCCACCAGTGCGCCAGTGAGAGTGCAGGGCAGTGCGTTGCCAGGGAAGAGGACAAGCCCCGACTCACATTTGCTTACTAGTTCTGAAGCCATTTGGGCCATTATGAGCCACAGCCAGCATTTCCAGGAGGGGCCACGCTTATCCCCGGAGGGCTGGAGCCCCAGGTCCTTCTCAGAGGCTTCCAGGATAGGAGGAAAGACAACATCCCCAAGGAGCCACAGCAGCCTTCTCAGCTCGGACTGCTTTCCTTTCCTCACTTCTCTGCCATCCCTGTTTTTCCCTCATGGCATTATTTCCCCTGGTTTCTCTGTGTTCCTTCCCTCCTGTTTTGTTCCTCTGCTTTTTGTTCTCACTGTGTCCATTTTATCTTTTACCTTTCTTTTTCTCTGCCCGTCTGTGTCTGTCTGTGTTTCTCTCTGACTCTCTCTCACACTCACGCTCTTTCTCTGTCTCTATCTCTTTCCACTCCTGGGTGCAGGTAAGAATCATTTACATTTTTTAAAAGACCCAGGCCTTGGCACTGATGGTGTGGGACTCTGGTGCTGTCTGTCTCTATCTCTGCCATGTCTGATGCAGCACGAGGCCTTCATCAGAGGCCACACCATGCTCTTGGTCTTCCCATCCTCCAGAACTATGGGCCAAATAAACTATGATTCTTTAATAGATTGCCTGGTCTCAAGTAACGTCCCATAGCAACAGAAAATGGACTAAAACAAGAATCCCCTCGCAGAGCTGTTGAGAGAACCAAATGAAATCACACAAGTGACAGAGTTTTGCAAGCAACACAGCAGTGCAGAAATAGGAGGCGTTATTGTTGGTTGCTCCTTTTCCTGAGGGGGCTCTGAGCGTGTTGCAGCTGGTGCGTCTCCCTGGCCCTCCCCTCCTTCACTTGTTGACACCTCATCACTTTAGCCTGTTGATTTCCCCATTTCTCTTTTTTGCTTCTTTTGGCTCCAAAATCATTTCTTCTTATCTCATTTTTTGCTGTTATACCTCAGCTAGGTGATGCTTACACACATGTGCAGAGAACACAGCAAGACAGGACGGGAGGCTGGGGGTTCCAGAGCACCAGGGGCCCTGGCTCATCACACCACTTCCCCTAACAATGCTATTTCACTGCTGAACCATTTGGCTGAAGGGGAAGTCCTTCCCAAGTAGGGCTTATGTCTGAATGATTCTCCTTGGAGCACCACACACCACAACAGGGCACAGATGTGCCCTCTTACAAGTGGTGCCAAAGGCTGGTTGGTGGTGGTGAGTGGCAGAAGCAGGATTCACATCCAAGACCCCAGACATCATCTGGAGCCTTGGCCCTCTCCTGAAGCTGGAAAGATGTATTGGGTTGACTCAGAGGGGCCTATGGCTCTGAGCTTCTCTCTAGATTAACAACAAACAATATTTACTTCCTGAGAGCTGACCATGTGCCAGGCACTGGGTATGCCCTTTACATCTGTTATTTAGTTTAATTTTACAGAAAGAAGCTGAGGCTCAGGAAGGCACTGCCCAAAGTGGCAACATGGTTTAGCAGCTAAGAGCCAGATTGGCCTGAGCCCCAGGCATGGGGGAAACACTGAAGTCATGCCTACACTGTTACCTAAGGTGTATCCCTTCGTCCATGACAGTGCAACCTTCCCAAAGGGCATCTCAAGCCATCTCCTTCTCCCCTTCACCTCAAGCCATCCCCCTCTCCCCTTTGCCTCAA
>NW_004524595.1:5658424-5694993 GCF_000260255.1 Octodon degus | reverse complement strand
TCCCCTTCACCTCAAGCCATCCCCCTCTCCCCTTTGCCTCAAACCATCCCCCTCTCCCCTTTGCCTCAAGCCATCCCCTTCTCCCCTTCACCTCATGACCTCACCTATTTTCCTATCACAAGATGGAGTCAATTTTCCTCCTCCTCAATCCAGGTTGGTTTGATGGCTTTCACCAATAGAATGTGGTAAAGCACTGTGTGGCTCCCAGACCTAGAGGCCAGCATCTCTTTCCATCTTAGAAGTCAGGGGCACCTGAAGAAATCCAGGTGCACTGCTGAGGAGAGTGCATGTAGAGAGAGGCCCTGGAGGACCAGCGACAAGGAGGCCCAAACTGAGCCAGACAGCAGCCAACACCATCTGGATACCACCCGGATGCATGTGCACTGCGGGTTAGCCCTGCTCAACCAGCCAGACTTATAAACAGTGTACAATGTTCGTTGTGTCAGTCACTAAGTTTAGGGGTAGCTTGTTACACAGCATTAGCTAACACTGACACTCCTCCATGTCCTCGGTGGCTCTCTCTAAGTGTGAGACTTGTGTCAAGGATCCTGTCATTACAGGCAGAGCTGAAGTTTGTGCCCTGTTCCTGGCCATCCTGCACACCATTTAGTTTGCTTCACTGATCCCCACTGGCTTTGAAATTCCAAGCACAACCTTGACTGTGGCTCTCATGTTAGTCAAAGTTGGAGCAGAGCTGAGGCCCAGGTTTCTGTCTGTTCACAGGGGTTTCCCTGCACCCATTACAGGGCTTAACATGTAGTAGCCACTCAATAAACAGGTCTCAAACAATGGAACCACTCCTGGGGCTGCTGCTTACTGTTGAAGTGCACTTTTGCAGGCTGGTGGAGAATGCTGCCAGCAATGTGTATTTCTTGGGGCTCTTCTTGGGGGGTGGCTGAGCACTGGGCACAGGTCTGGCACATGGAAAGTATTCTGTCAACAAAGTCGTTTATCATAGTGATTGTTGAGCTAGAGCAAGGCCTGGCTTCTTGTATCTGGACACTTCAAGGTGGCACAAAGTTTCTGGGGACAGAGAGGCCTTTTCCAGCCTGGATGGCACCAGCAAAATTCTCTTCCTGTGGCTACAATGGCTGAGGGTGGTGTCTCCTGTTTTGGGTGTTCCCTGAAAGCTCACAGCCTGGCGACTGGGGCAAGGAGATATAGCATGCCACCTCGTGTCCATGCCAACTCAGCCCCCAAACCCCAGGGGTGCCTACACACCAGGCCCTGTGCATGTTGTCATGTGGAGCATGGGGATGCAGGGGTGTCTTTCCATCCCATGAATACTCCTGGGTGGTTCTGGAGACAGACACTGACTGTAATAAGACCACTGGCAGGAATAGGATGGTGGGTATTTCAGATAGGAAGAAGGAAAGAAGATCTTTGCTGGGAGGACTCTCTGAAGACCTGTGAGTGTCTGGTAGTGACCCAGTTGTCCAGCTCCAGGCTTAGCCTGACCTGGCCGGTGCTGGCCAGGGTGCAGTGTTCCTTCCATATGCTATCGGTCCTGGGGATCTAGGACTCCACAGACAGGTTTCCCTGCTGTGCATTGGAGAGTGACCTGGATTATGCCCAGCTGGGCCACTGACTAGGCCTGGAGCCACCTTCAATCCTTAAGTGATGATCCTCTGTATTTTTAGGGGGCTAAGTTATGCCACAAAGATTTGGGGTGTAATGGCAAGGGGCAGTCCTGGGAGCATATAGGCCTGGGTTCAAGTTTCAGTCTGCTTGTTCTCCAGCTAGTGGTCTTTGGTAGCTCACTTCACTCTTCAAGACCTGTTTCTCTTTGTGAAGTAAGGGGGTTAAGTTAGGTAATGATACAGTCCCCGTACGTGATTGTGTCTATGCCTTGCCTACTTTTTATTGGCCAGAAAAAAGCTTTTACAAATCACCTGCTAAGCCCACAGGACCTGGGCACAGGCCTGCAGGGACAGGCCCCAGTCTGGTGGATGCCCATTTTTCTTTCATTCTTTTGCTAGTGTTCTCCCAGTACCCTGATGGGTGCCAGGCCAATGCTGAAGACAGGTGTGTTCCTTCCCCCAGAGAACTCAGAGGGACAAATCGAAGTGGGTAGATGGGGCCGAGCCCCCCAGATTTGCCACCCCCTGAGCTGAAGACATCTCCCTCTTCTTGGTTCGGAAGACCTATGGTCCATCTTTTTCCATACTGAGCCATCTCCTCACTGGGATGAGTCCCTTAAAGGAAGGAGTAGGGCCTGTCTACTTTAAGTGTCCCAGGCTCTAGAATCTGATAGATTTGTGTTCAAATCCTGGTGTGGCTCCTTGTGATCCGGGATGAAGCCACCCAGCAAATTATAGTGAGAATCATGCTAGGGCAAAGCTCTCGGTCCTTCCTGCCACATACCAAGTGCTTAGTAAACAGCAGAGGTTCTTATTATTGCTAATAAGAATATTACTCTAAATCAGTCCCCGTCCCCCATGTGGTCAGTTCTGGACCAGACTGGCTGGAGGGTTACTCAGTGTGGTTACCCTGCTCCCCCAGGCACAGGATAGGCCTCTCTTTCTCTCATTCTTTTCTCCACTTCTCCAGAGTTGTAGGTTAAATGAGGTTCTCAGGTTCCAGCCTCTGGGCAATGGGACACCACCCAGCTCTGTTTCCACCATTGTTACGGGAGCATTGCTTTTCTTCCCGGCTACCTAGGGCCCACTCAGGTTGCTCAGCCTGCCCAGCAGACCTTGCACCCTTATCTGAATAGAGAAAGGGCCCTTACCACAACACAGTGGGGTGGGACACATTTGTTTTCTTTTCTCTCATGTCATTGTCTAAGCCTTGAGACAGTCCAGTGAGTCAGCTGAGCAAGGCACAGATGCGCACCTTACCAGGTCCCATGGCCCACTGGCTTTGTGTCTTTCTAGGCTGGTTTCCAAAGGCCCTGGCTGAGCCAGGGAGACAGAAGAGATGCTGGGAGCCAGGAGGAGCCTCAACGTCTAGGGGAACTGCAAGGGCTTCTTCCCCAGGCTCATTCTAGATCCCTACAGGCTTGTCCTCTCAGGGGAGGGTAGGATGTGTCCCTCTCTAGAGCAGGGGTGCAGCTCCTGGCTCCCTTTGGAGATGGTCAAGAAGAAATAAAGATCAGTAGAAAGGAGACAAGGAAACTACAGTGCCAAGCTTGGTGCTTCCGCCTTCATTCTGTATCCTTCCCCTACTACCTTAACACTCCGATCAGATCCCTGACTGTATGACAAGGTGTATTAGCTGTCCATTTACCTAGGCTATCTCATCTGCTTCAAGATGGAAGTTGCCAAGATAAGAGTAATTTTCAAGATTTCCAGGAATATCAAACTGCCAACTTTTACAACATCCATTGCTAGACTCCCTGGAGTAACACCTGGAAACCTGCAGTCACCTTGGATTTCTGGAAAAGCAGAGCCTCATGGACCACCCAAGGATGAAGTCCCCTCCCTCAGGGGGAGCAATGACTCCATGACTTGAACCCTGGCCTTCTGATCCCCAGGTTCCACCCCAAGCAAGAGTAATCACCTCACAGGAGCCAAACTACCCCCAAAGCCATAAGGATTCTTCTAGAGCTATGAAACCAGAAGTGAATTAATAGTCACCTGGCTCTTGGCCCACTTTAGCTAATCCATAAAAGCTGGCCTCATTTTTTTTTCAAGCAGGCCAGGCTGAACTTCTTCATCAGAGTGAGCTCCCCCAGCTGCTCAAGCTGAAGTACCTCCCTACTCTCCCCTACTTTCTAAGTTTGCCTAATAAATCTATACATCTCATTGATGTGTCCTGAAATTATTTTCTTATGGTATGAGTCCCATGAACCCATGAGCCTATTCCATGGGTCAAGTTAAGGTCCCCTTGTACTCCTTTGGGGAACTTCCTTGAACCCCTCTCTGGAGTCCCTGGGAGGGAGAAATGGAGGCAGGTCATGTGGAGACTCCAGCCAGGCTTTCCTGGGGAAGCTTTCTGTTGCTACTTCCAGACAGGGCTTTATGTTGGACTTAGAATCCTGGCTTGGCCACTTCCATCCATCACCCTTGAAGGACACTGACTCTGGGTCTGCGTCACTGTCCACGGATTACTATGGAGACTGAGTGGGAGGAGAGGAGTAGCTGGAGTGCTTGCCGAGACAGGTGTCATCACAGCCTTCCAGCAGGGGCTCCCTACGTGGGAAGGATGAGAAGCTTGCAGTTGCAAGTGCTTTAGTAACCCTGGCTCCACCCTACTAGCTGCCAATGTGTCCCCATTGTGATGACTAGAAACTTGCTGTCTACCTGGTAGGCAGACGCACTGTCCCCAGGGATCACTGCTTCTCCCCATCTGCCGATGACTCTCAGATATGGTCAATGCACCTGTCACAACTCCCTGGCTTCTGGCCCCTCTTGGTAGTCTCTATACTCAGCCCCAGATGCAGCCACATTCCTAAGTTCCAGGATGGACCCTTTCTCTCTCGCTCTTGCTCTTGCTCTCGCTCTCGCTCTTGCTCCCCCCACCTCCCTCTCTATTTCTCCCTGCTCCCTGCCCCTCAGAGAGCACTGGGCTCAGATCGCCTTCAGAGTCTCAGAGTGTGGTCCCTGCAGAGCCTCAGGGGCAGCAGGGACAGTCTCCATCTGACTCATGTTGGGCAGCACTGGCAAGATGAGGGACACGGTGATTAACTTAGAATGTCATGTATATCTTGTGGCTCAGGTGTCCTGGGGGCAGAACATGGAAAGGGGTGGCAGTGCCCTTGGACTGGGCATCAGGTTGCTCATCAGCTGGGCCCTGGACTGACAGGTCCCCTGGGAGCTTTGGAAGCAGAGAGGTGGATGCTAAGCCTGGCCGGGATGGGACAGAGGAATTGCATCTGGTTGCTGCCACCTTCACCGACCAGCTGCACCTCTGTGTGGAGCCCTGATGAAGGAAAAGGGGGAGCAGGCAGATCATGTGAGAGGCCTTGGTGTACAATGGGTCCTTGTTGCGTCAGCCCTCACGTTGGTCACCACTGCACAGGAGACTTCGCTCCACTCCGTATTCAGTGCCATTTGACAGGGGTGGTAACAATGGCTAAAAGCCACCCAGGGAAGGGAGAGAAACAGACTGCCTCTGCCACATTAAGCTCTGGTGACTCACTTCAAATGAGAAATCTGGTGGTCCTGGGAGCACAGAGGCACAGCGAGGGGCAGGCAGTGGCAATAGGGTGCCAGGCTGAGCTAGGACAGGGCTCTAGCCCTGAGCTAGCCTTGGGGATGTGGGGCTGCTCCTGAGCCCCTGTGAGAAAGCTAAGGGCATGTTTCCCCTGCCTGCAGCTCTGGCCCTGAGGACACAGCTGTGCCTTATGGCTTGGGCCCCTGATGTGGGGAGACAACTTGCTTTGGAGACCAATGGGGTGGCGGGTATGTGCCAGGAAGTCCTTTCCAGCCCAAACAGAGCCATGTATGAAGAGACAAGACCCAGGAAAAGGGAGTAAGATACTCTGGGCTGACAGAGAACTTTGGGTTTACTTAAAGATGGTGACTGCTGGTTCTCACCCAAAGTCAACAGTGGAGAATCTACAGCAGCAAGAGAGAGGTATGGATTCCACAAATAAAAAACAAACTGACAAAGAGTGTAGGGGAAATCCCAAGCTGTTTGAGGCGGTATCTGTGGGAGCCTGGCTTGGGTGAGGAGAAGGGCAGGGTCTGAACAGGCTGGAAAATTCTGGAAGTTCCACTCCTAGCATTTCCTGGTATTCCCTTGGGACACTCTCACCTTTCCTTTCCCTGATAAAAATTGTGACAGCAGCCCTGCTGGGTTGAGGACTGATAAAAATAGGCGCTGTTAGACTAGCAGCTCACATCTGCTCTCAGAGAAGCTTATTAAAAATCTAGACCGGTGATGGCGAATCTGTGGCACGTGTGCCACTGCAGGCCATTTGTGTCATGAAAAAGCCCTAAAAAAAATGCAACATCACTGATCTAAACTGTCTCCCATCCACCATCGTTCCTGTAAAGGTTCAGTGAGGAGACCCTAACTCCAGGGGAGGGAAGCTACATGTTTCCATGGTGACTGGGACTCACTCACCCTTGAAGCTCAGACCTGCCTTTTCTTCTGTGGAAGGACTCACAGACTGACCTCAGCATGTGGTCCCTGCGGACCACACTGGTAAGTGCTCAAAAGGCACCAGACCGTGGCTGACACAGAGAACATGAACAGAGCCCAGTAAAGACAGCCCTGGAGAGTACATTTCCTACATGAGGAAGATGGCGAGAGGAACCTGTCAGCTGCCGCAGGGATTGTAAGCCAACTGCCCCGAAATGTTCTAGCAATAGGAAATGAAGGTACGCAATGATAAAAAACACAAACGAGTGAAGTGAAAGATCCACCAGAAGCGTTACCTCAGAAGACAGCAGGAAAGGTTTCAGAGCAAAACAACATAAAACTCAGAGATGTGGCAGCCGGATAGCGAAATGTTGATGCCTGATAATGCAAGCTGCACAGCAGAGAGGGATGTTCCACAGGCAGTAGGAGGACTGTTTGGAAAAAAGAGTGGAGATAGGATTTTTGGCAATAAAGGAAAGATAAAAGGTCATAGATTTGAAAGAGTTCATAAATTTGTGTAAAACAGGAATAATAAGGAAAACCTACAACTAGGCCCATGATAGCAATTCAAGAATATAAAAAACAAGTGATGGGGGCCTGGGGAGATGGCTCAGTAGAATAAGTGCTTCCCTGGCAAGCGCAAGGGCCTGAGTTCAATCCCCAGTTCCGCAAAAAAAAAAAAAACCAAGTGAGGTATACATGAATGTTCTCCCTATATAATTTTTTTCCAGAGCAGGAAGATGGCCTACAAAATTACAAGAATCAGACTGGCCATCAGAGTTCTCCACTGCAGCATAAAATGATATTTATTAAAATGTGAAGAAAGTAACTTTGAACGAGCATAGTATATTTAGTGAAACTATCATTCAAGCTTGAAGAAAGAAATTTCTCAGATTTTGAAGCTTTATTTAGATGGGTGCTACAGAAAGACCCAGTTACAAGTGTTTTTACTCAAATAAAAAGAGAAGCAAATCCAGGGGAAATTTCAAGGGATTTGAGACATTAAGGTGGTCAGAGATCTTGGTAAAGACTCTTGTGTGAAAGAAGAAAAAGAAAAAGAGAAAGCCCATCCACAAGCAGAACGAATCCAAATTCTAATCTATACAGTATCCACCTAAGAGGTGGGCGAGGAGGAAATAAAGAGACATGAGAGAGTATTAAAGTACTTATTTAGCAGGAAATGATAATACAGCATCCCCATGAGTTATTAATTAGGGATGCACAAACCAGATGTGCTGGTGAGCACCCCAAGTTCATGACCAGCCTGACTACATAGTAACTTTAAGGTTAGCCTGAACTGCATAGTGAGACTCTGTCTCAATTAAAAAAAAAAAAAAAAAGGATGCGTGGTTTAGTAAGGATAGCTACTTTGAAAACAAAATAAAATGTATAATTTTCAACTAACAGGAGAGAACTAGCCAGTGGTACACTGGGAAGGAGAAAAAGGACCAAATAAAAAGTACAGTATGTGGAAAATATAGAATAAAGCAGTAATAGAAGTAAGCCTAACAGTAACAACAATTATATTAAATGAAAATGAGTCAAACTCGGCAAAGAAAAGATAGAAATACATATATTTGGTGAAAAAATAAAATCTAATAACATATATACTAAGAACACATACTAAAAATTAAAAATATAGAACTATTGAAATAAAATGATTGAAAAAATATAGCCTCCTAAATGTATTAAAAATGATATGACAGGCAAATAAATCAAAGTAAGTTGAGTAACCAACAAAATGCAAATTAAAACAACAATGAGACATCAGCAGGCTTGGATGAGGGTGTGGGGGGACCTTCACGCTCTGCTGGCGGAGGTGGAGGAGGCAGGGTAGGTCGTGTTAAGTATATTTAGTTTATTGTATGCAGGCAATGATCCCCGAGCCTGGGGTACAGCTCAGAGGAATGTTACACGGGTGCGAAAGGGATGCCAAGAATCTTCCTTGTGTTTCTGGAGAGGTGAATTGGAAACAGCTGGGCTCCCCACAACAGAGCACTGGGCAGGTGAAACGCGTAGGTCAAACAACTTACCCTGGTGTGCCAAACTCTCTCAGTGTTAGCCCTGAAAGTCTGTGTCCCTGGATCCTGCAAAGTCCCACGTGAACCCAGACAGTTTGTTGCCCTGCTATGTGTTGGAGGCGTCCCATGGAAAACTGGGCAATACTGACAGAACTTGGTATACAGTGAAAAAAGATGAAAGAAAATTAAATACTGTTGTATGTTACAGGTCGGTGCTGAAAGAAACAACAAGAAGACCTGATGAATGTAGCTTCCGAGGTCTCACTGAGATTAGTCTCTCTCCAAGTGAGCCCAGAGCCTCAGAAGCATCTCACATTTATTGAGGGGTAAAGGCAGACTAAGGAATGTGCATAATTACCTAAGTGAATACAAACTACTATCTCTGTTAACTTCCACCATTTGCCTAACACTAGGTTCACACAAATGTTAGCGATAACATCCCAAGCAAGGGATCAAAGGACAGGGCTCCTGCAGGAGAAGCTGTTATCTGCTGCCTTGGGTCCCAGCTTTCCGGGAATTTGCAGACAGCAACCCTCCTCAGGCTCAGTCCAGTGTTCCCTGCTCTCTTGGGACATCAGGCTTTTGTCTCAAATCTATATCTCTACAAAATACTTCCTGTATCATCATTTTGGTAAACATGTTTGTAAGACAACAGTACCAATTTTGCAAGAATACAAAGGAAACTAAAATACATGAATGTTTGATCTGCGTTAGAGTGGTTACGCAGCATGTGGAGGGAAGGAGTGGGGCTGAAAGAGAACATGCACAGACCTAAAAATAAGAGTGGACTCCCACAATGTGCCATTAACTGAGGCAAATGATTTGTGCTCCCACCCTCGGCCAGCCACTCACTCTCATGTCTACCGCCCTGGTGCTGTTTTCTCCAGAGGGAGCAAACAGGGCCAGACTGGGCAGCAGGATGGAGTTGGACTGGTCCTGATGTTTCATGTGTGTCATTTTTGTTGCCTGGGCCTCTCTGGGGCAGAGGCTCTCCAGGGGTCTCTGGGTGGCAGCCTCTCTCCACCTTCCCACCTCCAGGGAGCAAATGAGATGCCAGGAGCTCCAAGCAAGCCTGCCGCTTGGGACTCAGGGCCAGTGTACCCCTCAAGGGCAGGAAGGTGCTTGTTTCCCCAGGCTCAGTGTTGCAGGGGAGGCCTGAGAGCCTCGGGGATCCTACCTCATCGAAGTCAGCCACATCCTCGCAGTTCTCCAGGACCCGGGAGTAGAAGGACTGCCCTGTGTGGGTGACAGAGGAGATCCTAGAGTCAGACCTCAATGTGAGAGTTGTTTAAGGAAACATTTACTGCAAACCACGGAACCATGGCTACACCAGGCTCTCTAGGGTGAGATGCATTCCCAGGTACTCCTACTTCTGATCCTCTCACTGTCCCCTGTGGTGGTCAGACCAAAGGTCATTACCTCCATTTCATCAATGGACATGCAAGGCCAGGAAAGCTGAGTGGACAGAGTGGATGTGTATGGGACAGACCTGAGGGCTTGCTGTTTCTCACCTCTCCACTTCCCCATGGCCTCTCCTGGTCTTCTGCAGCCCCTAGATCTGCCTTTGGTCCTGGGCCCTGCTGCCCTGGTAGAAACCTGGCCAGAAGGTGGCATGTTCCCTGCCTTCTGATGGAGGTCCACAGGAGCCTGGTCCCTTCTGTGGCCAGGCCCACAGCCACCCAGGAGCTCCTTTCCAAACAAAGTCCAGATAACCAGTCAAATCCAAGACAACCCCCTGTCCCTGTTGCCCACCCTGCCCTGCCCCCACCTCCTTCCCACTTCTATGCACCACTGCAGAAAAGGCTCTCAGGTGGCTTCTCCCTCGCTCCCTCGCTGGCTCCTCTGTTCCACAATGGCACAAGTAATATAGAACATGGGATGGAGCCATGTGTCCCAGACCCCATGCCAATCCCCAAGTCCATGTATCTGATGGGCAGGGTGGAGGATAGAAGTGAGGCCACCCTCTTTCCTGGCCTAGCAGGTGAGAACTGGCCCAAGGTGCTAAAAGAAACCTGACCAACAGAGTGGGTGCACCTGGCCACATCCTGGGGACTTGGGATAGAGGGATGGACAAAATGCACAAAATCAGGGAGGAGAGCTGAGCCTAGTTCAATACCATACAATACATTCCTCAAGATAGCAAGTTTGTGCAAAATACAGAAATGGTACAGAGAAAGGTGGAAAATACTATGTTGGAAATGGGGTAGAATCACATGAGAAGGGATTATAATATCTATAAAAAGAAAACTAGGGACAGAATAGGTTAAAAATCTTTGGAATTTGTTTATTATCCTCTGTCAACTCCTCACAAAAAAGCAAGGCAGCATGTATGATAAAATCCTGTTTTATGTTTTAGGAACCTAAAGCCCAGTCACATGCATAAGCAAAGATCACCCACCACTGAAGGTGATCGCCTCTGGGGAGGAGAGAAGAGAATTTTCCACAGCAACATACTTCAGCTTTTTACTTCACACTTTACTTTTGTAATCAAAAGAAAAATACTTTAAAATTCTCCACAACCTAAACCAGCTGTCCATTTCATTGAAGGACCAACAGTTTCCAGGTTGATCCTGGTCCCATCCCAGGACAGTGTCCAGTCTCACTGATGGGCAGGGCCAGGGTCTGGGGAGGACTTGCATGGGGGCAGCACAGTGTCTTCTTCCCAACAGAAGTCCTGGGACACTGGCTTGACCAGCACTAGACAGAGCGAGGGTTGGAGATGAGCCCTTCGGCTCTTCCCTGCAGTGGGGCCGGCAAACCCTAGTCCTCTGGGAATCTCATGCCCCTCTGGCCTCTGTAGTCCCACTTGACAGTAACAGTGAGATCTCCAGGGACCCAAGGGCTTTTATGACCTAGGAATTGGTCTAATGTCAATACAGAACTGGCCCCTAACCAGGAAGCCAGGGGTTTTGATGTTTAAATCCTACCTTCCAGTGGTGTGTCCACCCAGAGGAAGGAGTGCGTGTGTGTGTGTGTGCGTGTGTGTGTGTGTGTGTATGTGTACCACATGCACACACATGCAGAAAAGAATTTAATCTGAGATAATTGAGGAAGAAACTATAAAGCAGCAGCCATGTACACAGAATGTGAACCAACCAAGGTGGGAAAGGAAGAATCTTTAGCACTAGCTGGGGAGAAATCAAAACAAAGTGAAGCAAAACAAAAGCAAAAGGAAGAATCTCAATAATGCACTCCAAGGAAGCTGGTAGAGGAGAAAGAACCATGAGAGGTGATGCCTGAGCTTTGAGCGTCTGTTAAATTTTTCCCATCGGAAGCGCATGCAACACAAATTAAGAATAAATATGGTTGTGCATGGTCTTCCCAAATGACTAGCCGTGCTGCATCATCAAAGGATTTTTCATGCACAAAGTATTGATGAGGCTTAGATATGGTTGTGCTCAAGGATCTCCAGGAGTGAAAATCTGGACCCTCCAAGACAATGACACGTTCAAATTCGCAGAAAGCACCCAGGGCGTATTTCTTATAGCCCTGTTAGAGAGGAAATAAAATGCTGTGAAATTAGCCATACAACATCTGTTCCAATATCCAGTAGGGATTATTAACTCATCTAGTTTCAAGTTCATTTCCACTTAGCATCCACCCCATCCACACTAGCACAGTGCTCTGTGAGGCTGCGAGGGGCAGTGGCTCCGGGGATGCTGTGCAGAATTTGCATGTCAGGACTCTGTCTGGAAATGTGCTAAAACCTCGTGGACTTAGGCCCTGGAGATGCAGACCTGGTGAAAGTTCTCAAACAGGATGAGCTTAAATTTGCCCTGGAGTGTGTGTGTGTGTGTGTGTGTGTGTGTGTGTGTGTGTGTTTGATGAAACGAATCAGTCACACAGAAGCAGTGGAAAGGGCAACTTATTAAGAACACTATCAATCCTTAAGCACCTTTGAAGAATCACGTTTCAGGAGCTTATGGACAAGCAGGGGCCAGATCATTCAAGTGTCCCTTTTATCTCGCCTGGAGCAGAGCCAGCGGCCCTCCAACATCTGTTCCAAGTTGCCAGTAGGGAATCACTAACTCCATCTCATTTCAAGTTCATTTCCACTTAACATCTACCCCACTCAATGTCAGCCCTATTGATATTTCAGTTTCATTTTAAATGGCTTGCAGACAAAACCATTAAAAATTCCAGTATCTAATCACCTTTCGTGCCACAAAGCAGACAGAATTAAGCTTAGAAGAAAAATAGCCTCTTCCTTGCACGGAGAGACTTCTGTGGATGAGGTGAGGAGACCAGAAGCATCCTTCCCTCTGGGGCAGCTGACCTGGAATAGCTGAGCTACCTCAGTTGAAATAAACTCTTCCCTATGCCAATATGTGGGGTGTGCATTATAGATCTGTACTCCAAGTGTAACAAATGCCATGACCTCAGATACACCTGTTCGCAGCTGGAGGGGTGTAGGAACCCAAAGTTTAACAAGTAACTTTTACATCATTCACCATTTAAAACTATCCACATTGCTGTCGCCTTCTGAGATGCAGATGAGCTCAGAGCTGGCTTCCAATACAGGATGGCCCAGCCCCTTGGGGTCTCACACTCATCATCCATCATCTGGGATTAATGGTCCCGGGCCAGTGCATGTCTTGGGACCCTTGTGATAATCACCAAGAAGCTATTTTCTTATCATGTCCCTTAGGACCACAAGGGCACCATATAAAGGATAGGGCTCACAGGCCAGAATGCCCGAGCTCATATCCTACTGGAGGGCTGTGCATCTTAGAAGATATTCTTTTAGCTTAGAAGATATTCTTTCGCCTCTCTTTGTCCTGGTCCTCCATGAAGAGAAGGGAAGAAATGACAGGGCTTAGTACAGCACTTGTGTATAAGAAACAGCTATTATCATTGCATGAGAAGCCTGTCTTTCCTTTAGGTTTCAGCTCTTAAATTGTGTGTTAAATATAAAAATAGTCTCTATTGTGAATCACTTTGGGAGTATATATTCAGAAACAAATTTTTCCTCATATTCTGAAATATTTTTCAAGTTTTAGGCATTTTAGGTGTGATTATCTCTTCTTTTTTTCAACAAGGTAAAATTCACATTCATAGGTCTTAAGGGCATGTTTTAATGAGTTTTGATAAATACCTGTCCTTGGGTCATCTCCACACAGTCGTGCTATAGAACATTTCCGTATCCTCAAGATGAGCCCTTGGGTCCCTTCTGGTTCCTGTCTATCTGCCATTAGCAGCAGGCAACCTGTCTATCACTAAAGATGAGTTTTGCTTGTTTTGAACATCAAATAAATTGTATCTCATGGAATGTACTTTTTGTGTTTGGCTTTTCTTTGGCCAAAATAATGATCTTGTGATTGATCCATATTACACACATCTGTACAACAGTCTCTCAATATCTTAGAGGAGTCCTGAAACCAGTTGCTTATGAATACCCACGTCTGTGGATGTCTCTTCTATGAAATTTTGTAGGTTTTGTGTTTAATTTGTGCACGCATCTCTGAATACCTTAAATCATCTCTAGATTAATTTATAATATCTGATACATTGTATATTCTATGCAGGTAGTTGTTACACTGTATTATTTAGGACACATTGACAAGAAAAAAAAGTGTACATATTCAATACAGAGCTAATATAATTTTTCCCCAAATATTTTCAATCCTCTGTCAGTGAAACCTGTGCTGGGGACTCAAAACCATTGAGATGAGGTCCAACTGTAATACATTCATCCTTATTACTGAGTCAAATTCCATTGTACTGATGGCCAGACCACAACTTGTTGATTCATTTTGTTGGTAGACTTTGGGTCATTTCTAATGTTGTTCTGAGAAAGATGCTGTGAATTTGCTTGTAAAACTCTTTGTGAACACATAATTTTCATTTCTCTTAGAAAATGTCTAAAAGCAGAATTGCTGGACCATAGGATAGGCATCTATTTAATTTAATCAAAACTTGTTAAACAGTAGTACAGTGTGGTCATATTAATTCACAATCCTATCAGCAATGTGAAAAATAAAGTAATAGCTACTCCATAGTCTCATCAACGTTTGATTATTTAGGGCCAGCCAAGTAGCTCATCAGATTAAAGCACCTGCAAGCAGGCGCAGGGGCCAGGGCTGGCACAGCACGCTGGGATAGAACCCTGGTCCTTGAGTTTGTCTAAGCAGGCACTTCACTCTACTGAGCTATCTGGCCAGCCCAGGAGTTTCTAATTATTAAGAAATACAGACTATCAGGGACAGAAAGATAGCCCAGAGGACAAAGTGCCTGCTTAGGCAAGCTGAGGGACCACGGTTCAATCCCCGGCACCACATGCCACACTGGACCGCCCCCAGGCCAATGAGCCAGCCACCGATCCTGGACACGGTGGTGCATGCCTGTAATTCCAAAGCTGGGAAAGCTGAGACAGGAGGATCACTATGAGTCTGAACTGCGTAGTGAGATCTTATACCAAATAAATAAATTTTAAAAAGAAAAAAGAGAAATCTTTGCTTAATATAAGAACAAAACAAGAATATTCTATGCTTTTCTTCTAGAAACTTGGTTTTTGTTTGTTTAGCTCTATAATTTATATTGGATTATTCTCTGTGTGTGGTATGAACTCCAGGAGTTTGAAGTTCACTTTTCACCATGTCTAGTTGTTCTGGACGTCCAGCACCTTAGTTGAAAAACCAATTGATTGTGTCTACATGTGATCTGTTATGGAACTGGATTTCCTGTTCTGATGGCCTAATTGTCTGTTCCTAGGCCAATACCATGCTGACTTGATGCCTACAACTTTACAATAAGCCTTACAGTTATAGTATGAATCTCACCATTTTTAGGGTTGCTTGGCTGTTGTAGATGCTTTGCATGTTAATATAAACTTTAAGCAGTTTTCAGTTTATACAAAACAGCCTGGTGTGCTTTTTTGGGGAGATTTTGTTCAGGGTACATAGTAATTTATGGAGAATCGGCACTTTGTACCTCTGAATCTGAATCTATTTAGGTTTCTTTTACTTCTCTCAACATTTTGTTTTGCTTTTAGTATGGAGGTCTTTTATGGCTGGCAAATGTATTTCTAAGAATAAATTTTATACTATTATAAATGTAATGTTTTTAATTTCTATATTCTATTTGGCTTGTTTCCATAGAAATGTATTTGCTCATTTATAGTGTGGGACTGGAGATTGAACCCGGGGACTTCACACAGAACGACATTCCCAGCCCCTTTTCGTTTTTCATTTTGAGACATAGTCTCAACCAGCCACTGAGTGGCCCAGGTGGGTTCAAGTGTGGGATCTTCCTTCCTCAGTCTCCCAGAATCCTAGATTATGGACATGTACCACTACATTTATTTATTTATTTATTTTGGCGGAACCGGGGATTGAACTCAGGCCCTTGCGCTTGCCAGGGAAGCACTTATTCCACTGAGCCATCTCTCCGGCCCCTACCACTACATCTAGCCAGATATTTTTTTTTTTGTACATTAACTATGTATCTTATAAATTCACTCATCATAATTATAATAGCTTTTATATACATTTCTTAATCATCAGATTTTTTATGGGGAAAAAAAAAAGAGAGAGTTTTACTTCTTTCTTCCCAATTTGAATGAATTTTGCTCTTTTCCTCTTGCCCTATTGCCCTAGCTGGAGCCCAGCACACTGATGGATAGAAGCAGGGAAGTGGGGAAAGAGGACAGCTTTGCCTTCCTCCTTAGAGTTCAATATTTCTGGAGTCCATGGGATGTTAGCTCTGTGTGTGTGTGTGTGTGTGTGTGTGTGTGTGTGTGTGTAGCTGGTCATTATCCAATTGAGGAAGTCCCTTCTATTTCTAGCTCCCTGAGAGTTCTTATTGTGAGTGAGTACTAGATATTTTCAAGGTCCTTTTCTGCATTTATGGATATAATCATGTTTTTTTCTCTTTTATTGTGTTAATCTGGTGAAATGCTGCCAATGGTTTTATTAGTTTTAAATTAACCTTGCATCCTAGAATAAAACTCCCTTTTCATATATTGCTGTTCAGCTGGCTAATAATTTGTTAATGATTTTTATGAGTGTTATTGGGCTCTCACTCTTCTGTATCTAAGGTCTTTTACAGCTTTTAGTACTGTACAGTGAAGCGGGAAGGTTCTTTTTTTCTCTAATTTCTGAAAGGGTTGTTTAAGGTTGCTATTGTTTCTTCCTTCCATGTTTTCTAGGCTACACCAGAGAAATCTTCTAGAGCAGCAGCCTTTTTTGGTGGGAAGAAAGCTTATCACCGTCATCATCACTGTACCAAACAATTTAACTTCTTTAATAGCCATTGAGCTCTTTCAACTTTTTATTTCTTTTTTGTGTCAGTTTTGTAAAGCAGTTTTTCAAAGGATTTGTCCATTTCAACCTGAGCTGTGAAATTTATCAAGATAAAGACATTTGTGATACTTTCTTATTTCCTTTCTAATGCTGTGATATTCTTTCATTCTTGGTGTAATTTATGTTTTCTTGATCAGACTTAATGGGATTTATTGATTTTTTTCAAAGAACTGCCTTTTGACTTTATTTATTTGTTATGTTTTCTATTTCCTTCCTTTTGTTTCCTTAGGATTAATTACGCAGAGGTTCTGGTCATTTTTATGTATTGAAATTCAACTCACATGCCATAAAATTCACCTTGTTTTTGTGGTTCTGGGAACTTAAAACCTGAGTCTTCACACTGAGCAACATCTCCAGCCCTTATTATTTTTATTTTAAGATAGGGTCTTGCTAACCCACTAAGTTGCCAGGCTGCGCTTGCATTTATAATCCTCTTGCCTCCCAGAATGCTGGGGTTTCAGGCATGTGCCACCATTCCCAGGGTACCCCTTCTGAAGTATACAACTCAACACTTTTAAGTGTGTTTACAATTTTGAACAACTATTGCCACAACAGAATTAAGAATATTTTCGTCACCTCAGGATGAAATGACCCATTAACAGTCACTCTCCCGTATCCCTTCTTTTAGCCCCTGGCAACTATCAGTTTACCTTTTAGCTCCATGGATTTGCCTATTCTGAACATTTCATATTAGTGAAATCATTTGATATGTAGTCTTTTGTGTACAACTTCTTTCATTTAGAACAACAATGATTGTAAGACTTGAGTTTAACTTTCTCTCTTCTTTTTGTTGAGACAGGGTTTCACTATGTAGTCCAAGCCATTCTTGAACTCGCTGTGGAATTCTGGCTGACCTCAAACTGTCAGTAATTCTTCCTCAGTCTCCCAAGTGCTGGAGTTATAGACAGGCACCAGCACAGCCGACTGACCACATCCAAATAATTTATTCTTTTTGGGGTATCATTTTTTTTGTGGTACCAGGTATTGAACTCAGAATCATGCACTTGCCAGGCAGGCGCTTATCCTACTGAGCTATCTCCCCAGCCTTGGGTACGTTCTTAAGGCCACAACCAAGATCATGGATTTCAAATTTTCTTCTCTTCTGCTGTATTTAAGACCATAAATGTTGGTATGTTGTATTTTTTATATCATTAACTTAAAAATGTTTTATAATTTCACTTGTGCTTCTGTGACTATAGGTTCTTAAGAAGCTTATTGTTTAATTGCCAAATATTTAGGGGCTTTGAAGACAGGTTATTGTCTTCCTTTTCTAATTGAATGCCATTTCTGTCAGTGAACGTTTCTGTAGGGTGATAGTCTTTTGAAATATACGGAGACTTGCTCAACTGGCCATGCGACGGGCTGTCCCACGCAGTGTCCTAGCAATGCCAAGCAGGTGAAGGAGGTGATGGAGCTGTCAAGTCTTCCACTTCCCTGACAATTTTCTTGTCTGCTTGCTGGTGATTATCTCCTGTGATGATACATTTTCCCCGTGAACAGCATCTCTTCAGTTTCTTAATGACAGTTGATGGCACAGTAGGATGGAGAAATTCAATTCAAAATAAATTGTCCAAATAAGTAGCTGTCCCTTAAGTCCTCAAATCTCGTGTTCTCTGAAAATCAGCAGCTGCTCCTAGAGCTAGTCTGAGGGGACCAGAGACTCCAGGCCACCAGCAGAGGAAGGTTGCCCCTCCCACGCCTCACCCCCTCCGCTACCTGGAGGCCTCCCTGCCGCCCCACCTTTATTTTCCACTAATCCTATTCGAATAGGGCTTCTACTTCCACTCATTTATTTTCCCCTTCTCCCCTCCTGCTGACATCCAGGTGTTCCCAGTGGAGATGCAGGAGGTTTGGGTGCGTCATCTGAGACAAAGAGCGACAGGGCAGAAACCAGAAACTCCATCTTTTCAGCTCAATCTAAACCCTTACTTCCTCCAGATCCTTTCTCTGACTTTGCCACGTAACAAACTGACAGCAGTGACTCCCACACTTCAGACCCTAGTACAGGCAGAGAAGGAATGGAGTCTCCCTCACCCCTAGGACTGTACTGGTGACGGTAGGCCCCAGGTTCCCCCAGTACTGTGTCAGATGGAAGAGCTTATGGTCTCGCTGACCTGCAAGCTATGCAGAGTTCCCAGTCTGTGCCAGGCACGAGAGGAGGGAGACTGTTTTTATATCCTCAAATAAGATAAAACATTGTTGAAACTGAACTGATTTCATCTTTAAAATTTTTTAAAAAGAAAACACCAGTGAGTGAAAACCCACCTCAAACTAAGCAGACAAACCCCTCTGCTTTAAAATGCAATAAAAATAAAGCGGGTTGGGCTGGGGAAATAGCTTAATGGTCTAAGTGCCTGCCTGGCAAGCTCAAGGATCCAAGTTCCATCCCCACTACCACATGCCTTGCCCGCCCTGGAACCTGGTGTGGTGGAGTATGCCTGTAATCCCAGCACTGAGAAGGCTGAGACAGGAGGATCACTAAGAGTCTGAACCATCTCGTGAGACCCTGTATCCAATAAGTAAATAAATAAAAGAAAAATGATTTTTTTAAAAAATGTGGTTAAACTAGTGTGTGTGGGGGGCAGTAGGAAGCAGTCAACAGGTTGAAGGCATCTCACCATACTCTCATTATCGGGAGACCTTTCTGGAATTGTCATTACTAGCCTGCTCAGAGGAGCCCTCACTGATCAGTCACTCCTGGCACACCACACACTTCTGTTGTAGGTCTGCTCTGGGCCAGGCCCTGTGCAAGGAGCCAAGGAGCCTGAGGGCTCTGGGTGCTTATGGATCAGCAGCTTCCTGTCTGCCAACTGAGGGTGCCTGCAGGGAGGATCCCAGAGGCTGATCCCTGTCTCCACAGTCCTTGGGTCTCAGTGGTCCCGAGGGCCACCAGCACTGCCCCCACCCTCTCCTCATGCCAGTACCCTGTTCACTGGCTTGCACACTGCCCTGCCTCTCTGCAACCCTGACCCCAGCGTATTCTTTCCAACCAGATCTCTACTTCCCACTCTCCTGCTGAGGCTTCTGGCCCTGTGTGAGGCAGCAGATTAGGGTATAGCAGGCTGGCCTCAAACTGCACACAGGATATAACCCAAGCCAAAATGGAGGCTGATCAACAGCATGTGACCTGTCAGTCACAGCCACATGGGCAGAGCAACAGGCCGGGCCTGAGAGGCTGCACAAGAGGATAGCCAGTGCCTTGGCCCCCACTGACACCTTACTGTCCAGCGGTGCTCCTGTTGGCAGCAGTCGGGTCCTACTTCCCAGACATCTCTTCTTGCTCTCCTCTTTTCTTCTTTTTTCCTCTTTTCTTCCTTTACTTTCAATAAATGCTGTGTTTACCTGTTCCTGCGCATTCTGGCTAATTCTATGGGTAGTAGGGAGAGAGCCTGGAATCACTAGACACAGTACTGACCAGCAACGTGCTCACTTACACAGCAAGCTTCTACCCCATGGTGTGACCCAAAGATCCTGTCAGCCTGCCAGGGCTCCTGCCTCTGCACACACTGCCTCAGAACTCCTGACTCATCTCCATGCCCCTGCGTCCTAGCTCCTCTTCTTGGCGAGGGGCCTTTTGTGAGCTTAATTGCAGCCAGTCTCCGTGCTCTGTGCCAACCCCTCCCTGGAACCAGGCACTTCTGGCTGGCTGGTCAGCTCCAGGCTGGAAGGTTCCTCATCTCCTGTCTCAGGGTAGCCTCCCTATGTGCACAGGTTTTTTGTGCCACACTCTGCGCTGGCGCTGGGCCTCCCCATCCACTCACAGAGCCTTTGCAGGGTTACCTGCCCTTTAGGCAAGAAGAACGGAGCCTGCTCATTTCCTGTTGTCCCTCCCAGGACCTAGCGCAGGCCCTGGCCCATGGCTGGTCCTCAGCAAACATTTATTACTGAACGGATGAAACAGCGAATGAACAAGTACTTGCTTGAATACTTGCTTTACAAAGCATATTAAAATGAATTTGTAATACGCTAGGATAGGAGTCATTACACTGAAGAATCGATTAGGAAATTGATCTGAGTATTTGAGCTTAAGGATTATTAAAATTTTTTTAATTTTATTATTTATTTATTTATTTATTTATTTATTTATTTTTGTGTGTGTGTGGCCAGCTTAGCCCACCTGGGGGTGGGGCTGGCTGGCATGTGGTGCTGGGGGATTGAACCGCGGTCCCTGTGTTTTGCTAAGCTTGTTCTAAGTAGGTGTTTTTTAGACCACTGAGCCATCTCACCAGCCCCAAGGATTATTAAATTTTAAGAATCATAAAATCATAAGGGGTTTAAAAAAACCCTTTTTGTAGCTATACTGTGAACCTAGCATTTACAAATGAAATTATTTGGTGGTTTTTTTTTCCTTCAAAATAATTGAGAGTGAAGAAGTAAAAGGGGGGATGAACTAAACAAAATTGGCCATGAGGTCAGTGATTGTTGAAACTGGATGAGATTTTTTTTCTACTCATACATTTAAAGGTTTTTATTTTTAAAATTAATTCAATTTAATTTATTTTAGTGTTTCAAATCAGGGTCTTGCTATTTAACCTAGATTGTGATCCTCCTGAGTGCTGGGATCATAGGCAAGCACAGCATCCCCATGTCCAGTACAGCTTTGAGTTTGAGACCCAGGGATGGTTGCAGGTGGGAGATGTTATCAGTAAAAGCAGAAATTGAACCAACCTTTCCCCACTCCCCCATCATTTTCATGCTTTCTCTGCTCACTTCAGGTCGTATTTTTGCTGAGGACCTCCTAAGCAGAAGTTTTCCAATTACTTCCATAGCATGAATACACACTCCTCTCATCAAAGCAGGGAAGCCTGGCACTTTTCTGGGTGCTCTGCCTGCTGTTGGCTGGGTCTGCACCAGTTTGGTCTTGTTCCATTGAAGGGAAGAAGGACTCCCCACCCTGGGGCTTTCACTAGAGAAGGCTTCCCTACCGGTGGGGAGGGCACTGCTCTGCTGGGAAGAGTGAGAGAGTGAGGATACAGGAGCTGGCCCCTAGGGTGAGGGGTGAAAGCACACAGCGGTGACCACAGCTGCCCCAGACCTGGCCCAGAGGGCAGAGGCTCTCCTAAGAGACCCTCCCACAGGGATAGAACCACCCACACCCTCTAAGAGTAGATGTGTGACAGTTAACCTGGATCATCAGCTTGACTGGCTTGGTAAAGCACACTGCTGGGTATGTTGGAGTGGGTGGTGGAGGCGCGATACTGGGTACACTATCTGGTCCCTGGCACCTTCCTCTTTGGAGCTGTTCCCTGTTCTGCTTCCTGGTTGCTATAATCCAACAACATTCACTCTATCACACGAGCCTATCACAGAATTTCCGTAGTGGAATCAGCCCACAGTGGACTGAAACTGTTGAAAACACTAGCAAAAGAAACCCTTCCTCCTTTAAGTTGTGTATGTCAGACATTGGGTCCCAGTGACCTAAAACTGGCTGATGCAGAGTGCTAGTTTGGCCAAGATTCCACTGGTGGGCTTAGGTATCTGAATCCATTTGTGGGGAGCAGTGGCACAGGGTTACTCTGGCTCCTTTAACAGGGCCAGCAGAGAAGTTTCCAGATACAAGCTGTATCCCTCAAGAGGGAGAGCTCCCCCATCTTGCTGCGGAAAATAAATCTAAGTAGAAATCTGAGGTGAGCCCTGCAACCACACCCAGTGCCCAGGCTGGGTCCTGGTCCCTGATAGCACAGGCACCAGCTGGTGCCACACTGCTTAGCAGCCTCTTTCTCCTACCCACTACCTTCTAGCAGCTCTGCTCCAGGCACAGAGCTGGTGTCACAGCCATCGTTCTGCACCTGGATGCCTGCTGCTGGCCTCTGACATTGCTTTCCCCACCAGTGCTCCCTTACCTCTCCTGCCTCTCCTCCTGTGTCCCCAGGGATGTCACTCAAGGCCTGGCCCAAGACCATCTTCTGCCCCAGCCCTTTGTCTTGCTCAAGGCTGGCTGTGATCTCTGATCTCTGAGCAAGCTCCATCCTCCAAGCATCACTGCAACTCAGCCGGCCACTGAGTCCTCACGCATCCTGAACGTCACTTCCAGTGTTTCTTCCCCCCTTTTAGACTGTGCGACCCTGGCTCAGCCTCCACTCTGCTGTACAGTCACAGCATAGCTCAGAAAGAGCAGGCCCAGTGGAGGGGAAGGGTGGTCCATGTGCAGCCCCTTTGCTTTTGACCTGTAGACCTGAGCTGGACCCAACATTCATTAGAGGATGGATTCAGTCTTAGAAGATTCTCTGCTCTTGGATAGAGAGTTCTGGGGTGGAGTTACCAGCTGGGCAGCTGAGCCAGAGTGGAGGAATCTAAACCTATTTAACAGTGAAGATCTCAAAGACAGAAGCTGCTTTTTACTCCTCTTGATGGCCACCCCTTGCTTATCATGGAACTCACAGATCTGCTCTGTTTCAAGGTTTTCAGAAGGGAGCTAGTGCAGCCTGCAGAAATGTGGCTGGCTCCTACGGAGATGTGCAGAGTACCACACCAGAAGGCGAAGGCTTCCTGGAGGAGCTGGCCTATGACTGGGCCCTGAAGGTGCTCAGAACTAAAGGAGATTCTCAAGGAGAGGCTGAAGGTCATTTTAGGCTGAAGAGCATGACGTCTCAAGGCATGGAGAGGAGAAAGGGTAGCTTTGCTTGGGGACCAGCTGGAAGTTCAGCATGGCGGGAATGTAGTAGTGTGGGAGTTTGGCAGTGAGGTGGGAGGAAAGGCATAAATAAGGCCGTGCCCAGGGGGAAGCCTCTAGAGTGGTCCTCTCTGCCAGTGAATAGTCAAGGTGAGTTACATGTAGTTCAGCTCATCTTCAGATGCCACTGGTGCCCATGTGAAATGACCAATCTCACCTTTAAATTATTCCACTGGGCCTTGCCCCTCTGGCTCAGCATCCCCACTGTGAACTAACTCCATTCTAGAATTTTCTATCCAAAGGAAATCTAGGAACTGAAGGAAGACTAAGAAGATGAAAGGGGAAGGAACATGACAGGGTTGTTCCTGGTCTGTCACGCAGTTCCCCGGAAACCCAAGTCCCACGCATAGGGACTCACCTGGCCTGAGTCCTGGACAGAAAGACAGACTAGAACTTGAAGACACCCTGCATTCTGGGCTGTACAATCAATGAGGCAATCATCTCTGTTAAGAAAGGACAAATCTCAAGCTAATACTTTCTGGAACAGTGACAGCTCCTTCCTACACACCCCACTCCTGGTTCCTCCCAGGTTTTCCTGAAGGCCTCTGAGTTACATGTAGGCCATTATCTCTAATTTTTCTATTTTTTAAACTGGCAAACTAGGGCCCTGAGGATTTGTGGCTACAGGGAGGACAGGGGATGGAGTCCATGCCTCTGCGTCTCCTGTCTAGTCCAAGGAGGCTGTAACTCCTGGGGACAAACACTGAGTCTTCCTTACTCCCAGGGTCCCAGGCTTTTCTCTCTCCCAAGGAACAGGGCTTCCTTCCAAGAGCTTGGGGAGCTTGGAACCAGGATCAGCCCTGATTGTTCAGTTTCTTATTTCTTCTTGCAGAACATTTGCTGGACCCCTAGTGGTCACGCACATTGGGATGTGCTGCATGACTTTCTGGAGCAATGGGACTCGCTTGGACTGTCAGTGTTGGTCTTTTGGAAGTTCTATAATTGCCAGCTGCTGGATGCAGCAGGTAGATGGTTGAGACCTCCATGATTATAATACGGGACTCTTTCTGGAAATCTCTGCCTATATTCCTGCTGTTTAACTCACTTCCTCAGGAGCAGTGCCAGTAGCTACCAAAAAATCGAGAGCCTAGCAGTGGATTTCCCCAGCACCTGGAGGCTGCAGGTAGGCCAATTCTTGGCTAATTCCTAGGGGGTCAGCCTCATTGCTCAAAGGTAAAGATGGGCCTTGTGGAAACATGGTGCTCACTCTGACCTAACATCGAGGAGGTGAAAGAGCCTGCAGGATTGAGCAGTCAGGATGAAATCCTATGAGCTAAGGCCAGCATACCTTGGCCCCTCCTAAGAACATGCTGTCTTCCTACTACTTGGTTCTCTGCCTGCAGATGAGACCAGCCTGAGCAGCCTGGACTGTCGTGTCACACTGGCAGAACCCAGCATTCTGGACCTGACAGGTAGAGCTCTGTGCCGTGTGAGGAGCAGAGATTCACAGATGAAAGGACATGCTTGCTTTCTTCTAAAGCTAGCTCGATCTAGCAGGTGGCACCTGGAGAGGCAGGGTGCTGCAGAAGGCAGCTGTGGGCTGGGCTGGGACACTCTGATGGCTTAGACCACCCTTCCCATCCTTCCTGGCCCTGTGACCAATAGGCTACAGTTGTATAACAACAGCCACGAGGGTGACACAGGTGTCAGGACTTGTGCTGGAGGATTTGGAGTGGGGGCTGTCACATCTTAGCTTTCCTCCTGACAGAATGCAGACACCGTGTCCAGCCTGGGCCTGGGTGCAGCTGACTTTGTAGTGTGGCTTGTTCTCTCTGCCCTGCCCCTTCATTCAGAGCCCTCTCTGGGACAAGCTCATGTCTGGGGCCCACCCCAGAGTGCAGGCCTACGTCTAGGCAGAGGCCAAGGTGGCTGGGTGAATGGCAGAGGTAAGCCTGACCCTACAGTCCTCAAGGGCTCCCCACTTCCTAGGTGAGGCCCTACCTTGCCTCATCAGCTCTGCCTGGCTCTGCAGCTTCAGCTCCTACACTGTCTGTAAACTCTGTTCCTGCTCCTCTCCCAGCTTTGAGGGTGCTGCTCCCCCTACGTCCTCAGTCATCACTTCTCCTCGCTCCCTCCAGTCTATTCCCTAGACTTCAGGTGAATATCATCTCTTCCTAAAAGCCCTCCCTGACGACCAGCTTCCAGCCTGCTCAGGCTGCTGCTGCTGTCTCTGTCCTTCCTGTAGCTCACACCTGTCCTGCTTGCCCACCCACTTGTTCTCCTTCCCTGCCAGATGTGGCTCTCTGAGGCGTAAATTTTATCTTTCCAGCTATAGCAGCCATAGTAAGTAGTCAGTGAGTGCATAGGTGAGGAAGAGCATAGGAAGAGCATCAACAGAGGAGAACCAAGGTTCCCGAGGTCCCGGGCTAGGAATCAGCAGATCTAGGAGAAGCCTACAGTGTTCCCAGTCTACGAAGGCCCTGAGAGCCACTAGCTGCCTTGGTTTCTACCAACCACTCTGCGGCTATTGGGTGCAGGCCCACCTCTCTCTTGTGCCCCAGGAATCCAACCTGCAGGAGCCGGAGGAGAAGAGATAGGGAAGGGGTGAGGGCCCAGGAAGGCTCTGCAAGACAGGCCCCTCAGTCCTGGATCTTCTTTCGCCCAATCAGGGTCCCTTGCTTCTCAGAGTAGAGGGTTCTCCACCCTGCTGGACACTAGCATGTTGGCACACACAAGGAGAGACTCTAGGGAACAGTGGGGCCCCCGATTTTTAGAAGTCCAGGGAAGGTGCCTAGACCTGGAGAGCTTCAGAGCCCTGGTCCCCACTAGAACTTTGCCATCCATCCTCCCAGCCCTGCTTCGCTCCTGTCAGCCTCCAGAGCATAGGCTGAGTCAGCTTGTGGAGCTGGGGTCCCTCTGAGAAAGGGGCTTCCCTACCTCGGAAAGTCACTTTGGCGATCCGGTCGCCCCTGCCCCGCAGCTCCGACACTGTCTTGAGGTGGACAAGCAGGGCCATGCTGGTGCAGAAAGCCTGGACACCGCCAGTCAGAGCAGCTGGAAAGGCGCTGTCTGATGGAGCGCAGCTCACACGCCTCCCTCCTCTCCCTTCTGCTGCTGCCTCCTCCCGATGCTGCCCACAGAGACCAAGGCAACGAGCTGAGCAGCTCCTTCCAGCGACTCCCAGAGCTTCACAGCCCTGCCGGCCCCGCCCCTCTGAATAGTCAGCCCCTTGTGTGGAACTCGTGTGTGTGTGTGTGTGTGTGTGTGTGTGTGTGTGTGTGTGTGGTATCCAGCCATCAGCCTGGGAGTACACATGGAATCGGAATTTATTATTCAGCAGTGCTGACTCCCAGATAAAGCCCTGTCCAGCTTCAGGTGTCTTCTCTGTTTCTGGAATAGAGGCTTCTGCACATCCCTCCACAGGCCTGAGACAGCCCTGCCATCAGGAATACACAGATGGCAGTGACTATGAGCACGGAGGGGGGGTGGTGATGGGGCCAGGGCACCCCTTCCATGAGGATCATGATCTGCGTGCACAAAAAGCTGTGCCATAGCACCGGTTTTTTGGGGAGGTCTGTGCTATTTCCTGTACTATTGAGTTGGCCTTTAGGGCTTCTGGGGGCTGTAAGGCTCAGGGAACCCAGACATGCTGGGCCTGGCTGCTCTAGATGGATCACACTGTGCTATGCAAAAGCTCTAATCCACGGCCTCCCAGCTAGACAGGCAGCGTCGATCAGGCAGCATCAGGATGGCTGGTGGCCATTCTCTCAGAGACATGAACATTAAGACGAGAAGAGGTGCACTTGACCAACTGTCTTGTCGGCAGCTTGTGCCCCAGAGAAACTGGGCTCTGATCTCTTATCCTGGGATCATGGGAGCCAACTCTCAGGAGACTGGGAAACTGGGACTGTAGCCTGAAAGGAAGCTGAGGCCATGGAGACAGGACTGGTGCTGTCTGACTAGAGGCTACAGAGGCTTGTGTTGAGCTAGGAGCAGTGCACAGGGTTGGGAAACCAGCCTAGCCCTGTCCCAAGCATGGAGACGAGGGCTGGGAGAGGTGAGGCAGGTGACCTGTGGTTTCCTGGGAGAGGAGAGCTATTCTGCTTCTTGTTCTAATAAGCCACACAAGGTAAGAGAAGGGACTTCTGAGGCAGAAGGAAACAAGAGAGAACTGACCCTCTTGTCCCCCAGGGGCTGGGATTCCTGACCTGGTACCTGTGCAGGGTCCTCTGCAACCTTGCTCTTGCTGCTTGCTCATGGCCCAATGCCCCCCACCTGGCCTCAGCCTTTAGGGGTCCATTCCTGGGGTGCCTCTGCACCCCCATGCAGACAGGCTCAGGAGTTTTCCTCCTTTCTGGGGCTCCTGCTCCTCTCATCTCAGGGTGTCCTGGGGCTGTACCATCTACCTCTTCCTAACTGCACCCCAGAATCTCACAGGGTATCCTTCCAATTAATGTAGATGTGATATCCTGTGACATAGAGGAATCATCGGAAAGTGTACATAGAGCATGGCAATAAGCTGAGTTCTGCTGTCTGGGTCACCTGTGAGATGTCCCAAGAGCCTTCTTTTCCTGTTTCTAGGTGTTTTTTAAAAAAAATATTTGTCTTATTTGTCTTTATTTATATTCATTCCCTTCCCACCTTCACTTGTCCAATTCCCACTTACTTTTCTCATATTTCTCTAACCATACAGAACTTTTCATCCGTGACTTCACCAAGTGTTCTACATGTAAGATGTTGTATAGTTTGAAAGAAAAGAAGAACCCATTTTCTTCCTAAGCTCTGAACTTCCTCTCCTAAAGGGGTGAATTTCAGGAGGCCTTTTATCATTCTTGCATCAACAGTGAAAAGCTGAGAACATGCAACAGGCTAGGAATTGAGCTTTAATGTGTCTCAGTTTCCACAGCTGTAAAACGTATCACATCCTAGTGGGATCCCAAGTGTGACAGTTCATGGTGAAGTCAATTTGACGGGGTTAAGAAGTTTCTAGCTAATGAGTAAAACACCTTTCTGGGTGTGTCTGTGGGTGTTTCCAAAGCTGACTGGCATCTAGACCAGCAGACTGAGAGAGAATGATCCCTTCTGAGAGTGGAGCCGCCATCTTTAGGTTTGTAGCCTGGGTAGAATGAGAGGGAGAGGAGGAGGAGGAGGTCAGCCAATGTTGGAAAAGTTCCATTCTGGCAGGGGATATAGCTTAGCAACATAAGCGCCTGCCTGGCAAGCACAGGGTCCCAAGTTCGAAAACAAAAAGGGAAAAAGGAAAGAAGAAAAGAAAAGTTCCATTCTGCTTGAATGAGTGCATCTTTTGCGCTGCCTACACCTGTGGCCCTCAGGCTCCCACTTCTTTAGCCTCTTAGCGCAGCCTCACACCAGCAGCTCTCCAGGGAGCTTCCAGGACTTTAGTCTCAATCAGGTGCTGCATGCCTGATCCCTCTTGTTCTGAGGGTTCAAACTTCTTAGAGTGAGCAGCTTCTGGATCCTCCGGCTCTCCAGCATGAAAGTGGCCATTATTGTCTCTCTTAACTCTGACCCTGTAAGCCTACCTCAAAAAAAAAAAAATATATATATATATGCATATGCATATATGCTATCCTCAACCTTTTGGCACCAGAGCAGAGACTGGTTGAATGGAAGACAATTTTTCCACAAACTGGAAGTGGTAGTGACTTGAAGATGATTCAAGCTCATTAGATTAATTGTGACCCTTATTTCTATTATTATAATATACACTGAAATAATTATGTCACTCACCATAAAGCAGAATTGGTGGAAGCTTGGAATTTGTTTTCCTGAAACTGGATGGTCCTATCTGGGGGTGCTGAAGTGACCTTACATAATCTCATTTTGGAAGGTATCATGGAAAATATACTTCACCAAGATAGGTTGTTGAGAATGGAATCAGGCTTTTCAGTGTTTTTTTTGTGGCAATCTCAAAATATTCTACCTCCTGTTTCATAATGTTCAGAATATGGATATTTGAATATGGAATGTGGACTTTTGAAATTGTCTTAAACATATTTTTAAGGCCACTGTCATTTGCAATCTCAAGTAGTTGATCTTCAAGCACATAGTCTATTCACTGGCCTTATTTGAGTCATAGATTCACCCCTTCCCAGTTTGAAGGGTCTTTGTGGTTGGGAAGTAATGCGCTAACTCTTGAAAGCTGACATAAGTGATCATGTACCAGTAGGGACAAAGAAGCTCCTGGCTCAGTCTCTTTTAAAATCTCTGCTACAGTGAGTGAGCGAGACGACCCGAGGCCGCCGCAGGATCCTGAATAGACCCAGAGCCCAGGCTCAGTGTGTGAGGGAAACCGCCCTGGGGCCCGCGGATCCTCATTTGACCCAGAGTACAGGCCCAGCACAGAACCTTTCAGCAGAACTCCCTGCAAAGAGGCTAGAGGTAAGACTCACCCAGCTCATTCAGGAGCAGAACATCTTGCCAGAGAGACACAAAGGGTTCAACTCTAATGGCTGCAGCAGAAAGAAGTGGAGCACAGCAGCCAGATCCAAGTAATACCCACCTGGAGGAATCTGAACTTCGTAAATCTGGACGTGGCGCTAAGGTAATAACTCTATCTGAGCTCTACACCAAAGTCAGAAGACAGTGGTATACAAAATGACAAAGAGAAGGAACAAAATGCAGTCTCAGGCCCTGAGTTCACCTAGTACAAATGCAGAAGACACTAGCACTGAGGAAACTGGAAATCACACACCTGATATCTGTGAAATAATAGTGTTGGCAGTAAAGAAACAACTGCAGAAAGGTATAGAATAAATCAGATCAGAAATAATTTCAGAACTAAAAAATTTAGTGATAACTATAATCAGAGAAGTACTAAGTGCCTCTAAAGAATACACTGATAAAAAAAAATAGAGCAGAATATAAAAATGATGGAACCCCTAAATAAGCAATTTAGGAAAGAAATAGAATGTATGAAATAGGTTTAAAGTGATATACAGGAAATTAAAACCTCAATCACAAGCTGGCAAAACTGTTTGAGGGAAAGTGAAAATAGACTTTCTGACCTTAAAAACACCATTGCAGCTAGTGAAAAAGTAAGAAAAGATCTCTTTAAATCAACTAGGATGCAGGAAAAAATAATTCAATACCTGCAAGACGATGCAAAGATGAACAATGTGAGACTAATAGGCATCAATGAGAAAGAAGGAGTCAACACAAATGACATTAAAAAAATATGGGCAGAAGTAATAGCAGAAAACTTCCCAAATGGGGCAACAATCTGACATTCCCTAACCGAAGCAGTCCCTAACCCAATGAAAACCACACCCAGACATATAATAATCAAGATCCCAGAAATCCAACACAGGAGCAGTATACTAAAAGCTGCTAAAGAAAAGAAACAGATCACATTTAAAGGAAAACCCAACAGCAGATTTCTCTTCACAAACCATCAAGTCAAGAAGAGCATGGAGTAAAGTACTTCAAGTCTTGCAAGAAAACAAATTCCAACCCAGACTGATATATCCTGCAAAACTTTCTTTCAAGTATAATGGAGAAGTGAAATACTTCCATGACAAACAACAGCTAAAGAATTTCATGATGACAAAGCCAAGTCTACACAGACTACTAAAGGATGTTCTAGAGAGGAAGCAAATTGATCACAGCCCCATGAATGAGAATGGAAAGAACCCTCCAAATAGGGCAAACAATTGAACACAGGAGAATAAGAGGTAAAAAAATAAAATAAAATCTCTGCTAATGTCTGAAACATGTTCATTTATCACCCATATAATTCCACGGTGGCTTTTATGCCTGAACTTTATCTTCCAACTTGAGCACAGTCGTCTCTCTCCCCTAAACCACAGTTTGTTGAGGGACTGAATATGTCACATGCGTTTCAAGTTCTACAAGTCTTTCTGTGCCACTAAAACATGTATCCAGTGATGACTAAAAGCAATATATAGAGCAACTCTTGTAACTCAAAACCTCTGTCCAGTTGTCTATCTTTAGAAAGCAATCTCGCTTATCTATCTGCTCAAGGAGCTGTGCAAACAGACATAAGTGAAGGGTCTGTACTTTAATGTAGTTGATAATTTTAATCACCCCTTCAACAACTTCGTTAAGTTCAGGAGACATTTTTGGTTGGCCAGCATCTCCCTATGGATGACATAGTGCATAGATTCGTGTTCAAGAGCAACCTACTTGTGAATCTGAGTAGTAAAACTAGAAAGCAATCCAGCCACGCTCTATCTGTGCATGTACTGACACAATGTGACCAGTTGAAGTTTCTGGATATGTAGTCATTCAAAGACTTGAATAGGTCTCTGGCTATTATGGTGTTGGCTGGCAACAAAACTGCACCGAACATACCCTCGTGTTCCTACTCCTGAAAAATATATCACACAGACCCAGCATTGTTGCCTTGTCAACACCAGTAGACTCATCAATCTGGATTGTGTAACGTATGACTCATTAATCTCTAATAAATGTGTCTCAATATCCTCTGCCATTTCTTCCACTTGTCTAGTTATAATGCATGCTTTAAGAAGAACATGTGCCACTTTTTGAACTATAGCCTCTCCTAAAAATTTATGTCAAGTGTCCTTAGCGGCAGGCAGGATCAGCTCTTCACTGCTAACTAAGGGATTCTTAGCATAAGCAAAGCCTTTAAGAGTGATGCTCTAGGTGCAGACACATTTAATGAAGTGGTGGCCTGTAGTAACTGCTTCTGTTCTTCATGTTAATGTTTTCTTTTCAACTCCAAAGGTGTGTCTTTTGTTATAGGGTGCTTGCTGTCTATGTGGCAAAGAAGCATTGAAGATCTCATGGCTTCATTGAATGGCCAATCACCACATACTACACAGGAGACTGTGAGAATGTGGATCATCTTGGAATGAACACAAGATATAAACAGGACCCTTGGTATTTTCTTCTTTCCCTCAGTATTAGATAATTTAATTATGGAAAAACTGCTAATTGTGACACACAGCTTTGGATTTCAATAAACGAGTTATATTTTTATATCCAAATTCTTTCCAATTCTGTCAGTTTTTGATTTTTTAGCAAGTAAAGTTTATTGGTATATTTTGAATATACATAATGATAACTTTCATCATAGGACTTCGTACCTGTACATGACTTATCTCAGTTCCTATTTTTTGCCCCTTTCCCTTACCCTCCCTTCAAATTCCTCTTTCCCTCCTCATTTACAAAAGCTTTGTTTCCATCTCTCCCCATGCCCTATTTCCTCTTCCCAACTGAGCATTTTCTTCCTGCTTCAAAATACCTTGAATATATTTTGGTCATTATTCGGACTTTCATTTTCTCACACTAGAGAAACAATGCAATATTTACACTCATGTGTCTGATTTATTTCACTTAAGAGCATGATCTCAAGGTGCATCCATTTATCTAGAAATATCTCAAGCTTATCCTTTTCTAAATGTATATATTTGGTACAGAGTCTCACTACCCAGCTTGGACTTGTAGTGATCTTCCTATTTTCAGCCTCCCCAGCACTGGGATTATAGGTGTGCAACATCACACCCAGTCTTGGTGGCCAGCTCAGCGTGCCTGGGGCCTAGGCCAGGACAGCGTGTAGTACTGGGGATTGAACCCCGGTCCCTGCACTTGCCTAAGCAGGCACTTAGTCTGCTGAGCTATCCTGCCAGCCCTTATTCTTCTTTAAGGATGAGTAGTATTCAATGGTTTTTAAAAATCTTCTTTACTCATTTATCAATTCATAGGAATCTGTTTCCAAGGTTTAACTACTAAAAACTGTAGCTATAAACATGGGTGTGCACATTGCTGTGGTGTGATGTTTTAAATTCTTTCACATAGATACCAAGAAGGGAAATAGCTGGGTCCAATAGAACCTCTAGATTTATTTTTCTGTGGAATCTCCACACTGATTTCACAGTGCTTGCACCACATTAATGGGAGTCTACACTCCCATTACCAATGGAGAAGGGTCTTTTCCCCTACATCTCCACCAGCATTTGATATTGGTTAATTCCCTGATAATTGCCATTCTTTCTGGAGTGAGACAGAATCTTAGTGTTGCTTTAATTTGCAATTCTTGAATGACCAGTGATGTCGAGCATTTTTTCATATATTTATTTTCCATTTTTACCTCTTAATCTTAAAAGTGTTTAATCATTTGAGATATTGGGGCTTTAAATTTGGGAGGTCTGATTTTTTAAATTCTTTTTATATTTTAGATATTAGTACTTTGAGGAACAACTGGAAGAAACTTTTTCCCACTCTGTTGATGACTTCTTTGAAAAAATTTTAATAAGATATCAGTTGCTGAGTCTCTAATGTTTTCTGTGTAATCAGTGTTTTGTTCATAAAGCCTTTGCCTACACCTATGTCTTCTACTTATTCTTTCTTTTAGCAGATTTAGTATTTCTCTTTTGAAATTTAGATCTCTAATTCATTTTGATTTCAGTTTTGTGCATGGTGAGAGGCATGGGTCTACATTTTGTTTGGGGCATAGAGAAAACCAGTTTTTCCAACACCATTTATTAAAGATATTATCTTTCTTCCAGTGAGGGTTTTTTATCCCTTTGTTCAAGATAATGTGGCTGAGTGTGTTTGGAGTGTGTTTTAGCATCTTGTAACCTGTTCAATTATCCCCAGGTCCAGTTTTTTGCTTGCCAGTACCATGCTGTTTTTATCATAGTAGCTTTGTATTATGACTTCCTTTATTAGGTTGATTCAGAAGTATTTCTTTTTCCTTCTTTTTTAATGCGATTGTGAAAGGCATGGTTTCACTAATTTCTGTCTCAGTGTGTTTGTTATTTTTGTTCAGGAGTGCTACTGATTTGTGAATTCTGACCTTGTATCCACCTGTAGGGTTGAGTTTGGTTTTTAATCCTAGAAGTCCTTTTGTGGAGTTTCAGAGTCTTCTGTGTAAAGTATCATCTGATCAGCAAGTAATGGTAATTTAGCTTCCCCCTTTCTTATTTTTATTTGTTTTAGTTTTTTTTTTTTCTTATCTAATTGCTCAGGCTAATGTTTACAGAACTATGTTGAATAAGAGTGGTGAGAATGGATATCCTTATCTTGCTCCTGATTTTACAGAGAAAACTTTCGGCTTTTGACCATTTAGTATGATGTTGGCTATTGGTTTGTCATAGATGGGTTTTATCAGATTGAAATTAATAGTATCTATTCCAGTTTTATAGAATAGGGTTTTATCATGATTGAGTGTTGGGCTTTGTCAGATGCTGTCTGCCTCTATTGAAATGATCATGTGATTTTTGTCTTTGGCTCTTAGTTACTTTTCTCATTGCTGAGACAAAACACCCAACACCTAAAGTTAAGGAAGGAAAGGTTTACTTAGTTCACAATCTATAGAGGTTTCAGTCCATAATCAACTGGCTTCACAGCAGAGAAGAGCAATTCATGGTGGGCAGAAGACAGCAAAAGTAACAGGAGAGCATGAGATAAGCTTCTTTTTATTCTTTATATTGTATCAAGTCTACCTGCCCTAGGGTAGATATAGCACTCACATCCTTAATCTCAGCATTGGACTATAAGTCAGTTACAAACTCCAGATTCAGCCACATCTGAAACAGCTACCTCCCCTATGACCACATGAGGCTTTCTGTGGACATCCGAACATAAAACATAACTTTCTGTTCCTGTCCCCCACAAAGACTCATGTACATTCTTTTACAAAAAAGTATTTAGCCCATCTCTAAGAGTTATCAGCATCCTAACAGTTTCAGCACTGATGAAAAGTCCAAGTCTTGAGTATAACCTGAGACTTAAGGCAAACTCTTAGCCCTGTGACTTTGTATAAATGAAAAGAAAGTTAAACTCTTTCAATGTTCAATGGCACAATATAAACATTTCCATTAGCAAAGTTACAAACAGGGGATACAAAGGAAGAGGACCAAAGCAAGTCCAAAATCCAGCAAGGCAAACATTAAGTTCTCTAGTTCCATGTGCAGCATTTGAGGCAACTGTGGAAAGATGTGAAAAGTCCAAAGGACACAGGTAGTTCCACCCCTACAGCACTTTTAGTAATTGTAGCACCTATTGCTTCTGCTCCCTCTTTGCCATTTTTCTCAGAAAATTCATGTTCTTTCCTTTCCACACTTCTAGGGTCTCCACTGTACCTTTGGCTCCACACTCACAGCTTCACACATTGGCCTCTCACAGGCACACTGCCAGGCCTCCAAGATCTTCTTCCTATATGTAGGTGAAAGCCTTTCTGACCCCATAACTCTTCCATTCAGTATGCACTGAAAAGCAGTGCCACATAGTTGATGTCAAGTCTGCTGCCAGCTGTAGCAGCAGCCAGGCTTCCTTCTTTCTTGGCTGTAGGAGTTGAGTGCCTGGATCACTGAGCACTCAGAATCCAATTTCAAGGAATAAATTCTCTAGGCTGCCACCATTCTGGAACATGGTGTGGATGCTCCCATTCTTGAACATGGTGCTCTGTGACTTTCTTATCAAAGCAAAGTTTTTCACTTTTGAGGCTGCAAGGGGTGGAATCCTACTGCTTCTTGTGATGTTCTTAGGCTATCTTTTGTATTTTCCTGTTCCTTCTTAGCATCAAGATCTCCTCTGCTCCTTCTTTTCAAAACTTTATCAGCGCTTCCTTTCTAGCTAAACTCAAAATGTTTTCTATCTTGATTCACAACATAAATCTGGCTAAAGGCCCTCAACAGTAGCCATGCCACTGCCTCAACATTCACCTGTCTTGAAATTTCTTTCCCCACAGTGTGAAAAGAAAAAAGAAAGAAATTTCTTTCACAAGATTATAAAGTCCACTGCACTTAATCTCAGTCTCAGGCAAAGTCTTAACATGAGCAAAATGTAGACAAACTTTCTGCCAAGCCATGACACACACGATTTGGAGTCGAAAAACCAAAGCAGTCCTAACCATCAGAAACCTCCCAAGTCTGGTCTTTACTAGCAGTGATTCTACCAGCCTTCTAGTCTTCTGACCTCTGACTAGAATCTCCCATACATTACAACCTAAGGCATTCCATCTTTCCTTTTCCACTGGTACCTCCAAACCTCTACTAACTCTTTACCTTCCAATAAGCCAGTTCCAAAGATAATGTCACAGCAACAATCGCACTCATGGTGCCAAATTCTGTCTTAACTACTATTTTAACTGCTGAGATAAAACATCTGAAAACACAAGGTTAAGGGAGGAAAGATTTATTTAGCTTATAGTGTGTAGATGTTTCAGTCCATGATTGGCTGGCTCCAAGGTGCGTGGCTTCACAGAGGAGAACAATTCATGGTGGGAAGAAGAGACAAAAAGCAACAAGAGAGAATGAGGCAAGCCTCTTTCTGTCCCTTCTATTATATTCAGTCTATCTGCTCTAGGGCAGGTGTAGGGATTCATAGCCTTAATCCCAACATTGGACTATGAATCAATCACAAACTCTAGATTCAGCTGCCTCTGAAAAGCCCAACTCCATTGATCATATGAGGCTCTGGGGGGGGGGCACCCATACACAAACCATAGCAGATGTGATGATAACAAGTGTATTGGTTTGAATATGTTGAACCATTCCTTTATCCCTAGGATGAATCCTACTTGGTCATGGTATATAAGCTTCTTGATGATTTGCTGTATTCTGTTTGCCAGTACCTTACTGAGGATTTTTTTTT
>NW_004524595.1:5635745-5658309 GCF_000260255.1 Octodon degus | reverse complement strand
GCAAGCGCTTATTCTACTGAGCTATCTCCCTGGCCCCACCTCTCTCTTTTTAAATACAGATTTTATTTTATTTATGTATTTTTTTTACAGGGTCTCACTATGCAGCTTGGACTTGTAATGATCCTCCTGTTTTCAGGCTCCCCAGTGCTGAGATTACAGGCATGTGCCACCATGCCTGGACTCAATGGCCAGCTCAGCATGCCTGGGGATGGGGCCAGCGTGGCATGCAGTACCAGGGATCAAGACCTAGTCCCTGTTCTTGCTGAGTTATCTTGCTGGCCCTTGTAGTTATCTTTTTTGGTTGGATCCTTCTCTGTTTTGGTCTGAAGATAGTGCTCACTTCCAGAAATGAATTTTGGAATATTGCTTCCCTTTGAATTTTATTAAAGACATTGAGAAGTAATGAGATTAGATCCTCTCTAAATTTCTTATAGAATTCTGAGTGAGGGGGGCTGGGGAGATGGCTCAGTAGAATAAGCACTTGCCTGGCAAGCGCAAGGGGCTGCGTTCAGTCCTTGGTTCTGAAAAAAAAAAAAAAAGGAATTCCAAGTGAATGCATTACGACCTGGACTTTTCTTTGTTTGGTAAGTTTTTAATTATATCTTCAATTTCATTGACTGATATTGGAATTTTTATATCTTCTTGATTCAGCATTGGTAACTGTGATGGATTGACAACTAGTGGCCAACTTGTAACATCCACCCGAACTGAATCAGTGTAGTGCTGGGTGTGGAGGGCCCACCTGAGGATTGTTGCTAACAAAAAATGAGCACTGATAAAATAAAAGAGATACTGCTGGGGAGCTGTTGGTTCTGCTGGAGGAGCTTGCCATTCTGGCTTTCTTAATATGAACTCAGCTGTTCTCATTGTCAAAAGAGATTGGAACCTTGTGGTCACTGAGCAAGGCTATGGATCACTTTGCAGGAATTCTGATCCTTACTTTGACCATCACTTCCTGGCTCCAGAGGGGGAGATGGTGCACAGTTCAATCTTCAGGAGAAGCTTGTCATGCTAATGGCCCAGCTGTTCTTATCATTAGAGGAGCTCAGGACCTCACTGTTTCTGAGGATGGCTACAGTCCTTTTCAGGGGAGCTCTGGAATGAGCTCTTACTATAAGCATCGCTTCCTGGCTCCAGTACTGATCCCTCAGCTTACTGGCACAATTCCTTCTTCCCACTAGTAGAGACTTTCTAGCTCCCACCACTGACCTTTGGGCCTTCCAAAAACAGATCTTTGCAGGCTTGCATGAGGCATTGTTATGGGCTCTAGTCTTTAGCTGGACTCATACAGAACACTGCTGTAGGATCCAGGCCCTCAGCTGGATTCCTTGGGTCTTTAGTGTGTGGACAGAGTTCCTGCACTCTCTTTGTACATAACTCTTTGGGTAACTATTATAAAATAATCCTGTAAATTATGTGTCCTGTTAAATTACTTTCCCTGTAAACCTTGACTACTACAGAAATTCACAAGTATCTAGGGATCTCTCCATTTCATTTGTTTTCCATTTTATCAGAATACAGGTTCTTGAAGTAGGTATTGATCATCTTCTGGATTTCTGCAGGATCTGTTGTGATTTCACTCTTTTCATTCCTAATTGTATGGATTTGAGTCTTTTTTTCTTTTCTTGCTTTTTTGGGGGAGGGGTAAGGTTGTCAGAGGGTTTTTCAATTTTATTTAATCTTTCAAGGAAATAACTCATTGATTTATTGATTCTTTGTAGTGTTTTATTAGTCTCTATTGCATTAATTTCTGCTCTGCTCTGTGTAATTTCCTCCCTCATATAAGCTTTGGACTTGACTTGTTCTTCTTTCAGAAGTGTGAGATTCAACATTAAGTAGCTTATTTGAACTCATTCTGTTTTCTTGATGTGAGAATTCACTGCTATAATTTCCCTCTTAGGACTGCTTTCATTATCTTCTATAGGTTCTGTTATGTTGCATCAACATTATCATTTAATTGTCGATGCTGTTTAATTTCTTCTGTGGCTCACTGGTTGTTCAGGAGGGTGTTATTTAATTTCCACATGTTTATGAAATTTTTGTGGTTTCTTTTGATTTCCAATTTCAGTGTACTGACAATATGAATGGCAAATGGGGGCCTGCCCCTCAGCTCAGTTCTTTAAGTGGCTGCTTCAACAAAGCAGTCAGGCTCAGGTTGCTGTGGTTCGATCCCCACAACACAAGACAGCCAGTCATGCCTTGAAGGCATTCGGCGCAAAAAAAAAAAAATATGAATGGCAAAATTTGAATTGCCTTACATTTACTTAATCGTGCTCTATGAGCCAGTATGTGGTCTATATTGGAGAATGCTTCCTATGCAACTAAGAAGAACATGTATTTTGATGTTGTTGGGTGGAACACTCTTTAGACATCTACTAAATCCACTAGTTCAAATGTTTGATTCAATTCTGATATTTCTTTGTTGATCTTTTGTTTAGTTGAACTGCTATTTGTGAAAGAGAAGTAGTAAGGGTCCCCCATTATAGTTGTGTTAGTGCTTATTTGATCTTTAATATCCATTAATATTTGTTTTATATAGTTGGGTACACTAGATTTGGTACATATACATTTATGATTGTTATCTCTTCCTCTTGGATCATTCCTGTAACAAGTATGTAGTGACATTCTTTGTCTCTTTTGATCAGTCTTGGCTTTAAGTTCACTTTGTCTGCAATTAGAATAGCTAACCCTGATTTTTTTCTGGATTCCTGTCACATTAATTGTTTTTCATTCTTTGATTTTCAGCCTATAAATTTTTAAATTAAATGTATTTCTTATATGTAGCACATTTTTGGATCTTGTTTTCTTGATCCATTCTGCCAGTCTGTTTCTTTTAATTGGGGAATTGAGACCATCGATATTGATGGCTGTAACTGATATGTATTGGTTTATCATTGACATATTATTTTCCTGTTGTTGATTCTTTCTCCTCTGTTTAATTGCTTGCCTTGCCTGGTAGCTTCTTTTTATTGGTATTCCTGAGATTGTAGTCTTTGTTATTTCTTTTTAAAATAACCTTCAAAATATTTTGTACAGCTGATTTGGTGCTCATGAATTTCTTCAGTTCTTTGGTTTTTTTTCAAGAATTTGTATTTTTAATTTCTATATTTATAGGAACTAAATATATAGATACAGCAAAATGTTCTTAATTGCTTTGACAAGGAGAACAGAGACTTCTTTGTATTTATAAAGATTCCTTGAATAAAACTAATCTTATAGTAAAAACTAGTTGAGAAAATGGCATTAGATAATTAAAAGTCAAACAAAATATTAAATTTAACCATGAACTTTTCGATTAATTATAAATGCTCATAAACAAAGCATTATTATTTTTCAAACCAAATTGGTAGGACAGTTTCAATAATTAACACATTGCATACATTCTTCCTAGTGGTTAATTGCTGTACAAGATGCAGACATGATATCCTATTTACAAACACCATTAGAACAAATCCCTCTATTCATTAAGAGAATGTAACTATATACCTATCCTAACCATTTTGAATACACAGATACAAAATGGACATTCATCATATCCCCTTTTTTTGTTAAGTTCCGTTATCTTCAGTTCTTTGTAACAGGAGTATTTTATTTTTCCGTTGACCTTGAAAGATAGTTTTTCAGGGTACATCATTTTGGGTTGGAGGTGTTTTCTTTCAGGACTTGAAATATTTCACTCCGAATTTTCCTTGAATTAGGTTTTGAAGTGAGAAGTATTTTGTGATTCTGATGGGCTTTCTCTTATAGGTGATTTGTTTCTTTTCTTTTAATAGTCTGTTCTGGTGATGAATTTCTGGAATCTTGATTATTATATATCTTTGGGTAGAATTATTTTGACTAATTGGGGTTCTATATCCCTGTTATTTGTATGTCAATTTCTTTTTCCATGTTTAGGAAGTTTTCTACTATTACTTCTGTGAATATGTTTCTTACAGTGTTTGTTCAATCTCCTAATTTCTCGCTGAGTCTGATAAATCATATGTTGTTCTTCTTTGCATCATCTTGCAACTGTTGAATTGTTTTTTAATGGTCCCTTGCTATTTTTAAGAAATCTTCCTTTTCCTGATCACTAAGAAAAGTCCTGTTTTCTAGGTCTGATATTCTATACTGACCTTGGTTCAATTGGCTGCATATACTTTCCATGGAATTTTTAATCTCCCAGATATCTGTTTGAATCTGTTTCATGGATTTCATGTCTTTCCTATATTGGACATCTAAGGTTTACATCATTGTCCTAAATTGCCATTATCTTTTAAATCTGTGTCCACTCTAGATTCACTGGCCAGGTCTTCATTTTGATCATCATCTCTTTTTATCTGAGAGATCATTTCTAACCTGATTTTCTCCATAGCCTCATACATCTTTTTTTTTTTTTAAATCTTACTGCTATCATTTCAGCAAGTTCAGGTGGGTGCCTTCTGATTGCCTTTATCTCATTGGCCTCTGGAACTTGTCCTGGGTGGGCTGGAGCTCTGAGGTTGCATTTTGCTTCTATACATTTTCATTTTCTATGTTTTAATTTTAATTTATTTTCCATGTTCATGCTTGTAAATTGCCTATGGTATATAGCTTTATCACTAGCATCAAGGCTTCCCTGGGAAATGTCTATTCTTCAGAGATGTCTTCTGTGTGTATCTGGCTCTTGATCATTGTGTCTATTCCAAGGTCCTGCTTTCCCAATTTACTGGGGAGGAGTAGTTGCAATCTATTTGCCTCAGCACCCAGTTCTTTGGTCCTGGATTATGATATTTATAGCCCCAAACACAGTGTTGTCATAAAAGGGAGAAGAACTGATTGCAACAGGTATGACAACCTGGCTAAAGGAGTACAATTAGCAATAAGAGTGCCATCAAGTGCATCCTATAAACTGACAAAACTGTGATAACAATTGATTTGGTACCTTTAATCACAGGTAAGATCTACAGTTACATAACAAGATCCATCATAAACCAGGAACAATGAGTTTTCCTTTAGTTGAGTGATTTCATCTTGTTGGGGGAAAATTTAAGAGGGTTTGGAGACAAAGCAGAGTAGTAAATGAAATATAGTTGAAACAAGACTGAAGGACAAAGAACTATCAACCAAGGTTTGGGAAACTGGAGAAGAGTATAGAAGAGAAAGAAAAGAGAAAGCAGAATATCAAAGCAAACCAGAAAGACTAAAGACAGTGCTTGTTTGCTTGGAAACATAAAGCAATCAAGAAAGAAAGGTGAGGGAAAAGAGAGCAGGGAAGAGCAAAAACAAACAAACAAAGCCCGACCAAAAAGGAAAATGAAACAAAGAGAAAGAAAATTAAAAATAATAATAAAGTTCTTCTAGTGTCCACTTCTGTGGTAGCATCCAAGTCAGAGCCCAGATCAGTTCTGGATGACCCTGACAAACCTGCAATAGGATTAGTGCTGGAGTCAGGACTAATGTTGACCTCCAGGTGTGAAGGCTGGGGCCAGATTCTTCAGCCAGTAACCTTCTGTATGTCCCTCAGTGGCCCATCCACTCCTTACTGTCTCTGTGTCACTCTTTTAGTTGCTGTGGTGCTCTCAGAGACAGCCTGAGGCTACTCCTAATCCAACTGTTGTACGGTTGGCTCTTCCCAGTCCTTGCACAGCCTCCTCTGTTCCACTTCCACCGGTGCATCTCTGTCTTCTCATACCACTTGAGCAGGGGAAGGGGAGGTTGGGTGCTGTGGACTGAATCTGCTCCTGCCACCACCACAGAGGTTTCTTGGTCCCACTTCAATCTCCCCTGCTAGTGACAATTCCAATCTCCCACTCATTGCTGTGCCATGGCACAGGGTGCTTAAATCACACATGTCTGCATCCCTATTTCAAACCATTGGCCCCAGGGCAGGAAGGACCATACTGCTCCACTCACTACCTTGACCACTGTTGGCACTGTAGTCCCTAAGCTTATTGTCACTAGGGGCTCCATTTAGCTTCTCTGAAGCATAACAAAAAAAATTTTTTTTGGAAAAAAACACCTGACATGTAGTAGTAGTGTTTGGATGGGATGTCTTGGCTGCTTCTTGTGCTGTGTATGACCGCTGAGAAGATAACAATGTGCAATGTATTAATTATTGAAAATGTCCTATTAATCAGCTTGGAAAGTGTCTCTTTGATATTTGTTTCTCAATAAAAAAAAAAAAAAAACCACCTGGCAGCCTATTGGAGAGGGATCTCTTGTGTGTGCTGCCAAAATTTGCTACCAGGCTGCAGCGTCCTCTGATAGGAGGAAAGCAGAAGAGGCAGGAGCAAGAGGCCAAGTCTATCCTGTGTGGCTTGAGTTAGCTGCACTATTTCAGGCTTTCTTTAACTTCCTAGGGTGGTAATCCTGCTCCACCCACATCATCACTTTAACAAATCCTATGCCTATGTTCTGTTCACCACTTGAGTAAGTTCTATGTCTATGTTTTGTGTGATCCACAAGTCTCATTTCAGATTGATTTTGGCATCAAAATCAATCATACTTATGTCCCTCCCTTTCTTCCAGTTACCTGTGTTCTTAGTTGATTTTCTCTGAGTAGCTCCAGTATGGGTCCTCTTCTATCCAACCATGTTGTACTCCCACCAGAAAAACTCCACATGGTCCTTGACTTTGACGTCACCTGAGAATCCTTCCCAAACTCTTAGCTCTGGCAAGCACGCATTCTGCTGGATAGTAACCTGCTGATCAGTATTTTCTTTAAAATGAAGCTTTTTTTCCATTGGCCAACTTACAGCCTTCTGTCCTTTCATCAATGGGTCTTTTCCCCCTTTTAGAGAAGTTTATGTTTTACTCATTTCAGCTAGGACCAGCTGTGAGCTTACCAAAACTATGCCTGAGACATTTGTACATTGCGGGAAAGAAATGCAGATGAAAGTGGTAAATAAAATAATGGGCAGGCCACCTACAGACTAAAATAAGTGCTAGATTCTTACTTAAAGCCTGACCCTCCCAATAGGGTCTTGATACGAGTTTGGAAGCTACCGATTTATTATGGTCTCCATGCAGTCAAATATCTCCATCAATTTATATTTTCAGTCATTATCCAGTACTAACATCACCACTCAACCTCATGGAAGATCCTCAGGCATTAGTGTCTGGAAAAAAATAACCTAGATCCTTTGCATGAGCAGATCACAGTCAAATTTGTATTCTTACAAGAATCTACTGTGGCTTTTGACTAGACAGGAGGCATAACCCAACTCTACAGAACCCTAGTCAATGCACACATTGATATAGAGACTGGCATGTTTCTAGAGAAACAGAATTGTAAGGATAAATTTCTCTAAAAAGTTTATTGGTTCCTGTAGGTGGTTCTCTAATCTGATGAGACCTAGAGTTGCTATAATCTCTACTTCTGATAATCTAGAGTGCTTACAATCCATGGTGTGAACTGTTTGAAGTAACACATTCTAGATCCATTCGATTATCTGAATTCACCGCTTGTGAACTTCACAGAATTTAGTGACTCTACACATGACACTTTTGAACAATTTTGGAAGAGGAAGAAATATAATGGAATGACCGATTGTTCTTAGCAACTCCAGACAAAGTAATAAAGGGAAGGAATGAGCTCAAGGATTCAATTTTCCTGCTCTCTACATGCATATGCACACATCCTGAAAGATTTTAAGTGTGTCTTGAAGGAGAATTTTCTCTCCTGTAGCCACGCAGGACACCAAATTCAAACCCTCCTTGTATGATTGGCTGAATTCTACCACGAGTTTGATACTCAGCATCAAAGTGTATCTTCAATGGACAAGAATGAGGTTTCATAAACTGGAATGGAGATGTTTGGGAGGAACTGACGAGGCTGAACACATTGAACTTCTAAATTTTTGAGATTATTTGCCAAAGGAAGCAACTTCCCCATCCTCAGTGTCATCCCTACCCACAACCCCTGTTTTGTTGACCTCTCCACCTCTTCCTGAGGAAATTAATTCTGTGTTGCTGATGAAAGCAGTAGACTTTACCTGATGCAGTAACCTAGCAAGACAACACTGGTGCTCCTCAAAACCCACTGCCACCACCCACTTTGCCTCTAGGCCTGCAATTAGGCTTAATCTCAGAATGCTTCTAAAGGTGAGGCACTCAGCATGAGCCATGAAGAGGTATACTACACTCCCAAGTCTCTAATTCTTATAAACAGAAGTCTGAGAAACAAGCATGGACATGGATTTGAAAGGTATGGAATAATAATGGGAGGAAAATAAAGCTGTATCTGCCTAAATTTCTTGATATGAGACCACTGAGCAAAGATTTTGAATTTTTTCCTCCTAGAGGCAAAAAGAAGTGCTAATACCTTATTTAATTTAAACTATCAGCCAGAGATGGCCCACTGTGAATGAACTGGAGATGACTAATATTCCTCAGCTTATTGTTGATGAGGGGATTCAAAGGCTCAGGGATATGGGAATACTGAAGTGGATTTTCCAGATAAAATCTACTCCTCCACACTGGAGGGTCCAAAAGATGTACCCTTTACTAATACCTTAGGAAAAAGATCTGCAAGGGGAGCACAAGCATCTTTGAAGAGCTCCATCATTACTCTTCTCTGTATGCCAGACCTTACAGTGGGGACCACATAGCCACTCAGTTAGAAAACTTGAATGTAATGGGTGTAATTGGGTCCCACAGTGGCAGGGGCCAAGTGGCAGCACACAACTACCAAAGTCAAGGTGTGTATACTGACCAGAATGACAGACAAAGCAATGATTGAAATGGCCTGAAGTGTGTATACTGATATATTGAATAATTAATCATGTTCCCAGAAATAAAAGAGATACAAAACCTATGAAATTTCAGATCTAGAGAAGCAGAAAATATCAAGACAAATGAGCAAAAATATACTTTCTATCACAACAACAGAGAATCATAGCTCCTCGGCCAATCCCCATATTTGAGCCAGTTTACTGACCCAGAACATCAAGATTGAAAACGAGGTCATGTCACCATGATGAGGAGCCTTGGTACTCTACCGGAAAGTTATACTGTTAATCTTTTCCCCATCCTATGCCTTTTACCAGGGTAACCATAAGCTTGAAGAAGGAAATAATCAGACATTTCAAAGCTGGGCACTGAGGTGCACACTTCTAACAGCAGCACTCTGGGAGGCTGAAGAAGGAGGATGCAAGTCTGAGCCAGTCTGTGTAACTTAGTAACTTAGTAAGAACTTGTCTCAAAATTAAAAAAAATAAAGGGTTGGGAGCTGTAGCTCAGTATGCAGGCCTTGTATTCAATCTCCAATATTGGAAATAAATTAAAAAAGATATTTCAAAGACTACTGGACACTGGTTTGAACTAACACCAAGTTGAGGAGCTCTCAAACATTATTGTGGCCCTCCACTAAGACTAGGGGCCTATGAAGGTCAGGTAATCAATAAAGTTTTGATTCAGATCTGGTTCAGAGTGGATCCAGTGTGTCCCAGAAACCATCTGGTCATTTCAGAATGCGTATTTTTCCGACTCCAGAATGTATAAATAATGGAGACAGACCTACTTAGTATTTGGCAGAACCCCCACATTTGTCCCTAACCTGAGGAGTCAGGTCTATTATCATAGAAAAGCTGAAGTGAAAGCCATTAGAGCTGCCTCTAGCTGGGAAAGCAGTAAATTAAAAAACATTATTATGAATTGGGTGTGGAGGGATACACCTATTATCCCAGCATTCTGAGAAGCTAAAGGAGGAAGATCACAAATTCAAGCCCAGTATGGGAAATCCAGCTACCCAGTGAGACTACCATAAAATAAAAAGGGCCAGGGGCATATCTCATTCTGAGGACCCAAGAAGGAATCCACAATACCACACAACAACAACAGTGTTGTATCTCTGAAGGGATCACCAAGATTAGTGCCACAATCAGGGACTTGAGTGATTCTCACCATTTACTTTTCCTATTTGGCATCTTTGTGCAGAGGTCAGATGGATCTGAGAATGAGGATAGATTACTGTCTCAGTTACTTTCCTTTTGTTGCTGGGACAAAATACTCAACACCCAGAATTAAGGAATGAAAGGTTTATTTAGCTCACAGTTTACAGAGGCTTCAGTCCATACTCTATGGGATCCAAGGCAGTGTGGCACATGGCAGTGGGCAGCTCTTTGTGGCAGCAGAAAAGAGCAAAACAGCAAAAAGGGAGGAGCAGCAGCTGTAGCAGCAGCAATGGCAGAGAACAAGGCTCTCTCCCTTCCTTATACTGGATTCACGCTATCATGGGTTTAGCACTCACACCCATAATCCCAGCAGCACTCACACCCATAATCCCAGCATTGAATCATGAATTAATCACAAACTCTAGAAGCCCACCCCAATGACCACATGAGGCTTTGGAGTGACACCTAGATAGAAACCATAACAATTACCATAAACTTAATCAAATGATGACTCTAGTTGTAACTGCAGCACCAGACATGGTTTCCTTGCTTGAGTAGATTAACACACCCCCTGGCACCTGGATGCAGCTCTTCATTTGGAACCTGACTTTTTCTTCGTATCTACCCATAATACCCACCAGAAGCAAGTTGCTTTCTGCTGGCAAGGTCAGAAGTGTGCCTTCACTGTACTACTTCAGGGGTATATCAACTGTCCAACCCCATGTTACAACTTAGTTTGCAGAGATCTTGATTGTCTTTCTTTCCACAAGGTATCACATTGGCTCATTACATTGCTGACATTGGGCTGATTGGACTAAGTAAACAAAGGGTAGCAGCCACGTTGGACATGTTGGGAAAGCACTTGGGTGTCAGAGGATGGGAAATAAGTGCAGCTAAAATTCAAGGGCTCTTTGCCCTCAGAATCCAGTAGGGTAGGCATGCAAAGGTGAAGGATAAGTTGCTGCATCTGGCTCCCCCTACAAAGAAAAAAGGCACAGTGCCTAGTAGATTTATTTGGGTTGTGGAGGCAATCCGTTTCTCACCAGGGTGTGTAACTCTCACCCATTTACTAAGTGACTGAGAAAGCTGATAATTTTGAGTGTGGCTCAAAACAAAAGAAGAGTGTGCACAGGCTGCTCTGCCACTTGGGCCATATTACCCAGCCGATCTGATGGTACTTGAGGTGTTGGTGGCAGACAGGCATGCTATTTGGACCCTCTGAAAGGCCTCCACAGTGGGGGAGCCACAGTGGGGGTCCTTGGGATTTGAAGCAAAGATCTGCCATCACCTGAAACAACTACTCCTCCTTTGAGAAGCAGTTGCCAGCTTGCTACTGGGCCTTAGTGGAAACTGAGTGCTTGACTATGGGACACCAAGCAACCATGGGACCTGGGTGGCTCAGCCTGAACTGTTTTTGTCTGACCCACTGAGTCATAAGGTCAGATGTGCCCAGCAACAATCTGTCATCAAATTGAAGTGGTATCTCCATGATCTCACCAGAGCAGGTCCAAAAGGCCCAAGTCAGTTCCATGGGGTCCAAATGTCTACGGTTCCTACTCCTAATATGTTGCTTTCTTTCCTCTGGCATGTACTATAGCCTCAGGGAGTGTACCTTATGATCAGTTGACAGAGGAAGATAAAACTAGGGCCTGGCTTACACATGATTCTACATGCAGGTACCACCCTAAAGTGGACATCTGCAGCATTATAGCCCTTTCTAGGACATCACTGAAGGACAGTAGTGAAGGGAAATCTTCATAGTGGGCAGAATGTCAGGCAATGTACTAAGTCATTGCTTGGAAGAAAACACGGCCATATGTGTGACTATTTGTAGCCAAAGGTGTAGCTGAATAGTCAAGGACTTGGAAGAAATATACTAAAAATTTGGTGGCAAAGATATATAGGGAAGAGGAGGTATGTGAAGAGACCTTTACATATACCAATATACCAAGAAGGATGTGAAGATATTTGCATCTCACATAAATGATCACCAATCTGTGACCTCAGTAGAAGAGGGCTTTTAATAATCAAGTGAATAGGATGACCGTTCTGTCGATAGCTGCCACTATCTTTCCTCAGCCATTCCTATTATTGTGGTATCATGCGCAAAGTGGCCAAGGTGGCAAGATAGACGTTCTGCATGGGCTCAGCAACATGGACTTCCACTCACCAGGGCTGGCCAAGCTATAGTCACCGCTGAGTGCTCAGTTTGCCAGCAACAGAGGCCAACATTGAGTCCTCAGTATGGCACTACTCCCTCAGGTGATCAGCCTGTGACCTGGTGGCAAGTTGATTATATTGGGTCATTTCCATAATAGAAAGAGCAATGCATTGTCCTTACTGAAGTAGACATTCTGGGTACGAGTTTGCCTACCTTGCACATAATGTTTCTTCCAGAACTACCATCTGGGGACTTACTAGATGCCTCATCAACCATCACAGTATTTCACACCGCATTGCCCCTGACAAAGGACCATATCTCTTACCATACAGAAGGAGCTGGACTAATAGAAGAGCGGAGTGATCTTTCAAGATACATTTACATTGTCAGGGAGGTAGAAATACCTTGCAGAACTGGGGCGAGGTTCTCCAGAAGGCTATATGTGTTCTGAGTCATCATCCAGTATATCGTACTATTTCTCCCATTACCCAGGATTCATGAGTCCATTGCCCCTAGCGGCCCACAAGCAAAAGTTTCCTATTCTCGTTGCTTTATGTTCCACTGGCCTAGAAGTCTTAGTTTTGGGTGGGTGGAAGGGCTTCTAACAGGAGGCACAACAATGATGCTATTGAACTGGAAGTTTAGACTTCCTTCTGGCCATTTTGGGCTCTCTTTCCCCTTAGTCAACAAGCTAAAAAGGAGTTATGTGTTGGCAGAGACGACCAATGCAGACTAGCAAGGAGAATCTGGACACTACTACTCCATAATGGAGGTAAGGAAGAGTATGTTTGGACCATAGGAGATTGCTTAGAGGATCTCCTAGTAATATTATCTCCTGTTACTGAGGTCAGCAATAAAGTACAGGTTGTCAAATAGCCCTGACCCTTCAGGAATGGAAGTATGGGCCACCTTGTAAACAACCAAGACCCTCTGAGATGCCACTGATGGCCATGGGAATACAGAAGGGGTAGTAGAAGTGGTCATAAATATCTGCTGTGACCACATGACCAGTTACAGAAATGAGGACATAAATTATCATGAGCATTTCCTTTCTATTTTGCTAATATGCTTGTACATAGGTACACATATGGTAAGTGGATATCTTTGTTTTCTTTCTTTGGCTTCCTAGGTCTGGTAATATAACATTGACTTAGTAAAAGTATTTAAGCATCATTAGATCTGCTTTATAAGTTCTTTATGTCAGGAGAAGAGTAAGTATCACCTAAAGAAAGACTTTGCCTCCTATTCTGGGGAAGGAATTAACTGCATTTGTGGTTGTATCCCAGACAGTTGCATCATGTTAGGTAGAATGATGAACATACAGTTGGTCTTTATTTGAAGATTAAGTATAGTTTAAGGAAATGTACCTGGTAATCAAGTTGACAAAGAGTGGGTTGTGACTGTTAATTGTGATATATCAATTTGACTGGGGTAAAAAAAAAAAAAATACCTAGCAGATGAGTAAAACGCTCTTCTGGCTGTGTCCATAGGATGTTTCCAAAGGTTTGCTGGCCAGCAAATTGAGTGAGGACAATCCACCCTGAATGTGGGTGGCACAAACTAATAGGTTTGTAGCCTGGATGGAATAAAAGCAAAAGATGGAGGAAATAAATGGACTTGAGACAGCTCTACTCTGCTTGATTGAATACATTGTTTACTACTATCAGTGCCTGTGGCCATCAGGCTCCAGCTTCTTATACCTTTCAACACAGATTCATACCAGCAGCTCTCCAAGGCACTTCCAGGCCTTCTGCTTTGGAAGTGCATCCTTCATCTATCTTTCTCCATGATTTCCAGCTTCTTAGATTAAACATCCACTGGAACTTCAGATTCTCCAGCATGTAGAGCATTTTGGACTCTCCCACCTCTAAGCCTATAAAACTAATCAATCCCAGGGTGTGTGTGTGTGTGTGTGTGTGTGTGTGTGTGTGTGTGTGTATGTGTATGTGTGTGTGTGTGTGTGTTATTGATTCTGTTCATCTACAGAACACTAACCAACTAACCAATACACAGGGTCAGATCCCAAGCAGCAGAATTAGATGGCTGGAATTCAAATGGGCATAGGGTGATGGGTGGATGAGCAGGGCCAGCTAGACCATGAGCAGAGAAGGAATGGGTGCTCCACTTTGTCAGAGCTGAAGGTTACAGGAAAGCCTGCACCCAGGGTTGCTCTTTTAACAACTCCTTCTAATGGTGTGTGTGTGTGTGTGTGTGTGTGTGTGTGTGTGTGTCTGTTTGAGACAGGGTTTCATTATGCAGTTCAGACTGGCCATGGGCTCACTTTGTAGCCCAGGCTGGTCTGGAACTCACAACAATCCTCCTGCCTTATCCTCCTGCATTATCCTCCTGTATTCTGGGATTATAAGTGTGCCCCACTTCGATCAGCCATACTTTTCTTACTGTAACATATGTTCCACAAGACCCAAAACCCTGTTCTGGTTGTTTTGTTTTAACCTCTTTCAAGCTTATGGACCTTCTGCAAGCCCCAGTCCCATTGTCGTCTGTCAGACACATCTCTGGCAAGTTCTGGTTCCAGTGGCATCCTGTGATCCAGGATCTGCCATCTCGTGTCCAGCTGTGTAGATGACTGTTCCCTGTCTAACATCTGAGGGGGAAAATGAACTGTGAGTAGCGAAGGCCAATGCAGGCATGCTTCATTGACTCCGGGCTTGCTGCCATGGGAGCCAGAGGCAGGGTCTGCATCCAAGTCACTAAGAACAGCACCTTTGGAGGAGTCTTCACACCCTCTTCCTCATTCAACATCTGAGGCCCTGGCCCTGGCATGCCCACGGCCAGCAGTGCTCTCTCTGGAGGAATCAGGGGGTGGAGGCCCACAGTGGGAGATGCAGGGCTTCAGGAAGCTTGCTGTCTGGAGTGGACACCAGCACTATAGATTTCAGGGCAAAATTGAACTGCAGGATTGGTGACAAACACAAATCACACACCCAGACTTTCTTATGATTTACTTTTTGACCCTCACAAAATCGCTTGGGTGGAGTAGCTTCAGGAGCAAGATGAGAACAGGACCCCTCCCCGCAACACACCTCACCCTTAAATTAAGCAGCCTCGGTTTTGAGCCATCATCCCAGGTGGGCCCACCACACAGCAACTTCCTGGAGCCCCACAAAGCAGCGCCTGGCAAGGTAGCTGTGTGTGTGGTGGTGAGTCACTTCTGGGATTCCTTGCAGCTACCCCAGTTCCTGGGTCTGACTCTTCTTCAAACCCAGGCCCAGCCAGTCCTCTTGTGCCTTAGGGGTTCCAACTCGGGTCACCGCGAGTCCTGCAGCGAACAGGCCCGACCAGGCTGCTCCAGAGAGGGAAAGGCGAGAGGATCTAGTGTCCCGGAACGCCAGGGCCAGACCCAGTTGCCAGGCACGCGTTGCCCGGTGACCCGCCCGCTATTTACGTCTAACGTGAGTCTCAGCCAGGCTCACTGCTCTCTCGCGATCGCCACCATGGCCTCCCGCAGCGCGGGCACCCTACTGACCGAGTTCAATGCCGCCTATGTGCCCCCCAGCCTCATGCCCGGGTAAGCGCGCGCCGGCCGCACCTGAACCTGCAGGTGGCGCCCTCCCCCACTTCCTCCCGTTGCGCCCTACGTGGGTGGAGCCCACCTCCCACCCCCCACCCCCACCCCACCCCCCGCCCCTTTGGGGTTTGAAGGCACCCCGCACGCAATTTTTTTTCCAGGCCTAGTGGCCTTGAAAGGGTTATCGTGATCTCAGCAGGCGGTGTGTAGGACGAGGGGGCGCTCATGGATTCCCCTTATTAGGAAGAAGGTTGCTGAGAGGGGGAAGCCCGGGATGAAGAGGGGACCTTCTAGGATGTAGACTCCAGAAGCCAGAGAAGCCAGAGATGGACTGGGCTTTAGGGTTGGGAGGAGCACCAGACAGCAGCCTGGATGCGAGGATGGGAGTAAGGAGGTGGGCTGTGAGGCGCCTACTGGGAACTGGGCAGCGTGGGACCCCCCAGGATTCCAGCGACATTAGTGTTGTGGGCAGCATCCTGCAGCGTAAGCTGCGTAGTAGTTCGAGGTTGGTGGTGTATACCATCCAGGCTGATTTACACATACTTCCTCCTGGGAGCTGAACAGACTGTAGGATACAAAGACCACACAGTATGTTTTGAGTTTTAGACTGTTTTCAAATAGGGTAAGCAAGCATGGAAGGACTGTCATATTAATGTCATTTCCCGAGGCCAGTCCTGGGGCTTTGGTTTTCACCCACAACATCTGGAGACACCACTTTTCCTAGGCCTTGGACAGCCCAAGAGCTACTTTGGTCCCCGGCAAAGTTGATTTAACAGGGGTCTGGGGGTGTAGCTCAGTAGAATAAGTGCTTGCCTGGCAAGCGCAAGGACCTGAGTTCAATCCTCAGTTCCACCAAAAAAGAAAAAAAAAAATGTTGATTTAACAGGAGCAAGAATTTCCTGCAGCCAAGCCTCGGGGTGCAGGAAAAGCTGTTTTAGGAATTGCCTGTTCATTCTTTCATGCATTCTTTCATTCACTGTGCTTTCCAAAAGCACCAGGATCCACCCTGTGATTGATCTAGAAACAGTGAAAACAAGTAGGTTATGGATACAACTTCCAGCTGGCCTAGCCTAGGCTGAGTCCTGAGCTCCTGTCTCCTGCTTTCTAGAAAGATTCCCATCAAGGAATGCAGGTTGTTTTCCGTTTCTGAATGTTACCTCCTTGGGAATTTTGTTAACTTAATGAAAGAATCCAAGATTGTGTGCCACACTTGGATAATTATTATTTTTGTGCTGCATCTTTTCAAACATTAATCACAGATTTTACAATGCAGCCAGTCTCTTCTGACACTCAAATCACCTCCTTTGCAGTTTTATTCATAAAGGCGGAAAATATTTAGTCTGGTAAGGACCTGAAAGATCAGGCAGCCCAGGCCCCTCCTCTTCCAGACTTAGGCACTGAGGTCTTCGGGTCTTGCCTGAGATCACCCTACACTGGTGATGCTAGAGATGGACTAGAACTGGGTCCCTGGTGCCCAGTGGTAGCACCATAAACTTCCATGTATGAGCAACAAGTATGTGCCAGACATTGTGCTGACCCCTTTATAAACCTCCTTTTTCAAGAAAAAAATCTACATAACCCCCACGCCTGGTGGTGCACCCCTGTCATGGCAACACTCAGGACACCAAGGAAGCAGGAGTACAAGTTTGAGGCCAGCCTGGACTACATAGTGAGGCCAAAAATAAAAAATAAAAAACAAACTACATAAGCATCCAGATGAAGAATAGGCAGTTTTCCTGAAGCCATTTTGCAAGTAAGTTTCTCAGCCAAGTGTTGGTGACATTAATACCCCTGCTCACCCCAGATAACTATGCCAAGTCCCCATGCAGCCTCTCATTCTCTCTCCCTCCCTCATCAGGGAGGGAATAGAGCAGAGAGCCTTTGCAGCCAGCTGACTGGTTTCCAGCCCAGGTTCCATCACTCCCTTACGCTGGGCAAGTTACATCTCCTCTTGATGCTTTGCTTACCTCAGCTATTAGACGGAGATCCTAATGCTGTGTTCAGATCAGCTAATACACTTAGTAGCTTAGCTATCATCGTTAGACACCCGCTGTGTTCAAGCTCTTAGCTAGGCTCCACCATTAGGAGACCATGGTGCTTGGCTCCAGATGGTTGGTGAGATGATGCCCGTCTGCTGGTAGTCGGTCAGGTTGTTCCCTTTTGTTCCTTGCTGCTTCTGGGCATTGCAGCTCCTGGGCACCTGGCCTTGGTGCCAACCTGCAGTGGGCAGGATGCTCCTGGCTCAGTGTCCCAGGGGTCACTGAGGTATCTGGCCTCAGTGAGAAGCTGCATCCTGCCAGCAGGTCAGGCATGGGTGGCACCCTTCCTGAGCTCTCTCCCTGGGCTGCACCCCAGGCTGTCTGTATTCATTCATACCAAGCTTGATATTGTTTCTGATGTTTATAGCCCCCACCAAGCAGCTCTCCCCATAAGCCAGGGCAAGAGGACTAGCACCCGCCCCCTCCTCAATCATCCTAGACAGGCAGCTGTGCCCTCATCTGCCACTGAGCTGGGCCTCAGAGCCCTAAATCAGTGCATTCCACCCTTGCTCTTACCAGAAGGATGGTGTCGCAAAGGTGGCTGTGCTGTCCCGAGCATCTCTGAACAGCAGACACATATACCCAGAGGTGCGCTCCTGTTTAGTAACCAGCTCTCTGAAAGAGACCAGTCTTCACCTATATCTGTGATATAACTATCCACTCTTAGGCTGTCCACATGGTGTCCTTCAGTGAGCTGGGAAGGAGTCCAGCACAGTGGTGTAGAGGACAATGGTCACCTTCACTGAAGTTTTATTTCCTCCAGTTCCGGTTATTCCACATCAAATGTCATCCAAAAACATTGAATGGGAAATTCCAGGAACACAAACTTAGAAGTTTCAAATTACTTTTATCACAGTATATATAGTTATAATTGCATTGTGCCGTTAGTGCTGTTTATTTTTCACATTGCCTAATTTACCAATTGCACCTTTTCGTAGGCGTGTGGATAGGGAAAAGCACAGTATTCTAGAGTTCAATTCACAGCCAGGTTTCAGGTATCCCTGGGGGCTTGGGATGTACCCCCATGGAGAAGGGCTGGTTGCACTGCACTGTGGACATACTTTGAGAGAATGAAAATAGTAAGATGTAGCAAAATGATAGGAAATCATATGTTTTGAGGTTTTACAACCTTTGTTTTTAGTATGTACTATTCAGTGCAGCAGTTGGCTACTTTCTATTAGTCCTCATCCCCAACTTCAGAAGTAGAGCTGGCCCAGATCCAAGTCTTGAATACAGAGGATACAGAAAATAAGTTTTAAAGCCCTGTTGTCTTCTACTACGACATATTGCCCTGCAGGTAGCCCCATCCTTTACCACTCTCCAGAGGCCCTTGTTGGCAGGTACAGTGGGTGCATAGTGTCCTCTGCTCATTCACCTTCTCTTCTGAGGATCCACAGCCCCACCCTGAGCCTCCGGCCTTCCTACCCCTGTATTTACAGAGCACCAACTGGCGGTGGAGCAAGGCAGGGACACAGATAGGACTACAGCACATCCCTCTTGCCGCAGGGAATCTGTAATTCAGAAGGAAAAAATTTGAAGGGGTCTGCTCATTACACACAATACAATGTGCATTGGGATGTAAGAAAGCTGCAAGAGCCAGAAGACTGAAGGGAGGTGGGGGTCTATGATAGGTCAGAACAGGCTCCATGGAAACAAGGGTCCCTGAAAGGTACCCAGAAAGATGGCTAAGATTGCCCTGGGGGAGGAGGAGGGTGGGAAGAGCTTGGCAAAATGCAGGGTAGGAGGTTCTGGAAGACCATGCGTTCAAACAGTGAATGTCCTCTTCGGCTTCATTGGCAAAGCTGTGGTGTGGAATAGTGACAAGGCTGGAAACACCTCTCACAGAGTCCACGTCAGGATGCCCCGAGCAGCTGGCCCAGTTTGTTCATAATTTCAGAGGCAGTGAGAGCCCTGGTAGGTTCTGCCCAGAGGAAGGATCTGACCAGAACTGTCCACTGTCCTCGGCAGAAGGTGTTGTGGAGAAGTGGAAAGGAGACATGCTGAATAGTAACAAGTTAATTAGTTAATAAGGCTGCTCATGGGATCCCTGATGCTCATGGTAATTAATTTTAATGTTAGCTATGGGGCCAGATGGTGCTGTTAAAAGGCTGGAAGGGACTCCTCCCTGTACGCACAGTAACCCACTGTGGGCCCTAGAATCCCAGTGATTATTACCCAGGGGCCTGGCTCAGCTGGAGCCAGAGCTTGTGCATGTACAGGTGATGGAGAAACTCGGGGGGAAGATCCAGGGCACAGGACAGATGCAAGGGTGCAGCAGAAGGTGTGACTGTGTGATCCTCTGCTGGTCGCCTCTGTTGCTTTTCACCTTGGTTGCTCACAAGACCAACAAAAGCAGGGGTGCGGAGGCTCTGCTATGGAGCTGCCACAGGTCATGCCTAAGGCCCACAGGGCAGATGCACATGAGAGACACACAACCTAGCTGCCATCAAGTGCCCACCAAGTGCCAAGGAATGTGACCATGCACATGTGTGCACATGTAGGCGGAAACACACACACACACACACACACACACACACACACACACACACACAATCTACCTGCCAGAGCAACAAGTTCTGAAGGGAAGCCAAGCAGAACCTGGGAAGCTGCGGAGGAGGGGGCTTCTATTCTATTGGCATGCAAATATCTTGGCATTCAAAGAGGGTGGGAAGGCAGAGAGAGGAGGAGGAGCATGGCAGAGAGCTTGGGGGTGGCAAAGAGAAAAGTCAGAAGAACAATCACCTTTCTATAGCTCCTTTCTCTAGAGGAGCCCGACAATGTCCCTGTGGGAGGGATGCTTCGTGTGCTATGATGATCAGAGTTCACCCCCTTCTAAAACAGTGCCCCGGAATATCCTGGGCCTGGGCTTCTGGGCTTCTCTCCCCTTCAGTGAACATTTACTGAGTACTTGGCACAAGTCCTGTGCTGATGACTACGGAGGACCCAAGCTGGTTGAGGAGGTAGATGCACGTGGATCTGGATACGGACTTATGGGTGACAGTTCTAATAATGGGCACAGACACCAGGTGCAAAGTGTGGTGAGGGAAGGTGGTAGAAAGTACTGGCTCTTTTGGAGTGAGCAAGGGGAAAATGTCCAGGTGGCAAGAAAAGGTCAGCAGTCCAGGTAGAACTCCCATTGGGCTCGGAGGCCTGGGGAGCACAAGAATCTCGGACTGAGCGCAGTTACTGGGCCTGGCTACCCAGGGGCAGTGAGGAAGGTCACACTGGCCTCAATGTGCACACAGGCTGTAGAGGGTAAAACTAGGTCTAGGAGATTCAAGGTCATCAGGTGAGTGTGGAGGAGGACAGAGGGTGGCGAGAGTGCTGGATGGGGAGGCTGATGGGGGACATGGAGCAGCAGGGCCAACAAGGACCTTGGTTTCTAGGTGAAGTGTGAATGGGATGGGGTTAACCAGGGCATGAGGAGTGACAGGCAGGTTTTGGTCATACTCCACAAGTCTGATATGGGTAGCAGAGCATAGGGATCTACTGCTAGAATGGTTAGAGCCAGAGATAAATTCAGGCATCATGGGTACGCTGGAGGTATTGGGTGGGCCCCATGGATGAGGTCATCCAGGAGGAATGAACTGGGAAGAGGATCCTGGGCAGCACCAGCATTAGAAAGGCTCTCAGGAAGGAGCCAGGCCTGTGCTGCCCATCCTCCCTAGTCTCCCCTTATCTGCCCCAAGATTCTTCTCAAAACCTCACCCCAGGGAACCTCCATACAGCTCGGCCAACACCACCCATGGGAATGGCCTTCCCTCCTGACATTTACCAACATGACAGCCTTAACCGAGCTCTGACTTGGGTTAGAGCTGGTTGTGCCTGAGCCTAACATACAGTCCACAAAGCATGGCTCTCAGGATGTGACTCTAGAACTACTGAGCAAATCTAGGAGCATCGTGTTCCCAGGCCCTGTCGGGAACTAGGTAAGTTCCTGACAAAGAGACATTTGAAGCCATCAGGCTCTTTGAAAAAGGATATATATATATATATATATATATATATATATGTAACAGATCATCGCAAGTCCAAACACCCAGCATTAAACCAAGATTGCCACTTAGTGACCATCACTGCAAGTCTGTATGTGCATATTATGTGGATGCACAGGGTAGATATACAAAGAGGTGGGAGCAATTTGATTTTACAAAGATCATACTAAATTTGCTATTTCAAAATTAAAACCATGAAATTTAATCTTACTAGAATTTAAGAGAAATAAATTAAAATGGAAGTAGTCTTTAGATGAACATCAACTTGTCACAAGATATGACTTCTTACAAGACCCCTCCAAAAGGAGGCGGGTAATATAATCCACCCAAAGGCCGAGTCATTCTGTCATGTCTTAGTGACAGTTTCAACTTAGATGCCGTGGGTTGACTGCTGGTTGACATTCTTAGCAAGTACACCCCCTTTCTTCCACCTACCCCCAACTTCAGTTGCTGAAGTTATTTTTACCTTGACAGGTTTTACAACATTTACATTCTCTTCTGCAAGCAGCCTTCAGCAGGTTGCTATTCCCAGCGCTGTTCTTGGGTTGGCTTGAAGATCACCACCCTTCATTCTCACGGCGGCACCGCCTTACTGTGTTGTGTTCTTTCCTTTCAAATCACTTCTTGGATTACTTTCAAAAAGGGCTTGGGAGAGTTGGTGGTGGTGGTGTTTTTTCTGCGTGTTTCTGACTGAAGAAAATGCTGGCTTCCTACCTAGCTGGACTCTACGTTGGTGGGTACACTGCTCTGGATCATGCCCTCTGTCCTATAGAATGAGGTGGGCCGTTGCTTTCTCCTCTTGTCAAGACACAGCAGGCCTGATATCTGTGGCCTTTCATTCCCTACATTCTGAACCAATGGAGCAATGAGAGAGTAAGGACTGATATCAGAATGGATCCCAGGTGTACTAAAGCCCAGAATGAGACAATCAGGGCCGGGCTCTGTCTGTTTAAAACTTCTTCCTAGGAGCAGGCAATGTGTGCTTCCTT
>NW_004524595.1:5621112-5635075 GCF_000260255.1 Octodon degus | reverse complement strand
AAAAGTAGAAGTTCACTTTTTTTTCTGTATTTTCTTTTTAGGGAAAGGTCTACAGGGTGTTCAGGGTCTCACTACTAGACTGGACTCGTAGTGATTCTCCTGTTTACAGCCTCCCAAGTGCTGGGATTAGAGGCCTGTGCCACCACACCCAGTCTCAATTGATTTAGCGTGCCCTGGGAGTGGGGCCAGCGCAGCAGGCCCAGGGAACGGACCCCCGGCCCCTGCACCTGCTTTCAGGTGCTTTGATCTGCTGAGCTATTTGGCTGGCTCTAAGTTCATGTTTAAGTAGTGGGTCAGAAACCAGACCGAGAGTGGTCAGAAAAGAAGAGAAGTTCAAGAAATAAAAGGCAGAAGGGACAAGGTATTCCTTGGAGACATTAGGGAATAAAGAAAAGGTAATGTGTGAGACAGCAGCAAGATTTACTACAGAATTCTTCACCCTAGGAGAGGCCCATGTGTGTCTCCAAGCAGAGAGGAAAAAGCCAAGGGAGAAAGAAACATGAAAGACAGCAGAGACCTTGCTGGTGTGTGGTGCATGTGTGGAATCCCAGCTACTCGCGAGGCTGGGACAGGAAGCTCAAAAGTTTGAGGCCAGCCCAAACAGCTTAGTGAGTCTCCAACTCAAATTGAAAGAGTTGGGGTGTAGCTCAGTGCCAGAGCAGCCCTGGATTCTATCCCCACAGCAAAGGTGCCAGAAGGGAAAGACGGAGGCTGAGAGGAAAGAAGAGCTGCAGGGGACTAATGAGGACTCTGGGGCTCTAGAAAGGGTGGACTCCAGACCCTGGGACAAGGGGGAGGCCAGCTGGGCAGACAGGAGGCCTCTGTCTCCTAGCAATGCCCCACAGGATGGGCAACAAGGACTCTATTACCCTCACCCCTAACTTTCTAGGTAAGGAGGCATGGCCACAAGCAGGGGATTTGGGGGCACTCAGCAGGAAGAGCTCAGAGGACCCTTGGGCTCATGGAGCTAAGGACAGCATGTCGCATGGCCAGGTTGGCAACCACATTCCTTGCTACTCTCACTGCTCTGGCCCCAGCAGCCTCGAGGCCACCAGATCCTGGGAAGGGCTAGTGAGTAGCAGTATGTGGGACCAGGACTGACTCTAGATATTTTTGCCTACAGTACAGTAGAAAGTGATCAATAGTCTCTTTGTTTAGCTTTCTTTTTTTTTTTTCTGAAAAAGCAACGAAGGTTATCACACATTGCTCCCTTAACCACCACCCCATACTACTGGTGGGAAGACTGAGCTTGAGGCAGCTGCTAACTGACCTCCAGACCCTGGCATAGGACCCATGCCTGGAATATAGGGGAGGAGGATGCTCCTGAGAACATTCTGGTGTGTGGTCAGGACTCTCCAATGAGAGAGAGGAAGGGTACCAACCCCTTAGAGGAGAGGACATGAGCTGGAGGTCCCTGCAGCATGGTCACTGGCCCTTGGGCACTCACATGCTCCGGTCCAACTATAAACATCATCAGCGCTATGGGCACATCACCCACTCATCTTTTCATCTGTTTAATAAACAATTTCCTACCCACATACTGCCTGCCAGACCTGGCACTGAGCCCAAGGAATACAAACATGAAATAGCAGGCTCTACCCCCGGGAAGCTACCATTGGATAAGGACTGAAAGAGATGTGCAGAGACAGAAGCAACACAGGAAGAGATGTGGCCGGTGGAGGGGATTTTAGATACAAAGGGAGCAGATGCTTCCCAGACCTAGGAGTGGCTGCAGTTCTTAGAAGAAGGGCTATCTGGACTAGTCATAAAGGACTGTTCAGTATTTGGGAGGCAAAGAGCAGGATTTGGATAGGGGAGTAAATCAGATTGGCATCCTGATGGTGGAAGACATGGAGCAATAACATGGAGGAGGGGGATAAGGAGACAGGGAGCAGGCAATTACACCCAGAGAACCAGGGTGGCACCTCTGGACTAGCTGTGGGGTGACAGAGGCCAGAGAGGAGGGCAAGGGTCTGCTCACAGACAGCTTTGAAGTCTTGTTAAGGATTTGATTTTGATTTTGGAAAGCTCACTCTGATGGAAGTGTGGAAAGTAGATTGGAAGTGACAAGGTGACAAGGCTGAGTTCAGAGGGTGCAGTGGACCCAGGGGATTTGGTGACTGACTGGATAGGAGAGAGGTGGATGCCCAAGTTTCTGACCTGGACAGCTAAGGAAGATCGTACTGAGATGGGAGCAGACTACTGGGGAAGGTGAGGGCTGGAGATCACCTCCGGCACACCCACAGGGGTGGTTAGCGTGCAACTGGATATGGCAGACTGGGCAAACCTGAGTAAGTGGAGGCCTGGTGAAGGGGACACCTAGGCCCTTGCCCCAGATAGGCCTCTGGCCTGGAAGAGAATCATGTAGGCAGAGAGCTCTGTGCAAAGGAAGAAGCCAAGTCCCCTGCACCTGGCTTCCCCTTAAGACCCAAGCAGGACAGTGCACCTTGGGAAGCCTCTCAAGGCCAGAGGAACCATGGGGCCCTCAGCTTGGAAGGGCCTCTCTTGGAAGTGGCCCTGGAGGCCTTCATTCTCTGAATCACCTCCCGCCCTCAGGTATCAAGGCCATGTGCCTGGCGTGACTTTCTCTTTCGGCTCTTCCTATGGCACTACCACCCTCAAGTACTTCCAGGACCACCGCAACGCAGCCATGGAGAAAAGCCACACGGGCCTCAGCAGCGGGAGCTCCTTCCCCACCCTCTTCTCCCCCAACCCCAAACTGGTGTTGATGGATCGCTCACATTTCCGGGACCACTGGCTGCACCTGCCTAGCTACACTCGCTTCAACCTGGACAGCCACCGCTCCACTGAGCTGGTGTCCTTCTACCAGGTGAGCTAGGGACAAGCACCCTCAGAGCAGCTGTTTGCTTTCTCAGAGCCAGCAGGGAAATGGGATTTGGCTGGAGGGCGGCTTGGGACTCTACTTGCCTGACTTCTCTCTGCTCTGGGTTTTTGTGACTCCTGACCCCCACCACCACTGCTGCTACGGGAGTGCGGGCGTTTCCGAGTGAAAGGCCAAAAATTCAGCCACAGTATGAATCACACAGGACAGAGGCCCACCAACTCCCTCTCCCTGCGTCCAGGCTACTGATTTACCCACCTGGACTCCGGTGCCCACTGGCCCTCCCAGTCCCCGCTTTCTTTAGCTATTTCCCTGAGAGTGTGCCCTGAGCCAGCCTCAGCCCAGATGACACCAAGATGAAAGAAAACTGCCCACAGCCCACTACTCTTGTCCTATTTCTCTGGCTTATAAAGCATCCACAGAAGGACACAAGATCTGAGCTGGCCTTTGTGCCATGTGAACATGAGGTCTTGTTCTCTGCTGTGGTTCTGGGACCCTACTGTCACCTCTCTTATGAGCAACCTTCCCAGGCTGACTACAAGGACAGGGTACCTGGTGTCAGGGCAGAGGGCTTGTACAGAAAGGCAGCTTCCAAGGGGTGGGACGAGGTGGAGCCCTCAGACACTGACAGCTGTTCTGTCCACCTGGCTCTCATACAGAACATGTCCTGACCAGGAGGGAAGGAGGACCAGACCTGGGCCAAGCCCACCTGTGTTTGTGTGGGCAGCCAATCTGGGCTTTCATGCCTCCTTGGTGCTTTACTGTCTATAGCAAAGCTGGTGTGTAGATGGGGGCGTAATCTCTGTTAGATGAGGAACTGAGGCTCAGAGAGGACACCAGCTGGTCAGCAGTTGGGCTGATGCTTCAGAAACCCCGGGGACTCCTCCAGGGATGTTAGAGAAATATTTTAGTTACTTTCCTCTCACTGGAACAAAATTCCCATCACAACTTAAAGGAGAAGAGGTTTATTTTGGCTCACAGTTTCAGTCCCTGGTTGGCTGGCTCCACGGCAGCACTGGCATGGTGGACAACAGCTGTTCTACCTGCAGTGGCCAGGAAGCAGAAAAGAGGGAAGAGGTGGGGCCACAATCCACTCTGCCAGGTCATGCTTCCTATAACCATCTCCAGCCAACCCACCTTCATAGCATCAGCAGCTCCTGAGCTCATTAAGGATGAAGCCACGGATCAGCGTGGCACCCCATGGGCCAAGCACTTTCCAGACATTTTAGCTCTAAACCATAACAGAGAGACTGCCTCCCCCATGCCCAGCACGCAGGCACGAAGTATGGGTGCCTGAAGTTCCTCCGCACACCAACCGCTGTCTTCTCTCCCCTGGCGGAGCTGCAGAAGGCACAACAGCATCGGAAGTACTACAGAGACAAGACCGGCACGGTGCCCCAGGTCCCCTACTTCGTGCTGCCTGTGAGGGCAAGGGAAGGGTACCCGCTCCCCACCGACCTGTGAGTACCTGTCCTCCCTTCCTACCTCCTGCTAACAAACACATCCAGTAGTGTGCCTGCTCCCTCGGAGGACCTGCAGGGAACCCAGACAGAAAGCAGTTAATGAACTTGCTCTTGAGTGCCTGCAGGGCAAAGTGACAGCTGCAAAACAAGGAGGTCGGAGCTCCAGCAGCCTCAAGGGAAATGCCAGGCATCTGAATGGGCAGAATCAGGGAGAGCACTTTCTCCACCAGATGCACCCTGAGTTTAGGAACACACCCCATATTATCTGCGGACCTGAACCTGCGACTCCCCCTGCAATAGCAGCACGGGCGCTTTGCTAGTCTAAATGCAGTTCAGCTACTTCCCTCTAGTGGACACAGATGACACTACACCGAGCAGAGCCCAGACCCTGAGCCCCAGCCAGGCTAGGAAAATGTTCTCCTAGGGACTTGAAAAAGGCTGCTGGCCATCTAGCAAAAAGTGGACGTTCCTTACAGCCTGATCTCATGGCTACTATTATCTGGGAGAGTGTCATTCCTTCAGGGAAGGCCAGATTTTCCCTGTAAGGAGATCTGGGCTCACATCTCTCCTGCCTGCCACCCAGGTGTAGGGATCACAAGTTTACTCAGGTGCCATGTGGCAGGGATAGGATGGTGGCTCATGCCTGGGATGGATGCCATCAGGCCTCCTAGGACAGTCCTCCCCCACCTTTGCAGCCCCTTCTCTTTCCAGGGAGGGACATTGGGAGGTTAGCAACAGATCCTGGGTGTCTAGCCCTCTGCTCACCCTGCACTTGCCTCACCATCAGGCTCTAGCAGAAGCAGCAGCTGTTCCCCACAATTGAATGGCTTTTAAAGACTCTTACTGCCCCTAGAAGTGGTTCTCTGTAAAGCAGATGGATCTGTTTTATAAATAGTACAACTCAGTGAAACTCAGCGGCAGCCTGAAAGGCTTGGCTTGGGTAACCTGGCTGGTTGGCTGCTGTGCTGGAAGGGAACCCATGTCTTCTATGCCCAACTCTAGGGTCTGGGCTGACCATCTCCACTGCTTGGGAAGTGGGTCTCTTCTGGGGACAGGTCTCTCAATCCCGTCTTGCCAGGGCTTCTCAGCTCTCTTCCTTCTCCAAATTACCTGGTATCCTGCCCTGCTGACAGCTATGCCCAACACTGGATAAACCAAGTGATTGGGTTAAGGATAAGAAAGGTCAGTGATTGGCTCTGTGGCCTGGGACAAATCTTTCCCCTTCTGGAATTTGACCACTATCCCCACTATCATCACCATCATCTTCACCATTATCACCATTGCCATCGCCCCCGTAGTCACCACCATCACTATCACCGCTGTCACCAGTGCTACCGTGATCAGCGTCACTACCATTTCATCCTTGTCACCCCCATTGCATCACCTCACCACAGCACCATCTTCACCACCTTGGTGATCACCATGATCACCTACATCATCACTGTTGCCGCAATCACCCTCACTACTGTACCACAATCAGCGTCACCACAGTCTCCGTCAACACTATCACCATCACCGCCATCATCACCACTGTCATTTTCAATACCATCATCCTCACCACCATCACACTCACCACCAGGATTATTACCACACTCACTGTCATCGTCTTCACTATCGTTAGCATCACAATCGTGACCACTAGCACCGTCACGACCATCACCACCGTCATCACCATCGCCACCATTATTGTCATCATCACCCTTACATCATTACCCTCCCCACCATCACCCTCATCGGTATCCTCACCACCAATAGCACCGTCACCACCACCACTGTTACCTCTGGTAACATTTGTTGAGTATCCCTCGTCTAGCATCGTATTAAGTTAAGTGCTTTATCCCATTACCTGACCCTCAAATCAAAGCTCAGGGGAGTGATACCAAGAGTAATCCGTAGTTACATGGGTACACATCCATCAGGAGATAGGGCAGAAGCTATGCCTGTTCTGTCTGATGCCTTTGTACCCATGCTGCTATGCAAATACATGTTCCCTCTTTTCCCAAGCCAGGGAACTTTGTCAGATGTTAAAGTCAGGACCACCCAGCAGGGCAGCGAGGAGGAAAGTGGGTGCGTGGGGCTAAAGCGGGCATTCTTCACCCTCCTTCTGGACCCATTATCTGACACGATCTCCATCTTCACCCTCAGGCCTCCTCTGGGCCCAAAGGAGAAGTGGCACCTTTTAAGACTGTCCCCTGAGAACCAGAAGACCTATCAGACCTTCCCATCAGGGAAGAGGGTGTCCCCACAAGAGCGACAGAAGAGAGACTGCTACTTTGAGTTCAGAGCTTGAGACCAGGTCGCTGATGCCTTGGGAGCCTTGGCTTTGCCTAGATAACTTGTGTGGAATAAAACCTTTAGCCACCACATCACATACATCTTTCCTCTTTGTTCTAGAGACATTTCTCAAGGGGCAGAAAGTTCTCCTGAGGTCACACAGCATCACCAAGTCACATGAGTAGAGACCACAGATGGAATCAAAGGAGCTGGATTATCCCATGTGTGACAATGAGGCATAGTGATCCAGAATATCCCGCTGGGGTGAGATGGGAGGGAATTCTTATAGGAGCTCTGATTCAGCATGGTTTGGCTTACATGATAATCTGAGCAGGGTGTTATCCTCACTTCATTGATGAAGGAAGGGAGATCCAGAGACACTGAGAAAGTTACCCGAGTTCACACCATGAAGAAGAGAGATAGCAGGATCAGACTGCCAGGTCCGGGCTTTTCCACTATATACCCTGCTTGTGGCCCTTGTGGAGACTGAGAGGCAGTCTTTAGGAGCCGAAAGACCTGAGGAGCAGCAGCATCTGGGACAAAAAGCCATTTGCTGTGGCTACTTCCTGCATTCTGCCCAGACTGGCAGGGACAGGCTGATTTGGAATCTGCCCCTGACGCTCTTCCTCAAAGAAGATGAGAGAGAAAGCAACCCAGGCCAGCGGCTACAAGGAAGTCCTGTTTTTGAGCACCCTCTGGGAGAGGCATAGGCACTGGAGTGGGTGCCGAGGTCATGTGTCTGCCTGGCCCTGGAAGATCTGTTCTCACCAGACGTCTCTTCCATGGTATCAGGACTGGGAAGCCAGCACTGGCTGGAGTGACTTCCATGTACGCATCTGTGTGCCCTGCACATTGGAAAATGCTGGGAAGGGCTCCCAAGGAAGGGTAGGAAGAATGAATCATTTCTTGTGGAGCTTCCTCCCACTTGGCCAGTCCACTCTTCTTACAATGGGTCAAAAAGACAGGCCATGCCTGCTTGCTAGGCATAATTGGCAGATGTACACCCTGGCATAAATAGTTCTTAATGCACAGTCCCTGGGTCTGATCCTGTGTTCCAAAAGCAGCAGGCCTCCATGATAAAGAAAACATTTTGCCTTTATTCTAGAGGTGAGGGCAGGATGTGGACATGGTCAGACTTCAGATCAGCTCCCCAATGCCTGGAGACAGGACTTCCAGGGGTCTCCCTCGAGGCTGTTGGGTCAGGAGTTTGCAGCCTTCAACATCCCCAGAAGTGGATCCGAAAGGAGCTGAAAGGAAGAATCCTGTGAGCCTCCTGTAGTCCTAAGGGACCCTCTAGCACTGAGCTCACGGTGGTCCTCGAGGTCCCCTACCTTAGTCACCTCTTATGTCCCTTTCACCTGAGCTTTTTCTTTACTTCCTCCCCCCCCCCCCGTGGCCAACTCAGCCCACCATGAGGGTGGGGCTGGGGTGGCATGTGGTGCTGGGAACTGAACCTCGGTCCCTGCACATTTGTGTAAGCTTGCCTAAGCAGGCACTTTAGACCCCCAAGCTATCTCGCTGGCCCCTCACCTGAGCTTTTAGTATAACAAAAATGCAAACAGTCTCAGAATGTTGTGCAGCACCCACCAGTGGAAAGAAATGAGAATGATTTGGAGAGAAATGCAAGGCAGGCAGGGTTCCAACATCAGTTTTGTACTAGGCTGTTGCGGAGCAAGAGAACGTATGTTTGGTTGGGTGACCCCACATGTGCTGCCCTTATGGCCCACTCTGACCACAGGCCTCTGGCAGCCACACTGGAGTTGGGGCTCTCGCCTCCATCAGAATGGTTGGAAGAGGAGTGGAGCCCTGGCCCAGGAGCACCTGAATACTGTCTCTGGGAATGCAGTCAGAACTGAGACACACTACTTAGGAACGACTGGGGCTCATCAAACCAAAGAGATAAAAACTTGATCTCCATAGGAAGGCCATGGTGGCCTCCTGTCTGCCAAAGCAGAGATGGCTGGTTTGCAGCTTAAAGCAGTGTGGAGGAGTGAGAAGTAGAGACTTGGCAGAGAGAAGGAGGGACAGCTCTCTGTTCTTGTGGGTTTGGTTTCTTAAGCCATGTTGAGTGGGCATTCTTCCTTGCTACGATACCAAGGGATGAATAGGGGTTGGTGTGGAAGATACAAGCTGACAGATGCTAGCTCAGCTCAAGGAAGACCACTTTTGCAGAGCTCTCTGGTCTTGACCTGGGCTGCCTCTAGAGGCCACACATTTCTTATAACTGGAAGGAGCTAAAGGGACTGGTAAATATGGCCAGGAGATATGGAAATCGCCAATCATCTCATGGGTGTTTGCAGCAAAGATCTTGAAGTCTTGCTCTCTGAAGGAGAATTGGTTGTTTCTGTTAAATTTCTTTTCTTTAGTGCACACCACCATGGGCACCCTCACATTGCTGGCCCTTGTGGCTCCTACAGAACAGTGATGAAGGGTTGGGAAGAAAGCTCAGTAGAGTAAGTGCCTAACTGGCAAGAGCAAGGTCCTGAGTTCAATCCCCGGTAACGCCACACACACACACACACACACACACACACACACACACACACACAAAGAACAGTGGTAAAGACAGGCCAGTCTTGGAGGATAGTCATCCTGCAGAGGAGCACACGGGTATGCTGGCTGTTTAAGGGCTATACCTGAGGTGGCACCATTCACATGGTTTTCGAAACCCAGCATGAAACCTTCCATCTTTTAATTCCTCTGGAATTAAAAATTCTCCAGGAATACTGATTCTGAAAACCTGCCAAGTGCCATAGACACCCAGTCCTTCTTCTTTGCCAATGAGATGGAGGTGTGGGGGGAGCCTTGTTACCTCTACCACCATCACATTAGGCAGCCCCTCCTCCCCCCAGGACTCCTTACTTCATGAAATCTGGAGATTTGGCCATTGCATGTTCAAACTCTGAGAAGGACAGCATGTTGTCATTGTCCAGATCTGACTCACTCAGGACCTGGCCAGGAGAAAGAGGCTCAGAGGAGCCTGATGGCCAGTGATGGGCTGGGGCACAAAGGGCGGGAGGTGGATACCTCATGCTGAGGAGCTGTCATAGGCCGGGATCTCTGCCAGGGACTTAGCACTTGTCCGCAAGTCCCCTGCCTTCTGTCTCCCACCCCTGATGGAGGTTCGCATCACCTCCCACAGAGATGAGGGGATGTGCACTAATGACAGGGATCTTGTGGGCAGACTGCCACTCCTAGGAAGAGTCTCCCAGGGCCTCCAGCACCAGCTTGTCAATGAGAACAGGGTTTCCCTCAACCACCCAATCACCCCATCGTGCAGTCCTAGGCACTGGAAGGTTTCATGGTCTGAAAACATGGATCCATGATCTCTCTCGGGCTTGGGGAACTGTCTTCATTGCTGCCACTGTAGGACATCTGGGTATTGTGTTGCTCTGGATTAACATGGGGGAAGGACACCTTGAGAGTTCATCTGGTGCCAAGCTGCTGTTGGCCCACCTGCCTGTTCTGATCACCATGCAAGTGGGGAGGTCTATGGGTGGGAGGAGGAGCCAAGTGTTCTGGGGTCCATGGAAGGATCTTAAAGAAAGGACTGAAAATTGAGGGGTAGTTGTTGACAGATGTGTGTCTACTTCTCAGAGTACCTTATGTTGCCCACCCATGGCAGTAGCCAGGGAATATGTGGTCCAAAAGCCAGTGTATCCTCCACTTTAGGCATGGCCCTGGGTCTCCTCCCTAAAAGGTAGGCTGACACCTGGGTGGTTCTGGGTAACACCTCGGGTACCTAGGCCCTCTCCCACTCCCCCAACCCCTGGGCGTACATGTTGTATGAGGTCCATCAGGAGGTCCTCAGACACATCGTCACTGTTCAGCAGTCGCAGCACAATCCTCTGCAGGTCCTCCTCATCAATGAAGCCATTCTCATTAAAATCTGCGAAGAGGAGGCAGTGTCTTACTGAAGGGAGTTAGGGGCCCTGTAGGAAGTGGCCTTGAAGAGTCCCAGGGCCTGTGGCACAACCATCAACCCCAGGTGGGCCTGCAGCGGGGCAGGCTGCAGACAAACATGGTGCTAAACAACATGGCAAACCCAACAATAATCACTGCATCGGGTTGAGTGACGCTGTGTGCTCAGCCATGTCCAGACAGCTAGACCTATTTTAAGCTTCTTCAGCGTCATAACCAATCTTTTGTTAGTCTCATTTTACCAAGAAAAAATTGACAAAGTTGTTCTAGGACTATGCACACTGCCAGAAGGGCAGGGATTCAATCCCAGCTGGGCTGACCCCTGAGCCTCACGTGCTGTGGAAATCTCCATTTTGGAACTCAGAAGCCCAGGTGTCCTTTAATGCCAGAAGCCAGATAGCTGGGAGGAGTGGAAGGTATCCTGGAAACCTGGATTTGGAGCCAGAAGTCCCGGGTTCCAATCCCTGCTCTTGTTCCTATGCAGTAGCTGCACGAATGACTGGACCATTTGTCTCCCCTACTCAGGGAAGTGAGGATAGTGGCCTTTATAGCCTGTGCCACTTGGATTGGCCTCTAAGAGTCTGATATGCCCTCAAAGAGATAGGCACAAGGAGCATTGCTGCCTCCACCTCATCCTCTAGCTCTAAGAACAGTGCCTAGGACAGAGTACAGGGGTCGGGGAGATGGCTCAGTAGCATAAATGCATGCCTGGCAAGTGCAAGATCCTGAGTTTGATCCCCGGTACCACATACACACACCAAACAAGGACAGTAGAGGATCAGTGAAGAACCACCCAAGGTCCCCTGTTGGTGAGTGGTAGACATCACTAAACCCAGACAGCTAGTCTCTTCTGGAAGCCTCTGCTCTTCCCCTCCCATAAGTGACTTTATTGCAGCAAAAGTGCCTGCTTTTAGCTGGGCATAGAATCATCCACAAGGAACACTACATTTCCCAGCCTCCCTTGCCACTGAAGTGGGCTCATGACTAAGTTCTGACCAATGAGATATAAGAAGAGGAGGTTCAGGCAACTCTTGGGAAGGCCTTCAAAGATAAGTCCTCAGGGACAATGAGGTGACCTTGGGAATGGAAGATAAAGCATCAAGTAGGAGGAACCTGGGTCCCCAGTGTTCTGGCATTTTAGCACGGCTGTGGACTTCTGTGCACTGTAGAAATCAACACAGCTTCCAGGGATCTTGTAAACTGCCTTGCTAAAGCCACTGATACTTATTAATTAGGGTTCTGACCACTGGCTACAAAGTTTAATCCCTATTCATTACCTCAGCCTCTGTTTTCTATTTGTAAAATGAGGATAGCAGCAGTACTTCCACAGAGAAAGTCAAATGGAGAAATATATAGCTAATGCCTGGCAAGAAGTCTGGTACAGAGAAGATGCTTGTTAGAATGGTAGGGGCTCGATTAACTCTGCATCATTTTTTGACTTTTATATACTAATAATGCAAACTTTAGGAACTTTGGAATAGCCTATCTTAAAGCAAGGAAGCTAGAACTCCATTGGGCTATTAGGGAAACTGAGGCCCAGAGCTTGCCAATGTCAAGGGGTCCTTCAGTGGCAGAGCTAAGATTCCTTGGGCTCTGTTCCCAAAGACAGGATATGGGTGTGGAAGCTACAACTGGCTGCTGACTTCTTAAACAGCGCCCTTCTCCTGGCTGGATGTTGATCAACCCCAGGGACTGAGATGAAGGCCCGTGTTGCTCATGGGTACTCTTCCTCACAGCTCTGCCCTTACACACAGGGGAAATGACTCAGAGCAGGTGAAAGAGACAGAGGACCTTGAAGACAGCAGATATCTGCAGTGACGCCACACTGCTGGCGGGAAGCTGTGAAGCCTCGCCCAGGGACCCTGCAGTGTTCCCAGGCACCCTGCTGGCCCAGCTCCCATATGCAGACACTGCAGCAAATGACATGGCTTTGGTCCCAAGCCATCTGGAGGCAGACTAATTTGCTAGAGTAAATGTAGTCCTGGACAGTTCCTCTCCTTTGGGGGTACAAGGGCAGAGCAGGCTGGGAAAGAGCTGGGGGTGGGGAGTTCTGGGCTGCTGGCCAGGTCCTGATCCATGTGGTCCCAGCAGCCTCAGGACCTGCTGCCTGGGACCACTCAAGAGGAGGTGGATTCTTCCTCTTGCTGTTTGCTAACAGCGATTGGGCTTACAGAGCTGGGGGAGCCTTCAGGTCCCTCCCAAAGACTCTGGCTGTAATCATTCCAACATCTCCCTCCTTCCTATTCCTTGCCATTTACAAAGTACTGTTAAAAAAAATTCAGCCCACTGGTGGAGGAAGGAAAGTGCTTTCACTGCTCTTTCCATAAGAACCACGTTTTCCTGCTCCCTGCTGCTCTCCTGCGGCTGTGGTGGGTTTTTGGAAGATGCGTCAGGACCTGCACTGGCCCTCTGCTCATGGGGAAATCAGAGCTGCTGGAGGCTGCGCTGATGGAACAGGAAGGCGTGGCCGGGGCGTTGGTCTCAACAGGTGGGCCATCTCCCTGGAGGTGTGGAAAGATGGAGATTGATCAGGGGGAGGCCAAAAAGTCATTCAAAACATGGAGTCCAGGAGGTAAGTTCCAGGCAGAGGTGGCTGAGACTGCCAAAATCTTGACAAGGGGCCTGTCTCTAGTGTTCTCCTTAACAGTTCTTGTTCAGGACACCATCACATTCAGCTTCAAATGTGTAGCTAGCAGCCAGGAGTGGCCATGTGACATTGTTCTGACCGATGAAATAAGAATCAAAATTGCTAGGCACAGTTCCAAGAAAACTTGTAAAAGGAGATTTGATTAAGAAATATGATTAAAAACTACAGTGAAGGGCCGGGGAGATAGCTCAGTAGAATAAGTGCCTACCTAGCAAGCACAGGGTCCTGAGTTCAATCCCCCATACCACAGACACACATACAAAAAAAAAAAAAACTACAGCAAATTTTAAAAATATTGCAATAGGTCACATTGCCGCTAATCCCCATAAAAAATCCCTCCTTTACATAAACCTAAGGCCTTGACTTTGCCCCTTTCGGCACCAGTTCTGGAAGTCCTCTCTCCTGTCTTTAGCTGGGCAGTCAAGGCTACCTGACTTGATTGAGGTCCTGATTCGATTCAAAACGTTTATCTTTCATGTTTGTTTTGACTTTGGAAAAGCACAAGGTCACACAGTGCCAAGTAAATAAGGTATTTGAGGATACATGGCCATGGTTCCGGACAGAAAGTTCTGTAAACATTTGATCAACAAGGGTTGACTTAAAAACATGGTAAATATTTAAACTAAAACATTTGTTATAGTAAAAGACATTTTATCGTTAATTCTCCACAAAAAAATTCCCCCCTTTGAATACACTTATCTTGTGGTTCTTGGCAATGTGTCTTTTACTATAACAAGTGTGTGTGTGTGTGTGTGTGTGTGTGTGTGAGAGAGAGAGAGAGAGAGAGAGAGAGAGAGAGAAACAGACAGACAGACA
>NW_004524595.1:5585508-5621012 GCF_000260255.1 Octodon degus | reverse complement strand
AGAGACAGAGACAGAGATAGGTAGAGAGAGGTAGAGAGAAAGAGAGAGAGAGAAAGAGAGAGTCTCACCATGTAGTTAAGGCTTGCCTTGAACTCACTATGTAGCCCAAGTTGGCCTTGAACTTGCAGTGATCCTCCTGCCTCAGCCTCCCAGTGCACAATATTTCAACGCACACTATATCTTTTGATCACCCCTTGCATTTGTGTTTTTGAAAGTGGTTTGTCTTTCTCCCTCCTCCAAACCTGTCTTCCTGCTTAGAATGAAAATGAGACACCTGTGGATACAGAAGCCATCTGTGATCACAAGGACAATGGCCCCACCCTTCTGGGGGATTAGGTAGCCCTTGATTACTTCCTGGAACCATTGCCCTAGCTCCAATCTGCTTAGCTTCACATTTTCTTTTTCCGCTTTTGTAGATCAAGGACACTGTTACACATAACTGAATGCAATCCTGGCTAATCTAGTAGATAGAACACTAACTCTCAAACTCTGCTGTGCATTAGCAATCCCCAGAGAGCTCTGAAAAAGCCCAACAGCCAGGATATTCCCAATACATTACATCAAGCCTCTGGAGCTGCGGCCTCAGCACACATTTTCTTTGGGTTTTGTTTTGTTTAATGTCCATATGATTCCAATGTGCAGCCAACTTGGAGAATCGGTGGCCTAAATTCCTGGACTTTGAAGGGCAGAAGAGTCAGCAGGCACTTTGTAGGTTCTGATGCAGACAGCAGAGTAAGTGGCGCCTGGTGACCCACATTTCCAATAAGCTTGCTGGCAGGGCTACTGCTGCTGCTCCCGGCCACACCTGAAGTCACGAGGGTCGGGAGAACTGAGCTGGGTCTCAGGAGTTTTACAAGGAATCATCACCACAGCCATCAGCAGACCGTCTCTTCCCTGCCTCTGTCTCCTCTCTCCTCTCTTCATTCCTCTTCTTCCTTCAAGTGTAGACCAGTGACCACTGTGGGCTTACTGAGCAGCCGCTGCATGCGAGGCCCTGGGCCCTGGGACTCACTCATTCCATCTCTTATCCTGCTGACAGATGCGTGAGGCCACAGATCTTCTGAGCCCATCAGGAATTCAGCTCGCCTGGGTGCATCGGATGCAGGCTGGCGTTTATGATTCCCTGGGAATCTATTTGCACAGCTGATTCGCATGAAGGTGATGAGTTTTTGTTTTTGTGCTTGGATTCCAGGGGGAGGGAAGCTGTGTGCTTAACGGCCCTGGAGAGGGGTAGGGGAGGATGCAAGAACACCAAGGCAGAAAACGTAGTATCTGGTCCCTGACATGACTCCAAGACACATTCCCTTGGCACCGAGGGATCCTCTCTGTTTCAGAGCTGCCTGTCATTTAGCCCCTGTGCTTGGAGTCTAGAGATGACCTGCTAGGAGATTCTGTTAGGCTCTGGAAGCCATGGAAAAACAGCAGAACTGTCAGGACGGCTGCCCAGTGTAACTCTTACCATCACTGGGAAATGTGGTCAGCTGGTAGGGTCATTTGTTCATATGGCTCTGCTTCTTCGAACCATAATTAGGATTGGGTAGGGCATCTCTCCCAGTGCAGGGCACCCACACAGTCACTGGTTTGGCTGAGCCCCTTCGCATCTGCTGGAAAACCAGAAGGGAGTGTCAGATCCTTGGGGCCAGCCAGTCAGACACAGCTCACAGGCTACACGGGCAATGGGGCAGCCATTTTCACCCAATGGGCTCAGAGGTGTGACAGCCAGGTCTAAGAGAGGGGAGGTTGGCAGTGAGGAGCAGAGGTGAGAGACAAAGTGACTGTGGAGAAGAGCAAACGCCTGCTGGCTTCCCATCTGCTTTCCAGTGGATCCTAGAGCCTTGGGAGAACTGTCTTACTTCTCACCTGGTTCCTTACTGCCGGTGGTGGATAAAGGCTAGTGGCCCCTTGCCCACTGTGATCCACACTTCTCGGGGTTCACAATTCATATAATCCCTGCTCCTCTTTTTGTGGGTGGAGACTATGACTTATTTCCAATCAGTAGAATTTGGCCAGTGCAATGAGATGTCACTCTCAAGATCACACTGTGTGTAAGACTCCATTCTGGCAGCAGAGTGATTCAAGGAACCCTCTCCACTGTACTTGAAGGCGTGGCCACGTTGGGAGGCCCAAAGTCCTACAGATACAACAAAATGAAACCTGCCAACAATATGAGGGACCTTGTAAGGAGACTCTTCCTCGGTGTAGTGGGTTAACGAATACTACCAAGTCAACTTGTAACACCCAACTGAACTGATCAGCATGGTTCTGGGTGTGGAGGGCCCACCTGAGGACTGTCGCCAATGGAGTAAAGGCAGAACTGGAAAGGAAGATAGTGTGCTGTTGCTTGTCACACTGGTTTTCCTGATATGAACTCAGCTCTTCTCATCATCGAGGAACTCAGGACCTCTCTGCTGCTGAGGATGGCTATGGTTCTCTTTGGGGGAGCTCTGGTCCTTACCTTGATATCACTTCCTGGCTCCAGTGGGGATCTCTAAGCCTGCTGGCACAGATCCTTTATCCCACTGACAGACTTTCTAGCTTCCTTCACTGGCCTCTGGGCCTTCCCAAGGCAGATCCTTGATATAGACTTGCATGAGACATTGTCATGGGCTCCAGCCTCCAGCTGGACTCATGCAGAATACTGCTGACGGGCCCAGGCCCTCAGCTGGATTGTTGGGTCTCTAGTGTGTGGACAGATCTTTTGTACTCTTCTTCATTTGACTTTTTAGGTGAATATTATAAAATAATCCTATAAATCATGTGTCTTGTATTAAATCTATTCCCTTGCAAACCCTGACTACAACACCCAGTCAGGCTCCTGAAACTAAGAACTCAAATCTGGCCAAACCTTGGCTGCAGTTTTGTGAAATCAAGAAAAGAACCCAACTCAGATAGCCACATCTGGACTCTTAACCCACAGACAATCTGAGATCACAACCATCTATAATCCAAAGCCTCTAAATTTGTGAGAAATTATTACATAGCAATGGAAAACAAATAGAAGGTTGCTCTTCCCCCACTGCTTTCACACAGGTGAGTGTCCAGGACTGGCATCTCTTGCTGAGACCTGAGTGCAGAGCCCAGGCTAGTTTTCTCCCAAAGCAGCTACCCCAGCCAGGAGATCATGAGGAGTGGGTGAGAGTGAGCACAGGTCCTCCTGCAGTAAAAGGCCTAACAGCAGCGCACCCCCAGGCTAGAAGTCCTTGGAAGCACTGGGGAATCTCTAGGGAACCACAGAGATTCTTGGGGTAGAGAAGGAAGAAGACTGGAGTGGATGGGTGAGGACCACACATCAACAAAATTTGGGTATGTGGTGTCATTTACACTTAGCTTCCTTAGAATTCACTGTAAATTTGTGTCTTCTGTCAAATTTAGGACATTTAGAATCATTATTTCTTCAAATACCTTTTCTTCCTTATTCTATCCTTTCCTTTTAACTGGCTATCAGAACTTTCTGGCTCCCAGACCTTTCAATTGTCTTATGGGTCCCTGTAGTTCTGGGTTTATTTCTTTCTTCTTGAGCATTTCTTTTTATGTTCCTCTGTTGATGGGCACTTGGGCTGTCCCACACATTGCTCTTGGGAGGAATGCTGCCACAAACTTCAGTGCAGGCAGCAATGTGTCCCTGTTTCCCCCTTTTTAAATTAATGCATATTACTTACACAGATTAATAGGCTTCATTTGGGCAGATTCATAGATGCTCACAGCACACATTAGTCATTTTCTCACCCCGACCCCCTTACCCTACCCTCCAGCCTACTTACATCTTTTGAGGAGTCTCAATGCACACCTGTTGATCATATCAATCCCCCTATTTTCTATCTCCTCCTCTCTCTTATTCTCTTCATCTTGCCTAATAATAATCTCTTTTCTACTTTCATCTCATCTTTTTTATAGTCCACATATTAGGGAGAACATATAATATTTGTCTGCATCTGGCTTATTTCACTTATTTTAATGATTTTCAGTTCCAACTATTTTCCTAAAAATGACAAAATTGCATTCTTTTTTCTGACTGAATGATATTCTGCGGCGTAGGCACACTATATTTTCTTTATTCCTCATTGATGGGCACTTTGGCTGACTCCATATCATGGTTATTGTGAGTTGTGCCCCAATAAACAGGGATATGAAGGTCCTAATATAATGCATCATCTCTAATTTCTTTGGGTATATATTGTGGAGTAGTATACTGGGATCAAATGGTAGCTCTGTTTTTTAGCTTTGCAAAGAAACTCCAAACTGATTTCCATAGTAACTGTACTAATTTACATTTCCACCAGCAGTGAGAAGTGATCCTTTTACCCCCATATTCTTGCATCCTAACCAGCACATACTGTGTTTTTGTATTCTTGATGGTAGCATTCTTACTGGGATGAAATATAATTTCAATGTAGTTTCAATTTGCATTTCTCTGATGGCTAAAGATGTTGAATATTTTATCATATACTTATTGGCCATTTGTACTTTTTTTGAGAAGCATCTGTTCAGTTCATTTCCCAAGTATTGATTGGGCTATTTGATTTTTTTTGGTGTTAGATGTTTTGAGTTCTTTATATATTTAGATATTAGTCCTCTGTCAGAAGAGTAGTTGACAAAGATTTTTCTCCCCATCTGTAGGCTGTTTCCTTGTTATTGTTTCCTTTACTGTGCAAACACTTTTATTTGATGTAGTGCCATTTCTTGATTCTTGCTACCATTTGCTGGCTGTTGGAGTCCTATTCAGGAAGTCTTTGCCTATATGTGTGACTTCAAGTGACTCCCCTGCTTTCTCTTAGAAGTTCCAAAGTTTCAGGTACCTGACTCCTCTGTCATCGCAATTCTCTTGCTAGACCCTTCCAGTGAATTTTTATTTCAGATGGTTTGTTTTACAGTTTTCTATTTCATTCTTTCTTATAGTTTCTATTTCTCTGCTGAAAAGTCATGTCTTCTCTTTCATTGTAAGGATATTTTCTTTTACATCCTCAAGCATAGTTATTATGATGGCTAATTTTATATCAATTTGACTTGGCTAAGAAATACCTGAAACATTATTTCTGAGTGTGCAAAGAAGATCATCTTCATCAGTGTATGAGGACATGCTTCAACCCCTTGAAGGCCCAATAGAACAAAACAATGAAAGGAAGACTTTACCCGTTCTATGTGTGCCAAGCCTTTCAGCTTCACCTGTCTTCAGACATCAGTTCACCTGGTTGTTGGGACTTTGGACTGAATTAAATTACCTGCTTTCCTAGTTGTTCCACTTACTGGTAGCAGATCATGAGGCTTCTTGGCCACTGTAATCATCTAGGTCAATTCCTATAATCAAAATCAACTCCCCCCCCATACTTTCTGTCCCTCTCATCTATCTATGCCGGTCTCCTATTGGTTGTGTTTCTCTGGAGAATCTGAACAACACAATTATAATAGTTGTTTTAAAATCCTTATCAGCTATTTTAACATCCAGGGCATGTCAGAGGCAGTCTTGGTTTTTTTAAATTACTTTATTTTTTATTTTAAAGAGAAATAAAAAAAGAGTTTCAAAACAGGCTAATAGGAGAGTTGCAATAATTAATACATTGATGTTGTTGTCTTTGTAGTAGTTATTCAAAGTACAAGGTATAGGCGTGATATCTTATCCAAACAATATTAGCGCAAACCTTTCTTTTCAAAGAACTAAGAGAAACTAGCTGTATAACTATCTTAACTATCTTGTGTATAAATATATTCTTTTCTTTTTCCTTTCCTTCTTTTACCCTTTTCCCAATCACAGTTTGTCATTTCTTTTGAACAATTTCTTCTCAATTCACAATATGTATTGTACATTTTGAATCTTTATTTAAATGTTCAGTTTTTCATACTAGTGAGACAATATGATGTTTACTCATGTGGGTCTGATTTATTTCACTTATGAATATAGTCTCAAGTTGCATTAATTACCTAAAAGTCTCCAGTTTATCCTTCTTTATCCACTTTATGTTGGGTAGTACTCCATTATATTTTTTAAAAAAACATCTTTTTTATCCTTTCCTCAGTTAATGGGAATTAGGGTTGTTTCCAAGATATAGCTATTACCAATTGTGAGGCATATATGTCACTGTGGTATGATGTTTTTTAACTCTTCTAGGAAGATACCCAGAGGGGGAATAGCTGGGTCAAATGGGACCTCTACTACTAGTTTTTAGAGAAATTGCCACACTGATTTCACAGTGGTCACACCAGTCTGTACTACCATCAACAGTGGACAAGCCTTCCTTTTTCCCCACAGCCCCTCCAGCATTTATTATTGGTTGATGTTTTTTATGATAGCCACTCATGGAATCTCAATGTTGTTTTAATTTGCATCTCTCCAGTGACCACTCATGTTGAACATTTTTTCAAGTATTTATTGTCTACTTGTATCTCTTCATCTTAGAAGTGTTTTTTTCATCTCAGATGCCCATTTTGGGATTAGGTCTTTGAATGGGGGGGGTCCAATCTTTTTCAAGTATTTATATATTCTATATATAAATCCCTTATCTGAAGTACAGCTAGCTATAATGTTTTCCCCTCTGTAGGTTTTTTTCACTCTGCTGGTGATTTCTTTTGTTGTGCAAAAGCTTTTTAATAAGGTGAGAGCCCATTTGTAGGTTCTTTGTAATTCCCTTGCAGTCTGAGTTTTGTTCATGAAATCTCTGCCTATATCTATGTCTTTGAGATTTTCACCTCTTTTCTCTTCCAGTAAATTTAATATTCTTATTTTAATATTTAGGTATTTGATCCATTTTCACTTTATTTTAATATCTGGTGACAGACATGAGTCAAGTTTTAGTCTCCACTATGTGGAAAGCTAGTTTTTCCAGCACCACTTATTAAAGAGACTGTCTTTCTCCCTGTGAACATGTCTGGCTCCTTTGTCAAAGATAAAGTGGCTGAGCATCGCTTCTGTATCTTCTATTCTGGCCCATTGATCCTCAGACCTGTTTTGTTGTTGTTGTTGTTGTTGTTGTTGTTGTTGTTTGCCAATACTGTGCTGATTTTTATCACAGTAGCTTTGTAGTATGATTTCAGGTCTGGGATTGTACTTTACCCGGACTTGCCATTGTTGCCCATAATTGCTTTTTATTTATTTATTTATTTTTAATTTTTTATTTATTTATTTTTTCATAGTATTTTTTTCCATAATTTTATTGAGAAACAAGTAGCAATGAGACAGTTTCAAATCAAATTGGTAGGACAGTTTCAATAATTAACATATTGCATACATTCTTCCTAGTGGTTAATTGCTGTACAAGATGCGGACATGATATCCTATTTACACACACCATTAGAACAAATCCCTCTATTCATTAAGAGAATGTGACTATATATCTATCCTAACCATTTTGAATACACACATACAAAATGGACATTCATTTGTATCCCCTTTTTTTGTTATGTTCCATTACTTGAATATTATAGGTGTGTTAAGTCAGCAAAATATTCTAAAAGAGTCCAGTAGCCCATAATAGTATTGGGTCCTCCACTTGACTGGCAATGTCAGAAATTGTTGACCTGAGTCCCCTATAGCTCAACACAACAGCATGGCTTTACTTCTTATATTTCGTTTTTATACTTTTCTGCTGGATGGTTAAGACCAAGGTCAAGCAGGACCTATGCAACAAGAGTTGTAGCTTTTGGGTCTGAGAAGGTCAGTGAAATCCCCTCGGGATTTATCCTGAGATCCTGTACCTCAGATTGTAGAACCTTTGTCAGTGTCGAGTCACGGCCATTGCTTGGCCAACGTGCTCTCTGTGAAAGCCTGAGAGAATGTTTTCTCTCCATGTGAGTCTCCTTAGGCACACTCTACATCATCAATCACTTTCCTCTTTGGCCCCATAATCTCCTTGATCAGAAAATTTGGGACACTACTGAGTTAGATGATGCTACAGTACAAGTTCTCATATATCCTGAGTCTTAATTGACTTTGGAAGGCTAGGGTCAAAATGTTGGCTTTCCTTGCAGCCCTCCTTTTTCTCTAATTTTGGTCTGCAAACTTAGGTTGTTAACCATTCAGAAGACTAGCTTATTGTTATTACCATACAACTTAGGCTGTTAAGCTTAACCTCACTATCTGTCTGCATATCAAACATCTTAGGCATAACATGGAACAGGTATTTTTCATCAAATATTGATATGTTGAACTTTAAGTCCCTACAGAATGTGATAAAAAAATTTAAAAATTAGAATATATTTTAAAAATAGGCATAAAGAATTATATGCTTATGTTTACACATAAGTCAAAAAATCTAACCATATACAACCTTGAAGCAGGACAGTCCCACAATATTCCTTTTCCTGTCTCTTGCTTTCATTCACCACCCCCTTCTTTTTGAACAGCCCCATAATTGCTTTTGCTATTTGAGGTCTCCTCTTGTTCCAAATGAATTTTAGGATTCTTTCTCTAGGTCTGTGAGGTATGTATTTTGATTGGGATTTCATGAAATTTGTATAGCAGTTTTGGGAGTACAGCCATTTTCACTATATTGACTCTTGCTATCCAAGAGAAAAGTATATTTTTCCATTTTCTGACATCTTCTTTGATCTCCTTTTTTAGGATACTATAATTTTCATAGTACATATCTTTTATATCCTTTATAAATTGATTCTTAAGTATTTCATTTTTTTAGATGTTATTGTGAGGAATATATTTTCTCTTATTTCTCTCTCCGAGTTTATTACTCGTGTGCAAGAATGCTATTGATTTTGAGTGTTGACTTTGTATCCCACTACATCTCTTAAGTTTGGATATTAAATCTACAAGATTTTGGTGGAGCTTTTGGGGCCTTCTATATAGAGTATCATGTCATCTACAAATAATGATAATTTAATTTCTTCTTTTTCTATCTTTATTTCTTTTTTTCTCTTCTCTAATTGGTATGGCTAGTGTTTCCAGAACTATACTGAATAGGAGTGGTGATAATGAACATTTTTGTCTTGTTCCTGACTTTAAAGTGAAAGCTTTTTACACACCTATAGTATTCAAATAACGGAACTTAGAAAAAACAGGGTATACTGATGAATGTCCATTTTGTATCTGTGTATTCAAAGTGGTTGGGATAGATATATAGTTGCATTCTCTTAATGAATAGAATGATTTGTTCTAATGGTGTTTGTAAATAGGATCACAAGTCTGCATCTTGTACAGCAATTAACCACTAAGAAGAATATATGCAGTGTATTATTTGTTCAAAAAATAAATAAAGTGAAAGCTTTCCGTTTTGGGCCATTTGATGTTAGCTGTTGTTTTGCTATCTATGACTTTTTATAAGATTGAAGTAAAGACCTTCTATTCCAATTTTCTATAGGGTTTTTATCATGAACGGCTGTTGGACTTTGTCAAATGCTTTTTCTGTGCCTATTGAGATGATCCTGTGATTTTGTCTTTGGTTCAGTTGGCATGGTGCATTACATTAATTTATTTGTGTATATTGAACCATCCATGCATCCCTACTTTGTCATGATGTGCAATCTTGATTATTTGCTGCATTCTGTTTGCCAGTATCTTATTAAGGAATTTTGCATCTGTTCTCATTAGGAGATTGGCCTGTAGATTTCTTTTTGGGTTGTATTCTCTGGTTTTGGAATCAATATTTCCTTCCAGAAATGATTTTGGAAGTACTGCTTCCCTTTCAATTTCTTTAAAGAGTTTCAGCATTAGTGGCATTACTTCTCTAAATTTCTTGTAGAATTCATCAATGAATACATCAGGGCCTGGGCTTTTCTCTGTTGTTAAATTTTTAATTAAATTCTTAATTTTACTGATAATATCAAGTTACTTAGGATTCTTATATCTTCTTGATTTGGTTTTGACTATTTGATTGTGTTTAGGAATCTGTCCATTTTCTTCTGTGTTTCCATCCTATTAGAATATAGATTCTCATAGTAGATATTAATAATCTCCTGGATTTCTGTAGGATCTATTATGATTTTCCCTTTTTCATTCCTAATTGCTTGAATTTGTTTATTTGTTTGTCTGTTTGGGTTTTTGTGTTTGTCTTTTTGAGACAGGGTCTTACTACACAGTTCAAGCTGACCTTGAGCTCACTTTGTAGCCCATTTGGTCTCAAACTTGCAATGATCCTCCTGCCTTAGTCTCCCAAGTCCTAGGATTACAGGTGTTCACCAACACATCCCACAAATTTGTGCTTTTTCTTTCCTCTTTTTGATAAGGTTGGCTAATGGTTTACCAATTTTATTTATTCTTTCAAAGAATAAACTTGATTCATTGACTTTTTGTATTGCTTTATTAGTCTGTACTGCATTAATTTCCATTCTTATTTTTGTAATTTATAATTTATCTTTATGTTTCCTCCATTGTATATGCTTTGGGTTTGATTTGTTATTTTTCCAGAGATTTGAGCTTTAACAGTGGGATATTTATTTGATCTCATTCTGTTTTCCTGATGTGTGAGTTCATCACTATAAATTTCCCTCATAGGACTGCTTTCATTGCATTCCATATGTTTCGGTATGTTGTATCGGCATTATCATTTAATTGTATGTGCTATTTAATTTCATCTTTAATTTCCTCTGTGACCCATCAGTTGTTCAGAAGGGTTTTGTTTAATTTCTATGTGCCAATGTAGTTTTTGTGCTTTCCTTTGCATTTATTTCCAGTTTCATTGCACTATGTTCAGATAGTAATCATAGGATGATTTAAATTCCTCTACATTTACTTACACATGTTTTGTAGGTTAATATGTGGTCTGTTTTGGAGAATGTCCCATGTGCAGTGGAGAAGAATGTGTGTTCTGATGTTTTCGGGTGGAACACTCTATAGACAACAACCAAGTACATTTGTTCACAGCCTTGGTTTAATTCTAATATTTCTTTGTTGATTTTTTGTCTAGTTGCTCTATTTGTAAGAGAACAGTATTAAGGTCCTTCACTGCAACTCTGTTAGTGCTTTCATGTCTGTTAGTATTTGTTTTATGTAGTTAGGTGATCCTGTGTTTGGTGCATAAATATTTATGATCGTTATCTCTTCTTCTTGGAGTCTTCCCCTAATAATTATGCAATGACTTTCCTGTCCCTTTTGATCAGTTTTGGCTTAAAGTTAGCATTGTCTACAAATAAAATAGCTACTCCTGCTTTTTTTCCTGAGGCATGGAGAATTATTTCCCATCCTTTGATTTTAGTTTATGAATTTCTTTTTGGGTTAAGTATGTTTCTTGGATACAGCGTATTGTTGGATCTTGCTTCTTAATCCATCCTACCAGTCTGTCTCTTTTGATTGTTGAGTTGAGACCACTTAAATTGATATTATAACTGGTATGTATTGGCTTTTATTTTTCATGGTGTTTTCTTGTTGTTCATTCTCTGTCTTTCTCTGTTTAATCACTTTCTCTGCCTGGTGGCTTCTTTCTATTGGTGTTCAAGGGCTTGTAGTCTTTGTTCTATTTATCTGTATGTCCTTCAGAGAATTCTGGAGAGCTGGGTTGGTGGTCATAAATTTCTTCAGCTTCTGTCATTGAAATATCTTATTTCCCCATCAATCTTGAAAGATAATTTTCAGAGTGTATCAATTTGGTATGAAGATTGTTTTCCTATAGTGCTTGATATACCTCATTCCCAGTTCTCCTTAATTTGAGATTTGTGTGGAGAAGTCTTCTGTAATTCTGGTGGGCTTTCCTTTATAGGTAATGTGTTTCTTTTCTCTAGCTGCTTTTAATTTTTGTTCTTGTGCTGAATTTCTGGAATCTTAATTATTATAAGCCCTGGTGTAGACTTATTTTGGTCATGGCTATTTGGAGTTCTATATACTTCATTTATGTGTATGTCAAATTCTTTATCCATGTTTGGGATGTTTTCTGACATTATTTCTATGAAGAGGTTTTTAATGACTCCTGTGTTATCTCCAGCTTTCTCCCTGATTTCAGTCAATCTTATGTTCTTCTTTGCTTCAACCTGTAGTTTATGGGCTGATTTTTCATAGTCTCTTGCCATTTTTAAGTATGTTTCTTTTCTTAGTTGCTAGTCACGTTCCTGTCTTCTAGATCTGATATTCTATGCTCACCTCCATTCAATCTGCTGTGCATAGTTGCCGTGGAGTTTCTAATCTGCTGCATTTCTTTTTGGATCTGTTTCACTGATCCAATCCTAGTATACATTTGGCATTCATGGTTTCCATCTTTTTCCTGAGCTACTCTGTTTATCTGTGTCTTTTTTAAATGTTTTTCATTTTGATATTTCGATAGTCATTTCTTTTCATACCTTAGAAATTATTTTTTCTAAGGCTTCTTCCATTTGTTTTTTAACTTTTGATTCTATCATTTCAGAGAGTTCCATTTGTTGGCTTCTGATTTCCTTTACCTCTTTATGCTCTGGACTTGTCCTGCGAGGGCTGGGTGTTTGATATTGCATTTTTCTTTTCTATTTTCTGTTTTATTTTGTTTTCTATGTTGATGCTTGTAGATTTCTTATCTTAGATAGCCTTATTACTGTATCAAGACTTACCTAGGAGGTGTCTGTTCCTCCAGATATCTTCTAGGTATAGGTGGTTCTTGGTCTTTATATCTATCCCAAGAACCTACCATCCCAATATATTAAGACTGAGAAGCTGCTATTTATTTGATTTTAGAGCCCATTCCTTTGGTACTGGACTTGTTGGTTATGATGCCTTACAATTGCAGTGTTGTCATATAGGTTGAAAAACTGCTTATAGCATGTATGATGTTCTGGTTAAAGCAGTTTAGTTGGCAATAACAATAGACTCAGGTATAGCCTGGCTACTGATAAACTGGTGACTATTAGCCTAATATCTATAATGGTTGGGGGAAGGAAATATAATATAATCCAACTTATACCAGCAACTTGTATGCAATGATTTTCTACTTAGCAGAGTGATTTAACTCTGTTGTGTGTGGGAGTGCTCAAGAGGGGGTAGGATGGAGTAATAAATTAGGTTAAATATAATAGGATTAAGACTGGAGGACACATGGTGATCATTCAGGTTTTGGGTAATTGTAGAACACAGAGGGGAAGGGTTGGAGGAAAAGGCTTAGGAGTTTTAAAGTGAACCAGAAAGAGAAGAGACAAGGTTTTCTCACACAAAAGTATCATAAAGTCAAGCAATATTTGAGTTAACAAAATAGAGGAAGAGGACACATAGAATAAAACAAAAAGAAAGATTAGTGATCTAAATTATGAATGAGAGAGAAAAGAAGAAGAGAAAAAGGTAAAGAAAGAAAAGAAACAACATTAAGCAAAAATATTCTTACACACTGAAAAAAAAAACATACAGAAAGAAAAACAAAGTAGGAGAGACAAAATATGAGGGAAAAAAAGGAAAAACAAACAACAAAAACATACAAACAAAATGAAAAACAAAACAAAACACTAATTCAGTCAAATACCAAGAAGGAAACCAATCAGACAGGGAAAAATGAAAATGGTGGATTCCTCTAGTGTCTATAGTTCTGTAATAGGTACAAATCAGATCCCAGAAATATGTGCTGTGGCCATGATTGCAGGTGGGTTTGTCCTGAGTTTGAGTCTGACCTTTGTCTCTGGATTTGGGAAATGGGATTAGTTCTCTATGGCTAAAATTCTCACCAGTCATTTAGAAAAGAAAAGAGAAGGAGACAGCCCTACCCTCCCACTTCCATTTTCATGTTTGTGTCCCTAAGCACAACATTGGTTCTCCTAATTTCCCACCTACTGGCTTGTATTGTTGCTGTTGCAAGAGACATTGACATGCCTCCAGTTATACCTGCCCTTCATGTGTTCCTCAGCCAGGGTGCTACTGTGTGAAGGTCTCCAGGTGCTGAGTCCCACCAGTGGAGGAAGGGAGGGGCAGATCTGAGACTTCTTGCCGGTTACTGCCATTCAGAGTGGAAGAAGGAAGAAGGTAGGAGCTGATCTCAGGGTCTTCTAGCCAGCTGCCCAGTCCCAGGTCAATGGAAACAGGAAGGAGAGCCAATGCACACTCCTCTCAACCAGTCATGCAGTCCAGAACAATCCAGTCTCACTTTTTTAAAAGGAAATGTTTGTATATTACAAGTGTTTTGTTGTAGAGAATGTATTCTGTTGTATTTCTCAAACAGTGCCAAAGTTGGGGTTTTAACAAGCAATTTATTGGTATTTGGACTGCAAATTCTGTTGCTCAGACACTTGACAAAGTACAGCAGTGGCTCATATCTTAGTTCAAATCTTAGCTGAGCTGCTTGAAATCTATCCTTTGTATATGGTCTGGGGGGAACAAGGAATCTATGCATAGTTTATACATAAATTTTGAACTCCTTTTCTCTGTATTTTTTCTTTCTTTGATTTCTCCCTTACTTTGCAGGGTCTATGGTTGCTACCAACACCTTGGTTCTCTAAGCCAGAAAGAGTTAAAGGTTTTTTTTTATCAGCCGGCATGGTTCTACTTATTTATATCTGAGGATCCCCCAACTCAGACACAAACAGAGAGAGGGAGTAATGCTTAACTGTGCAGGACTATTTGCATGACACCTTTGAGGTCAAGGAGTTACCCTGATGCAAAGACTTGCAGGTACTGTGTGAAGGGTTCTCAAGATTTCTTTTCTTTGGCTTCCTTTTTGAGAGCTCCAGCTGCTCCCAGCAGTGCTAAAAGGATGCTTACCTGGTGAAACGAAGACCTTTAGCAGAGCCTTGTGACTATCTCAGAGATCAAAAATCTCGAAGGACCTTTCATTTTAAAGACAAGAAAACTGGGCCTCAGAAAACTGGTATATTTCTTCAAGCTGCTCAGCCTTTTAGTGGCTGAGTTACCTCCAGGGGTCAGTTTCTCAATTTTTCATTCAATGTTCTTTCTGCCATATATGGTCCCCTCTTCCCTGCCCACAGGTTACCACCTAATAGCAACTGCAGTGGCCCCGCTGGCCTGGCATGGCATAGGGGAGCATATCCATCCTTTGGGGGTCATGGTTTTATATCTTTTTTTTCTAACTTATAGTATTTGTTAAACATAATACATATCCACCAAGCCTCAAGTAAGTCCTACTGAGCACCATCCCATCAATGAACTGATACTGCAGGGTTCCAGACATGGTAGGGACTCCGTGGCCCTTACCCTCTCATCACTCAGTCCCCCACTGCACCCACCATAGATGCGAAAGGCGTACTCAATCTTCAGGCTGGGACAGGCCTGCTCGCTGAACACAGAGGCCATGCCCAGCACGTCTTCGAAGGAGAACACATTGTTGTGTGAGAACACCCTGCAGATGCGGTCTCGAAAAGGGTTGACCTGTGCACGGGGAGAAGGAGAAAGGGAAGGCCTATCAGGCTCAAGGCCCCTCAGTCTCTCTCACCTGCCACAAACACTGTGCTCTGGATTTGAGGAAAAAAATAACCCAGCAACTATCTAAATAGCGGAGTAGATGCTGGCTAAGTGGGCCAAGACCTTGAGCACAATTTAGGTACTAGGAATGCGGAGCCCTGCTGAACACTACCCACCCTCCACCGCCATCCTTCTACACACCCATTCTAAAGACTTGCTTTTTGGCTATGTTATTCTTTTTTAGGATTATTTTTTTCCATTTTATGTAGAAAACTTGGAAAAATTTTTTAAAATCTATAAAGAATAAGACAAAAATCCTTTGTAGTTGCTTCCCTAGAGTTGGCTACTGTCAACATATTGATGTAGAAGTGACACGGACTTGGGTTTTAGTCCTGGCTTCACTCTTACTGAGTAGCCTGTTAGTCTAGACAAATTGTATAATCTTCCAGAGCTGAAGATCACTCATCTACAAAATAGGGAGAATAATTAGAGCTGCCTAATAGGATTGTCAAGAGGATTAAATGGGAAAGGCTTAAAGTTGCACTGTGATTACTGTTTCTGTTTTTGGTTCTGTTTGTTTTTTTATACAGGGTCTTCTTACGTAGCTCAGACTCATAGCAGTCCTCCTGTTTCAGTCTCCCCAGCATTGGGATCACCACCATACCCAGTTTCCGGGCCTACACAATGCACCCAGGATTCCAGTGCAGTATGCAGTACCGGGGATTGAACTTGGGACCTTGTGCTTGACAGGCAGGCACTTAGACTGCCAAGCTATCTCCCCAGTCCTGTGATCACTGTTAATTATCACATAACTACCACTGATATCATAATTAACATAGCCACTTTCATTTTAAATCAAACTATTTCTCAAATTAGGTCACTAAACTAAGTGTTGCATGATTTTCGAAGCCCTGGTTTTCCTGAATTGGACCTCACCAGAGTTACATGTGGCACAGGAGGACCCTTCTGTGCTGCCTTTTCTCCTCCTGGGCCTGTGACAGCTGAGCTGCTCCCTTACATGCTCAAATGCAGCTTGCTAAGGCTGCTTGCTACACTCCCCCGACACACCCCAGACCCCAGGAATGGACAGGTGGAGCAGGCAGATTCTAAGTTGTCTCCCCCAGGAGCACATGCTAAAGGCTTTGTCATTGGATTAGCACTATTAGGAGGAGGTGGGACATTTCAGAGGTCAGGCCCAGAAGAAAATCTTAGATCCCTGGCTATGTGTCCTTGAAGAAGATAGTAGGAATCCAGCCCTCTTTCATACTCCTTTGCTCCCTGGCTGCCTAAGTAAGCATCTTCCTCCTCCACACAACCCTGCCATGGTTCACTGCCTCACTGCAGGCCCAAAAGCAGTAGGACCAACGTATCTTGGACCGAACCCTCTAAAACTAAGAGCCAAAATAAATCTTCCGTCTTGTTAAATTGACTCTCTCAGTATTTTGTTACAGTGATGGAAAGTTAACCCAGTGTTTAAGGGGAACCTTAACAGTACGCCTCTCCTCCCTTCCCTCTGTGTTCGCGATCCATTACCACTGAAAGGAAAAGCCCGTGGTCATGTTCCCCGAGTTGCATCCCTTACTTTCATTCTTCTGTCCCATAATTATGAAGTCCACTTAATCTGTTTATTGTAAAAAAAATTCCTGATCAAGAGACATTCAGCCCATTAAATAGGAGACCTTGTACAAAAATGAAACAGAGCAGGGGACATACATGTATTCAAAGACCCAATCCTGCGAGCAACAGGCTCTTAAATTTGTCATTCCTTTTAACACTTTAAGAGGGTGTCTCAGTTATTTTTCTCTCGTTGCTGGGACAAAACACCTGACACCCAAAAATCAAGGAAGGAAAGTTTTATTTAGCTCACTGTTAATGGAGGTTTCAGTCCATACTCAGCCTGGCTCCCAGGCAGAGCAGCACATGGAAGAGGGCAACTGTTCATGGCAGCAGAAAACAGCCAAAAGCAAAGGGAGGGGCAGCAGCTGTGGCAGCTGGCTAGCCTCTTTCCCCTCCTTACATTTGTATGCAGATTATCTGCCCCAGATAATCTGCACTCACACCTATAATCCCAGCATTGGATCATGAATTAATCACAAACTCTAGAAGCCACCCCATGACTGCATGAGGCTTGGGGGACACCTAAATACAAACCATAATAGAGAGTGTTGCTTTTGGCACTTTGGAGTCAATGGCCCTTGTCATATCTTTATTTTAAACAGAGCTTGTCCCTGATTCAAGTTTTTCTTTCTCTATGCTTTTATTTCTCATACCCACACCTTAGCTACATTTTGTTGCTGAGACAAAATACCTGACACCCAATCTTAAGGGAGGAAAGGTTTAATTAGCTGATAGCTTGTAGAGGTTTCAATTCATAATTGTCTGGCTCCAAAGCAGGGTGGCATGGCAGAGGGACACAGCAAAGAAAACAACAGTTCATGGTGGGCAGAAGGCAATAAAGCAGAAAAATAGTGAAGAAGCAGCAAATGACGAACAGTAATGACAGCAGCGCTCTTTCTGTCCCTCATATTCTATCCAGCCTACCCACCTAAGGACAGGTAGACTCACATCCAGGGTGAAGCACCCTTAGTCCTAGCAACACAGCACAATTCAATCCCACTATCACATTCTTAATCCTGATATCACACACTCTAGATCCAGCCACCTCTGAAAAGCCACCTGTGACCACATGAGGTGTTAGGGGGACATCTAGACACAAGCTGTAACAACTCAGCTCCCTGAACTCCTCTCCTCATTTGCTCAGCAGTCCAGGTCTTGCCTAGTCTAAAGTCACACCACCTGCTGGCAAACATCAAACTTGAGCTCTGCTTTTCTGACAAATGACCTCAGCACCTCCCTCAACCCAACCCAAACCCTCTTTCCTTACAGACGCCTCAGCTAAAAAAGCTCCTTGACCCTGTGAGTTCACACAGCAAATATGAATGGCCATTGGTTCCTTGATTCTTTAGGTCCCTTTCCACTAACAAAGCATTGTTTGAAGCTCCAGGCTTCACGCAAAGGCTTATACCAGCCCCCTGCCTCCATGTGCAATGGGCCGTCATCTTCTTCCTGCACAGCTGGCAGCTGGACCCCAGGCAAGCCCGGTGCTCTATATGCCCACCTAATGGTCCTTTGGGCTGCTCCAATATAAGACAAAGCTCAACATCCTGGTTTTGATCCCTCAGCTTTTGGCACGTGATAATTTTTCTTTCATTGCTTTAGAACTCAAGTACATATCTGAATGTATAGTTTTCTTTTATTCACTCTTTCTATATACTTGAGGTGACAGGGACATTATGCACTACCTCGGGCGGCTCTGTGTGTTCTCAAGCCTTAGTGAGCACCCAAGTCACCTGGGATTCTTATTAAAAGCATGAATTTATGTTCAGCAGATATAAAGTTATGTCTTGTGTGCTGGAAATCTTAAGAGGGCAGGTGAATCTTGTGAAAAGTGTTCTTAATCACAATTTTTAATTGCAAAAAAGAAAGAATGCGTTCAAATACATTCTGTAAACACATACTCAATTAGAAGCTCGCTCCCTCTGAGATCCTGCTGATTTATTAGAAGGACGGGAGTGCAGCCCGGTGCTCCAGATTCCATTGCAGCCCCTACACAATCCATACACAGTACTAGTCCGCAGTACCGCAGAAAGTGACCTTTTTGGAAACACAGTTGTCACAGCTATCACTCGTTAGACTAAGGAGAAGGTCCACAGAGAAGGACAGCCCCTAATCTAATGGAATGGGTGTCCTTATCAAGAGGGAAAATTAGGACACAGAGACACATGTTCAAGGAGAAAACCATGTGATGATAAAGGTAGACATCAGGGTGCTGCTTCTCCAAGCCAAAGAACACCAAAGATGGCCCGTGAACCACTGGAAGTTCGGGAGAGGCCTGGGACAGATTCTCCCTCTCAGTCCTCTGAGAAACCACCCTTGTCCATATCCTCATCTTGGACTTCTAGGCTCTGGAACTGTGAGACAATAGGGTTCTGTGGTTCCAGCTACATAGTGTGTGGTGCTTTTGTAACAGGAATGGAAAAATGGAATTTTAAGAGTTAGAATTCTTTCCTTTAGAGACAAGTGGCTTTATCAAACTTCCTCCAGCCTAAGACATAAATGCTACTCCTTCCTCGCCTCAGCACAGGAGTACGGGCAGAATATGCAGATGCTGGCACTAGGAGGCTGACTTCTCCAAACGTCCTCATGCTGAGGGTGTAACCTCCCTTGCCCTCAGCCTAGATGGACAGAGTATGTAGGTGCCAGTCCTAGAAGGTCAGGGTCCAGGAGAGATAAAGCCCACCTGGAGATGTGCATTGTCCCTCCTGCTCTGCACTAGGAAAGGCTTTGCACACTTGGACACAGCGAGACGGTGATTTGAGGCAAATGAGCCTCCTCTGTCTTCTCAGAACTAGCTTTCACCAAAGCCATTTTCCTTTTCACCGCAAATAAATAGCCTCCTCTGGTTTGGTCAGTGGCAAGAAAACAAATTTGAATGTATCAATGTGAGGGGCCAGGAACATTTTATTACAGCAACCTTAATAAACAAACACACCAGAAATCTGCTTTGTAAGTAAGATCCCCACATGATGGGTCTCTATTGTGTAATTATCTAAAATTATAATTATATATAATTTCACAAGATATATATATATATATATATATATATATATATATATATATCTTTCAGGAGTGACTCGGGGCCAGGGGAATCCAAGCTGATCTGCTAGGCATGTCTAGCTCATAGCTCATGCTTGTCATATTATTCATTTTAATGTTATAAAAATAGTTTTTAAGGTGCTAGGCATGGTAGTGCATGGCTGCAATCCCAGCACTCAGGAGGGATTCAAGGCCAGCCTGAGCTACATAATGAGTTCAAGGCCAGCTTAGACCTTGTCTCAAAAAATTAAACCTGAAAAAGGAAGCTTTGTTGCTTATTGCAGTAATTGCACTGTATATTTCGTATGCGGCCTGAGACTGTTCTTCCTCACTTAGTGCAGCCCGGGCAAGCAAAAAAGTTGGACACTCAAGTGGGAGGATGCAAGCAGGGTCCCCCCTCCCCACTTATTCCTCCACTCTTTCACCCCAGTGTCCCCATAACGGCCCTGTTTAACCTTTGAACTAATACTGATAAACCTATTTCCTCTGATGGCTCCAGCTCACATGTAGGTGGCTTGAGAGGTGGCATGGCTGAATTTCAACTACATTAACTCGCCTCACAAATGGGTATGTGACTTAACAAGCTTTCAAGAAAACCACAACTGAAGATAAAATCTGTGATGCAAACACAAGCGAACAACAAAAATCAGTGCTGATGCTACTCCTACTCAAAATAGGAGCTCTTTCCTAGGAGGTCAAAAGCGTGATAATCAGTGAGACCCAAGAGCATCCCGCATCAGTTCTGTGTGCTGTGCTCAAATGCGCCCACTGCATGGGGTGAATCTGTCCCAGGGACCAAGATGGCAGCTTCCTTTCCATCGGGCTTCGGCCTTTGCTCGGCTTTGCTGGTGGAGGTGGATGGAAGGTGGTTGCCAAGAGCCCAGTTCGTCCCTAAAATCACATGATTCTTATCTAACACACACACACACACACACACACACACACACACACACACACCTGTCTTGAACAGACTGAAACCCAGTTGGAAATACAACATGGCAAGCCCACTGAAAGATGCAGAGAAAGTATTGCTGAAGAGGTGATGAAAGAAGCCCAGGAATAGAGTCCACGTGGCAGAGGCCTTGTTAAACAGTTAAGCAGACGTATCAGTGCTCCTCACACAGTTTTCCTGGCTTGTGCTTCAATAATGAAACACAGGAAGGAACACATTCCCGTGAGCCACTGAAGAGCAAAACAATACAGGCTGCAATTTTTTAAAAGAGTAAATTACTCCTTTAAGAAAAACGCCACTTATGGAGAAGGTTGGGTGTAATCATCGATGGGAAGGACGCTCTGTGAAGAAAGGAGACGGCGACGTGGAAAACTGTTTCCCCACGGGGTTTTCTGAAGTGGCCTGAAGAGCCAGAAGCACAGAAAATGCAGCCAGAAGCATTGGTATTGTTAGTTCTTTTCAAAATGGAAAGGACAATGACAATTTTTTGAACTACATGGGGGTTTGCTGGTTATTACGCGGCAGAGCTCTTAAAGGTGTTATCAAGCTTAGAGATGAATGATACTTTTTTTGCACAAAAATACAAGTGTCCTTAATTTGCTGACCTTTTGGTAATGACAAGTGGCTGTTGAGTTTGTGACATGCTATTTTGCTAAGTAATTTTGGCCAATATTTAATATTATTTGCATTACGCACTCATATTTGTTATTGTTCGCCAAAGAAATGAACCCAATTTGGCTCTTCAAGGTAAATTAGGTGATTCATTTTAACATTATTGCTTTTGCAAAGATTCATGTTTTGAAGAGAAAATTCTGTAAATGGTATTTTTGTTGTTACAAATATGTGATTTCAACTATACAAAATGCATCTGCATGCCTAAGAAAGTTAGAAACAGATTTTCCTAACCTATTTGAAATTTGTCCAAATAAAGAGTATCAGTGAATTCTGAGTCTCTTTGTTGCAAATATACAAATGTGATGCTTTTCAATTAGCTTGTAAAAGCTACTGACTGACATAAAGGAAGGCAGACAATCCCCAGCTTGATTTCAATAGAAAGCCTTAATTGGTGAATGGGGAGGAGAATGAGTTCCATGACTTAATACATGCAGCCCGTGATACAGTCCCTCCCTTTGGTTCAGGGTTGGCAGTGTGGTGGTCAGCTGGTGATCAACTTAAACAACCAGCTGAACTGAACCAGCATGGTGCTGGGGGTGGGAATCCCACTCTAGGATGGTTGCGGGCAGCATAAGGGGGAACTGGAGAAGAAGAAGCTAAATGGTTAGGGAAGCTGTTGGGAGCAGCTGATTCTCTTGGGGCTGCTGGTTCTCTTGCAGGAGCTTGTGATGCTGGCTTTCCTGATATAGACTCTATTGTCCTCAGCACTGGAGGAGCTTGGAGCCTGCTTGTAGTACTTTTCTGGAGAGCTCAGGTGTTTGCTTTGAGTGACACTTCCTGGCTCCAGTTCAGATCCCTAAGCCTGCTAGCACAGATCCTTCGTTCTTCTAGTGCAAACTTTTCAGCTTCCACCTTGGAGCCTTCAGCCTCCCAATATAGACTTGTCAAGGCTTCCGGGGCAGACCCATCAGCCTCCTGATATGGACTTGCATGGAATGCTACAGTGAATTCCAGACAGTGGATTGAATCCTTGTCCAGTGTGCAGACGCCCTCTGCACACTTCCTCATCCAACTCTGTGGGTGACCTTCATAAGCCAATCTTATAATTTCTTATACATTTGTACATCTTGTGTTATATCTGCTTCTCTAGGAAACTCTGATACAGACAGCTATTAAAAATAAATTAAACTAGTTATATTCCATAGATATGTACACTAAATGTCAATTAAAAAACTAAACTAGACCCAGATCTCTAAACAGCTCTATCTCAAAGTACTGAAGCAAGACTTCAAAGAATAACAAAGCATATTGTTTTCTCTTGCATTATTTTTATTAATCATTTGCAAATACATAATAAAATAGTGCAAGAAAGAAATTTGGGGGCCAGGAAGATAGCTCGGCAGTCTAAGCACCTGCCTGGCAAGTGCAAGGACTCAAGTTCCATCCTGGTACCACACGCCATGCCACTCCAGGTATGCCATGCCAGCCACAGAAACCAGGAGTGGTAGTACATGCCTGTAATCCCAGCGCTGGGGAGGCTGAGACAGGAGGATCACTGAGAGTCTGAGCTGCGTAGCAAGACCTTGTACCAAATAAATAAATAAATAAGATTTTTAAAAAAGAAAGAAAAGAAATTTGGCTGTATATATACTGAGAAATTTGTTTTTAAAATATGTGATTTTGGCCTGGGGAGATGGCTCTGTAGAATAAGCGCTTGCCTGGCAAGCACAAGGGTCTGATTTCAATCCCCAGTTCCACCAAAAATAAATAAATAAAGAAAACACATGATTTTACCTTTTGTCTTAAATATTTAATTTTGTATATTTATATAGTAACAGTGTGGTAGACTTATAAAGGAATATACATCTATACACATATTACAGATATCTGTGCTACTTTTATTTTATAATTGAACTCTATAATATATTTACAAAAACTGATTTTACACATCAGAAATGGTATCAAAAGTATGAATTACAACACAGACAGCAACATGAAATGGGCATAAACAAAGCTAAAGTGGAGAGACAAGCAATTTTTCTCTAATCTATTAACGCTAGCTTAAATTTTGTTAAAAGAACAAAACAAAGAACCACGGATGTGCCACTTTTTAATGGTTAAAGATGTACTATCAAAAATGTTTGAGATCTCTGATCTGAACTAACCTACTTGTCTCATAGATGTGGAAGTGAGTCGCTGGGGAAAGGAGGGATGTACCCAAGGTCACTCAACAAGCAAGTGGGCAAGCCAGCCGAGATCTTAGGCCTCCTGAGCCCGCCCTGGCCCATTTCCACTGCAGTGCCTTGTGCCAAATAAACATCAAAACAGAAAGATGCAAGGGAGGCTGGAAATGTGGCCAAGAAAATGCAGAAAACCTTAGAAGTGATCTCTATTAAAAAAAAAAAAGAACCTTAATGAAAACTTTTTTGTTGTTACAAAGTACAAAACTGGAGTCAAGACTGTAGGCAGAGAAGTGGCCTGTGAGAACTAGGTGGCCAGCAGCAGCAACTGTCACTTTGAAGGTGAAAAGCACTGGAGGAGGCCATAGGAGGACCGACTGCAGGCGGAGAAGCCAGGAGGAAAAGGGGACGTGACGGGAAGCCAGGTGGCTGGGGAAGAAGGGAGGCTCCAAGGCTCAGAGCTGGAGTCACTGCTCCAGCAGGGCAGCTGTAGGCTGCAGAGGGGGAGCTGGTTCACCAGAGCTGCACCCAGGCCCAGAGCAAGGACAGCCAGTGTAGTTCTCTGGTGGCCTAGCGGGTACCCAACAGGCCAATGTCTTAGGCCTCACTCTGGTCTAATAAGGGGCAGCTTCCTTCTGTCCCAGGTTCTCTTTCTTGTCATTTGCCAGACAGATATTCCTGAGTTCCCTATGACGTGTGTCCTTCAGTACATACGCAGGCCCAAGCAGAGGGGCCCTGTGGTGCTGCACGGAGAGTCCTAACAGCCCCAGAGATACAGCCCTGATGCTTCTTTCTGCTCTCTACCCTGAGCTAAAATGACATCTCGGGCTAGGGTCCCTTCTGCCCCAGCCCCCCTGGCAGGTAGGACAGCAGATGGGGCAGGACTTACTATCTATCACAGGTCCAGCTTACTGTAGTCCAGACTTTGGATGCTACGATGTGAATCTGAAATCTGAACCAATAAATTTTGAGACCGATCCAGAAACGTATAGTCTGCATTAAATTTCACACTCGTTTACAAGTCTTCTAGAGGAGGAAAAGAGTGACAACTGACAAAACAATGCTTCCATTTCAAGAAAAACATGGACCCTGCTCTGGAGGTATTCTGAACAAAGGAAATATAAACATGTCAGCAGAGATATTTATGCAGGTAACTCAGCAGAATAATCTCCATGTGTGTATGATGAAACCACAGACGATGGAAATAACCCAAGTGCTGGGAGTTTTTTTGGAAACAGAAACTACAGTTTGTTGACAATAAAATGACTGCAGTCTCTGCCAAAAAAACCAAATGATTTTTAAAAAGAGCTTCTCAAAGTTATTGAACAAGAGATTTGATTTGAAGATGGAAGTCAAAGAGAAAATATTTGGACTTAGCTTAAAAATATCTCCTCACCATTTCTCCAACTAGCGCCTAGTCAAAAAGAGCTTTTTACAGTTGCCGGAAAAAAGTCACACGAAAATATGCCAGTGACTCAATAATGACATCACTGATGCGCTTTGATTTTTAAGACCTCATATTTTTAAAAAATAGATGGAAATAATATTATATAGTTTTAAAAATAAATGGAAATAATATTATTTTATTTTCTCATGGCTATTAAAATGCACTTAATTTCTAGTATCTTGTTTTGAAATATTTTATTTTTCTTCATTGTGTCTGCTGCTAGATATTAGTAAACTATGATTCATGTTTTCATTTTAAACATTTTTAAAGCTCCTGTCATAGAGAGGAGTGGACAGGGAAACTGTGGGAGGGGTACCTAGTAGTCAGCACTCCTCGTTCCTGAGCAGAGGCCTCAGTTTACCTGGAGCAGGCTCTCCCTGAAGGAACCAGTCCTTGTACGTAAGGCTTCTCATGGTTTTGCACCTTTGGTGGGTGGGTTCTGTGTCCTGAAAAAAGGCTGTAGCAAAACCTTAACGCTCTTAGTGTCTCAATTCCCCTGCACCACGGTTAATCTTGATTGTCGATTTATTTGGCCTGAGAGGCTCCTGAGAAATTAGTAAAGCACATTTCAAGTGTGTCTAGGCAAGTCCTGGGCCCTAACGCAGAGGCCCGTGCCTGGGACGTGGCCCCTTCCGCTCCGGCTCCTCCACGCCCTCTGCTTCCAGCCATCATAGGCTCATCAGCTTTCTTCCAAGCTGCTCTTCTGCCACATTTTTGCTGCCTTGGAGCCAGCGACCATGCCCTGAAGCCTCTAACACTGTGAGCCAAGATAAACCTCTCTTCCTTCAAGTTGTGGTGTTGGATATCTTGTCTCAGTAACAGAACACTGGCTAATACGCCTGAGATATATTGTTTTTAATGGATTAGAAGGCTCAGTATCCCAAAAGAGAGCCATAGAGCTCTCATAACTCTAGTTAAAGTCTCCCAGCTGCTGATTTTATTGAGATTGACAAGCTGATTCTAAACTTTGTATGGAAAGGCAAAGGGTTGAGAATAGCCTAGCAACCGTAAGGAAGAGGAACAAGGCTGATGGACTAATTCTACTGGATATCTAGATCCACGCTAGTGCTTTAGTAGCTGACACAGAGTGAACTGGTGCAAGCATAGGCTAAAAAACTAATCCATAATCTCGATACTTAAAATGAGTCTACACGGATGTAGCCATCTGATTTATGATAGAGATGGCCTTGCCACACACTGAAGGGAAGGAAGCAAGGTCTTCTCAACAAGGACTGTTGCGTTTTCACAGGGAGAGACAAATGAATCCCAATCCCTTACATGACCCACTACCAGACTGATCACAGATCTAATATATAGGATGAAGAACAAAACTTCAGGAAAAATACTGTAGGAGATTATTTTCATGACCTTGGAGCAAAGATTGCTTAACAATACATAGCAGGGGCCAGGAGATGGCTCAGTAGAATAAGCACTTCCCTGGCAAGCACAAGGGCCTGAGTTCAATCCCTGGTTCCGAAAAAAAAAAAAAAAAACCATAGCAAATGCCCTAGCTATGGGGGCAATTTCATAAACTTGGTTACATTAAAATTGAAATAGTATAGTATCCAAAAGACACCATTAAAAGAATAAACTCCACACCACAACAATCGCTGCATACTTCAACAGATGAGTGGATAAATTATGCTGCACCTAGACAAAAGAATACTGCTCAGCCCTAACAATGCATGTAACAATGTGGACAATGCTTCAGTATACTATTTTGACTGAAAATGCTCAGACCAAACAGCTACATGTTGTATGAATCTATTCTGCAAAATGCAAAACTGTGGGGAGGGAGAACAGGTCTGTGGGAGCCAGTGGTTGTGGGAGGGAGGAGGAAGGAGCTGAGCAGAGCGGGCCCCACAGGGAAACTGTTAGGGTGATAGAACGTTCTGTGTGATGCTGCTATGTTAATGGCTCTGCCCATTTCTTAAAATCTGTAGAATGGGCCAGGGAGATAGCTCAGTGGAATAAGCGCTTGCCTGGCAAGCGCAGGGTCCTGAGTTCAATCCCTGGTACCACAAAAAAAAAAAAAAAAAAAAAACTGTAGAACCATATAATGCAAAGAGCAAACTTTTATCAGACCCAAGTTAAAAATAACAGCAGCAACAAGATGCTAGTGCACCTCAGATGAAAGGCAGACCTGAGACAAATGCAAGATGTTGAATCATGAACCTGTGGCCAAGCCTCATGGAAAAGCCTGGTGAAAAGAGGCACCAATCACATCACTTCAGAAAATAGTACTTCAGTGGGGTACTGTACAGACAAAAAGAACAATAAATACACTCTGTACTCTAGGTGGGAGATTTATTTCTCATGGGGTGTGGATTAGCAGTTCTGAGACTACTGTATGCTAGGCTTGAACAAATAGGTAAATAATAGATAAGTTAGTCACATTTAAGGTAAGTTGTAAATAAATCCGGGGAAGGCTGGATGTGGTGCTAGATTAGTCATCATTGGCAATATGATTGCACGGGTATCTTACTAGATATAGACATGGATACACAAACCAGACACTGATGTACATTGTGTATGGTAAGTGTACATGCCTGTATTTTCCTATTTTCCAGCTCTGTCCACTAGGTAACGCTACAGTAGAAAACCCTGAACTAAATGGTGCTCTTCACATCTCCTTGTTCAGAAGATGACCCTTAATAAGTCATGGTGAGGCCACGAGTCCCCGGATGTAACCTGAAGAGAAGGCGTTCTGCCTCGGTGGCATTCTTTACATAAATTTACAACTCCAGTCTAATTATATGACAGACCCAAATTAAGGGACATTCTACAAAAGTATTTGGACAGTGTTTTCCAAAAAATCAGGACAATAAAATAAAGAAACTGTTACGGATCAGAGAAGATTATTAAAGAAGACATGGCGGCTAAATGCAGTGTGGGACCTGTGAACAGATAACATTAGTGCAGAAACCCTTTAAGTCTGAACAGTTTGCGTGAGATGAATGGTGTTTCACTAACTTTCGTTTCTTAGTTTTGATCAACGTATTATGGTTATGGAAGTTATCAACATCAAGGAGGACTGAGGAAAGGCTACACAGAGCCTGTCTTAGTAAATCTTAACAGCAAACACTGAAAGTATCAAGTGAACTCAATAACAAAACTACATACAGGAACAAAACCCAGGAACATTTAAATAAATACAACACAAGCACCTAGTGATAGAAAATGTGTGACTGTGTTTCATTAGCAATGAAGAATTGCCAGCCATGCAATAAAGTAGAAACAAAGGACCCATAATCAGTAGAAAAGTCACCTGATGAAGATAAATCCAAAAGTGATACGATCAATAAAGCTGACACAAACATTAAAATAACTTCGACAACTACACTACCTGTATTCAAGAAGGCAGAGACAATGTGCACAGAGATGCATGCTTGTAGTACCAGCTGGTTGGAAAGCTGACACGGGAGGGTCATGGGAACCCACAAAGCTGGGCTACATGGCAGGGTCTTTTCTCAAAACAAAAAAGGAAGCAGAGAAAAATGTATGTCAACTATGACCTTGAATGTTCAAAAGGCTCCACAAAATACAGGTAGAAGAAGCTTGAGGAAAATACCCAGGCACAGCATAATCAATTGCTAAAATAACAGCAATAAGAAAAAACTTCTTCCAGTTGGAGGGGAGAGGGAGGAAATTCATACCTACAGAGGAAAAAGACAAAAATTACCCTAGGTTCCTTGTCAGAAACTAAGCAAACAAGATATCCATGGAACAATATCTTTAACTCTTAAAAGGAAGAAAGAAAGAGGGCAGAGAGGAAGAGGAAAAGAGAGAGACAGAGACAGAGACAGAGAGAGAGAGACAGAGACAGAGCTTCCATCCCCTTATTCTATACCCAGCAAAAATATCATTCAGACTTAAAGGCAAAGACTTTTTTTCCCAGAAAAAAAAAAAAAAAAGCCAAGTGAATTCATCAGTAGTATACCAAAGCTCAAGAAAAAAAATTAAAAGAAAGCCTTCCAGCAGAAAGAAAGTGCCAGAAGAAAATTTGGATCTACACGAGAGAACAAAAATTTGAAAAATGATGAATAGCTAAATAAACAGAAAAGGGTTTTCTCTTTATTTTGAATCATTTTCAAAGAGACAATTCACAGTTATCATTGGCAATTTCAACATTTCTCTGGCAATAATTGATAGAACAAAGTCATTAAAGATATAAAAATGCTGTTGACCAACTGGTTCTAATTAACATCTTATAGAAAGCTGCAACTAACAGAATTGAATACACATCTTTCTCAAGTGCACCTGGAACGTAGATCAGATTCAGAGTTATAAAGTAAGTCTCAGTGAATTGAAGAAGATTTAAATCATACAGAATATGTCCCCTTGACCATAACAAAATTACAATAGAAACCATAATACAAAAAGATCTTGAAAATCATCAAGGTTAAAGAAATCATGACAAATCAGAAAATATCTGTATTAAATGCAAATGAAAACAACATATCAAAAATCTCTACTATACAGTAAAAACAATTCACACAGGGAAATTAGCAGCATTACGTGCTTATATTAGAAACTAATAAAGGTCTTAAATATTTAATTAAATGAAAAATGGAAGGTCCTTCACCTGCTGGTGGGAGTGAGTCACTGATGAAGCTGGTCTATCAGCTGGATGGTAGAATCCATTCCAGCCCTGGCCTCTGGCCTGGCTGCACCCTGGGAAGTGGCTGTCCCTGAGGAAACGGAAGAGCTCGTCACCAGGAGCACTGGTTTGGAAGCCACAGGTGGCTGAAGAAGCTGAGGTCACCTGAGGTCACCTGAGGAGGGATGTATGGGTGCCCTTCACAGAGGCTCCTCCTCCTTCCACCCCTTTAGGCATGAGTCAATCTTAGTTCTGGATCTGAGCCAGGAGCAGCATTAGAATAGCTCTACCAGCAGGTGGCAGTGTTGGGTCAGAGCCGCTCAGCCAGTTCACAAACCCGACCCAAGTGAGCACCTATTGCATGTGAGGCATTGAGCTGTGACTGTCTTGCAAGCAGGTAGCAAGATAGGCAGAGTCACTCCTCAATGACAGAAAGTGGAACAAAGACACAAAGTTCATAATCTGAACTTCAAGTCCCTGAGAGCAAATGCATGAGCATAAGTTACTGTGTGCCAGACACTGAGCTAAGTTTGGGGCCCCAAATCAATGGGGGTGCTACTTTTGTCCTTGATGAGGCTCAGCTTGAGCAATGACCAAAAAAATTCTCTTCAGAAAAAGGCAGCATAGACGAAGAGTCTAAATGAAGTACTCTAGTCTTCCTTATCTTCACAGGATAGGATTTATCCCTCCATCCCCATGGGCGCCTGAACTTTCAGATGGTACTGAACCCTGTGTTAATCACCATAATAACTCAATAGTCACCCTGAAAATAGAGAGGACCATTAAATGACTAATGTGGAGGTAAGGTATACAGCATGGATACCCTGGACAAAAGGATGATTCCTTGTGCTGGGAGGGACTGCGCAAGGTTTCATCACAGTACTTAGGATGGCACCTAACTTGAAATATGTGAATTATTTATTTGTGGAGTTTTCTTTTTAATATTTCCAGGTCACAGCTAACTGTGGAAAAGGACATCGCAGGAAAAGCGTACTAGCGTAACAAAGTGTAATGGCTAGAGCTAGAACAGGGCAACATGCACAGAGATCAGAGATGTCTCACAGGCTGGAGGGATGTTCAGTAGCAAGGGACAACACTCAGGCTGGACTGGAACCCTAAAGCCCCTCAAAGGCCCAAATTCTCTCCAGCTAGGAAGCCCCCAGAAAGGCTTGTTTCAGGGGAGTGGATGGTCAGAAATCCATTGAGGTGTGTGCTCTTCCTCTGTGGCCCAGGCCCAGAGGCACCCTGCTCACAAGCCATGTGTAAGAGAAGGACAATCTCTGTGTTTCATGTGGCCAAACTTTCTGAAGCCTGAAAAACAGAGAGGCCCTTGTGGAGCTTGTCTCCTGATGACAGATGGGCTGGCAGCGACAAGCTGAGGATGTGTCCTGCCGGCAGCTGGAGGCAGATCTCTAATGGAACAAATAGGGAAGAAAGGCAGTAAAAATGTTAAATATTATTAAACAGCCATGAGCCCACGTGGTATGAGCCTGGCTCAACCCCACCACATCAGTCTCTCCCTCTTTGTCAGGGCTCACAGGGGCTGCCGCTGCCCAGAGGAAGCTTCCTGAAGAGCCACCTGCCTCTCCTAGGTGGGACTCAAGGAACTGCAGGCCTGGGCTTTTAGGGGGCTCCCAGAGGGCTTGGCACTATGTCACAGGAGGCTTGGGGTGAAGAGTGGACTGAGCAGAAGTTCTGGAGTGACGCTGACTCTTTTAAAGGAGTTCTTAGAGCTTTTTATTTGACATCTACAAGATTTTGCTGTTTCAGTTTTTCAGAAGTTTATACAAATCTCTTTTATTAAGGTAAACTGCAGGGCTGACCAAATAGCTCAGCAGATTAAAGCGCCTACAAGCAGGCACAGAGGCCAGGGGTTCGATCCCCAGGCCTGCCATACTGGCCCCTCCCCAGGGGCATGCTTAGATGGCAATTAAGTCTGGGCATAGTGTCGCACCTGTTATCTCAGCACTTGGGAGGCTGTAAACAGGAGGATCACCACAAGTCCGATCGAGCAGTGAGACCCTGAATACTCTGTAGACCCTTCCCTAAAATTTAAAAAAAAAAGTAAACTGCATGAACAAAGCAAAAGGAAACTAGAAGGCCCAACTTGTGCTATTGCTTGCTTGTCAACATCTATGACAGGCAAAAGAAATACACCTGTCTGTAGACCTTACCTGGATTATAGACAAGTGTTTTTTCACATTTATACACTAAAGTTTTTAACAGTTTCAAATCAACTCTACAACATTTCACATGTTAACCAAGATTCAGGATTCTGGGTTACAACAATGGCCAAAAATAATAATTAAAGTAAAAGCTGTGTGGCCTTGATTGTGTGCTGGTGCGTCTCCATTTCACCACCTACAAAATGGGCAGAATAATAGCTCTACTCAGGAGGCTTGCAGGGGTCCAGGAAATCATATTAGCAAAGTGCCTGCTGCTGGCAAGAACCCAAGGAGACATTTACCACAGTGACAACTCCCACTCCACTTTGCCCGCCTGCCACCAGCAATACCAGCAGCCAGGCATGGGCAGAACTCTACACCCTGAGCTCCCAGGCAAGGCTGTCACCTGAGTCACCAGAGTGCTGCTAGGAACCCACGCTGACTATCCAGGAGGAGAGAAATATGCTTTATGGCTCCACAGTGTCAGCTCCTGACCTTGGTCACAGGCATGGTGACCTGGCAAGCTATTGCAAGATCTCCAGGGGACACAAAGTCAGTGGCTGTGGCAAGAAGTGGGTGAGAGGTGCCAGCACATCTCATGCTGCCCCAAGCCTTGCCTTCTTCTGCAGCTAGCTTGGAGCAGAGTAGAGAATCACGGAGACCCCAACACCCTTGCCACAGGTCTGACCCAGATTCTCTAACCCTGCTGCAGAGCTTCTGAGTCAGCACACCTGACAGGTGAGGCCCAAGAAGCTGAATCTTAACAAGATCCAGGTGGTTTTTACATGGTCAATCCTTGTACAACACAAAAGTCCTGGGCCACAGGTGGGCCTCGTCCCACCAGGACAGAGCCTCCATCCAGCAAGGGCAGGAGTGGGGCTGGCTCACAGAGACAGCACATCTGCCCCAAGGGGGCACCCTTCCTACCTCAGCTTTCTCGCATCTCTCTCTCTCTCTCTCTCTCTCTCTCTCTCTCTCTCTGTTTCTCTCTGTCTATCTCTTGTCTCTGTCTCTCTCTCTCTGTCCCCCCACAGTCAATCCCATCTGTGATAAACTGTCTCTCCTACAAACACGTCCTTTAACTGTCCTCTCCCTTCCTTCCTTCCTTCCTTCCTTTCCTCCAGTGCCTGCCAGATTTATTTAGGAAATAAGTGAATTTATTTCCGTTTACTGCCTTCTGATGAAAACCACTTCTCCAGGAGCACCCAATAAAGTGCTGCTGCCTTAGGAATGACTCTGTAGTCCAGCACTAACGCTTTGCCTTTTTATCTAATTACTAAGACAATGAGGAAAAATTTGCTATGGACAAAGCCAGTGGCACCTAGGATGGACTGGGGGAGGGGGTCCTGTGGGAGGGAGGACCCCTCCACTCTGCCCGATTAGATGGAGAGGGGCTGGGATCACCCAGAGATAGCAGTAGGGAGGGCCATCTCCAAGACAGGCATTTCCTGAGCCCCTTACTGTTGCTCCCCAGAGTTCAGGCAATACTTCACAGGAGGGAATGTGCTTGGGCCTCAGGGAAGAGATCAGGAGTTTTGTTTGGGTAATTACAAGATGAAAAAGACATGCAGGAGATGGGAGCAGAAGGGACATAAGGAAGGAAGAGAGCCTCTTGTTCTTATCCTTTAGATCTCTCCCCATTTAAAGAAAAAGAACAGAAAAATAGGGGAAGCCCAGGTACTCCCTAGGCCACAGACCCAAAGGAAGATGGCTTCCAGCCACTGAAACTCTATTTCTCCCCTGGGGCAGGAAGGGCCCAGGTGCCTTGGCCTGGCTGAGACTCTCAGGGGAGGACTGGTCCCTGTACTTTAATGCTGTTGTGTTGTGAGTGACGACCTTTCTTCTGCTCCAGCAGGGCACTTGACAACACTTTCTACAGTTTTCTTGTAAAATACAAACAAAGCTCCTGACACCAATATAAAAACCCTTCACAACCGAACCTACCTGTGTTTTACAGGCATTTAGTGTGAAGCCAGAGGCTGTGACCATTGTGACAACGCCAGATGCCCCAAAGCTTGTCTAGACACTGAACACACTGAAAATCACCCAAACAGGCTTCTTGGCCCATGGTAGGAGCCCGCAGGACCCTGCTTCGTGGGACGACCTTCCTGTGTGAAAACCATCGTACTCAGAGAGTGGTAGCAGCAATTCTTTGCAGCTATTAGGGACAGCCACCATAGAGCACCCTGGGAGCCATGTTCCCTGTGGAATCATGAAGACAGCAATTTTTTCTTTCTTCAAGACATCTAAGCCATGGTAAGTGATCTGTTTTGCCTCTTATATTGAATCAACTGACAAGAATAGAAATGGTTCACACTGTGGCCCTTTAGGGCTAATAATGCCCCTCTGAGTCTCTCCCTCCTCCCTCCCCCTCCCCCCACCTCTCCTTCTCTCTCCTAACTCTCTCTGTCTCAACCCCCCATCTCTCATGTACAGTGATATTTTAACCACCAGAACTTCGCCAGACATGATAGCGCACACCCATCATGCCAGCACTCTGGAGGCTGAGGCAGGAGGATTGCTGTGAGTTTCAGGCCAGCCCGGGTTACAAAGTACATTCAAGGCCACAACAAAACCCTGTCTCAAAAAGATGATACATACATACATACATACATACATACATACTAGGGATTTAAACCTAAGCAATTCCAAATTACTATTTCACTTACTTCGACCCTGACATTTTGGGAATTTTTTAAAGGCCTCCGCTTTCTATTCTTTTCCTTCTCCTTGATCCTGGAGGGGGGGACATCACACCATTAGCAGCAGGCTGTCCTTGACTGCTAAGGGCCCAGGTGGCCTGCCATGATTCACCATTACTCAGTTACTTATTAAGTACTCCCTGTTGGCTCAGACCTCTAGCCGCCCCCTCCACCCTCCGATTTCCCTGGACCCAAGAGGGACGGAAGGAAAGCAGGGCCCTGTGTGTGCTGACCATTTCCTGTCTGGGGCACTGCACTGCCACATTCACATACGCATTCCCTTCAATCCTTTACTGTAACTAGGCAGTAGGCATCTGTACCTCCACCATATACATGGTAAAAGCCAAGGATCTGAGTGGCTAATCTAGCCAAACAAGAGAAAAGGCAGGAGTCTGATCCCAGGCCTGTGTGACCCATGGAGTATGCTCCTGGAGACCCTGTACCACACTGGATGAAAGTAAGCAGAGCTGTGACACTACTGGGCCTAGCACCAAGGAACGCGCTTATGTCGAGCACTGGTGCCACTCACAGGGAAACAAAAAAATGTCCTACAAACCCTATACCGTGCTGCAGCCAATTGAGGTAATGACCTGCTGCAGGAATGACGTGAACCTGCATGTCCCTCTGCAGTATGGCTTCAGCAGGGCAGATGGGGGTGAGGGGTCTCGGGCTGGAGGTGCTGGAGGAGCAACACTGGCTGCAGCCTCCCTCAGCAAGACATGTCTGGGGACATTCTCATCTGACACCCTCAGTGTGGGGCAATGGAGAGAACTGATCAGACAATCACACAGGCACCACTGCCTGTTGAGAACCGGCGGGCAAGAGACTTCTACGTGACCTGGAGGGAGTGCTCCAGTAATGACGGATCACAGGGCTCTACTTTTTATCATCAATTCGGTTAAGGAAGTTTAAAAGCCCAAGATTTTTTTTTTTTTTTTTCATTTCTTTT
>NW_004524595.1:5583466-5584553 GCF_000260255.1 Octodon degus | reverse complement strand
TGTTACAGTACAGGTTCTCCTATGTCCCGAGTCTTCACTGACCTTGAAAGGCTAGGGCCAAAATGTTGGCTAACCATGCAGCCCTTCCTTTTCTCCAACTTTGATCTGCTAAATTAGCTTCTCCTCCAGAAGAGAAGCTAATTAGTAACCTGCACTATATGCAGTTTGGTTTACCCTATCTGTCTAAATATCAAACATTTTGGCATATCACAGAACAGGTATTTTCCATCAGATATTGATATGTTGAACTTTAAGTCGTTAGAGAACATAAAGGAAAAATGATTATATAAAACTAGAAATAAGCATTTACATATTTTTACAAAGAAATTTAGAAACCTAACCATCTACAGAATTATAAGTCCTTATACTAGGGAGACAATATGATATTTACAGATGTGGGTCTGGTTTATTTCACTAATAAGTATATCTTCAAGGGGCATCCACTTAAATATGAAGGCTTCAAGTTCATCATTCTTTATTATTCTTTATATACTCCATTATATAAAAGTACCACATCTTTTTCAACCATTCTACATGTGACGGGCATTTTGGTTGTTTCCAAGATCTGGCTATCACAAATTGTGCTGCTATAAACATAGGCCCACATATATCACTATGATATGATGCTTTCAGTTCCTCCAGGAAAATTCCCAGTATGGGATAGCAGGCTTGAATGGGATTTCTAGTCCTGGTTTTCTAAGGAGACTCCACACTGATTTCCATAATGGTTGCACCAGTCTACACTCCCACCAACAGTGGAAAAGGTTCCCCTTTCCCCACAGCCTTTCCAACATTTGTTGTTGATTGATTCCTTTATGATAGCCAATCTTTCTGGAGTGAGATGGTATCTCAGTGTTGTTTTAATTTGCATTTCACGAATGGCTAGTGATATGGAGCATTTTTTCATATATTTATTCGTTTCTTTAATTTCATCCTCTGAGAAGTGTGTGTTCATCTCAGATGCCCATTTCTGGATTGGGTCTTTAAATTTAGGGGCTTTAGTGTTCTTTAGTTCTTTATAAATTCTAGAGAGCAGGCCTTTGTCTGAATGCTTATTAGTTAAGATTTTTTTGAAGTTTGTGGGTTG
>NW_004524595.1:5513689-5580475 GCF_000260255.1 Octodon degus | reverse complement strand
TATGTCTCAGTGTGTTTTTAATTGGGTTGAAGTTATTTGGAGTTCTGTATGCTTTGGTTACCTGAGTATCAGATTGTTTCCTCATATTTGGGAAGTTTTCTGCTATTACTTCTGCCCTTATTCTTTTTCTATCATTTGTGTTGACTCCATTCTCATTGATGCCTATTAGTCTCACATTGTTCATCTTTGCATCGTCTTGTAGGTGTTGAATTATTTTTTCCTGCATCTTAGTTGTTTTTAAGAGATCCTTTCTTACCTTTTCACTAGCTGCACCAGCATCTTCAAGATCTGAAATTCTATCTTCACCTTTGTTCAAATGGTTTTTCAGGCTTATAATTGAGATTTTAAGGTCCTCTACATCTCTTTGCTCTGCTTCATGCGATCTATTTCTTTCCTATATTGCTCATTCAAGGAATCCATCATTTTTTTAATCTCCTCTATTTTTTATCAATGTCTTCTTTAGAAGCAGTTATTCATTCTTTAACTGCAGAGTTTTTTACAAATTGGGTTTCCTCTTTATGTTTCTATATTTGATTCTTTAGTTCAGGTGCTATGAATTTAGAGATTTCTTTTTTCATTTCAGACACTAATTCTGCTTTGAGTTCCTTTAAGCCTTTCTGCAGTTGCTTGTTTACTTCCGATGCTATTAATTCATGTATTTCAGCTAAGCTTGTGTCCACTGCATTTGTTCTGGTTGGGCATTGTGTTTCCTCCATATGTTTCTGCATTTGATTCTTAAATTCAGCTACTATAAATTCAGAGGGTTTTTTTATTCCAGAAATTAATTCTGCTCTGAGTTCCTCTATATCTTTCTGCTGTTGTTTATTTACTTCCGATGCTATTGATTCATTTATTTCAGCTGAGCTAGTGTCCTCTGCACTTGTTATGGGTGGGCTTGAGGCCTGAGATTGCATTTTGCTCCTTGTCTTTATCATTTCGTTTAACACTGACTTCTGGCTTTTGGTGTAGAGCTTCGGTGCAATTATGTTATCACTTAATGAAATTCGGGTACTGATATACCAAGTTCTAGTTCATGCAGTTGTGCCTGGCTTGGGTTTGGCTACTGTGCCCAGCTCCTTACTGTTGTTGCCCTTGGAGGTGGGCCTGCTGTACAGCTCTGGTAAGATGATCTGTTCCTGGATTAGTTGTGTGGTTTTGACCCTAGTCTCACTGCAGGGACTTTAGCTGCAGGGTTTTACCTCAAGCCTGTATGCTAGGTCTGGGCTGGGTCTGGAGAGGTATGAGGAGCAGGGGCGAGAGAATGCAGAAGCTCTCCCACACACTCACCAGTGTTGTGTTTTGGTGGGTCTGCAGGACTCCCAAGAGTGCAGCAGAAGTTCTTACTTAGATGGTGGGCTGTGCTCAGTCTGGTCAGGCAGGGGAGGTCCGGATAACATGGGTAAAGGCCTCTTACACGGTGGGCCTGGGCTTGGAGCGGCCGGCGGGCGCAGGACAGAGCAGAAGCTCTCCCCCACTATTTTTTATTTTTATTGTGCATTCTCCCCACCCAGTGGAGCGTAAATTTTTTCAAGTTACTACATATTCGGTATAATCATCATCTTAATGGTGACATAGTTCAAATTCCCAGAGTTGACAACCATATCTATCTACCGCCCCCAAAGGGAACCTGGAGAACTAGACTAGGAAAGTGATTCTGGAAAATAAGGAAAATGAAGGTGTTTACTGAAAAATTATTTATAGAAATGAAAATAAATAAATAAGCCCTTGGAAACAATGTTAATGTCCAGCAATGAGAGGATGGCTTAATAAATCATAACGCAATGCAATTATGCAGCTATTAAAATTATAATTACACAGAATATGTAGCAACATGAAAAAGCATTTATGCCTAATGGGGGAAAAATGCACAAAATAAAATTGTGTCTATATATGTCTACAATGTTGTAAAATAAACTTGCCTTAGGAAAAAAATGGCAAAAGAAGATAGAAAATGAAAACTTACGTTAGCCTGATGGGGCGCTGAGGACTTGCTTTTTTAAAATTTTTATTTGAATGCTGACATGCTATTTTAACAATAGATAAAAAGCAAGTAAAAAAAGCAAGTGTACTTGGAGGACAATGTGCTAAGCCAGCAAACCGACTTTCCTTCCTAGGGACTGGGAGGTAGAAGTCTTTCTTCTCTTTTCTGCTTGGCTTTCTGGAGCTAGATTCCTGCCTTTCAGGCTCAGTGAGGGTCTTTTCCCATAAAGCACCACAAGAAATGGAAGTCTGTTGGAGGACTTGGAGTCATGCATGGGGGCGTACATCTATTATGCTAGTGTTTTGGGAGACTGATGTAGGAGAACCGAAAGTTCAAGTCCCTCCCTGTGCCACTAAGAAAAATGTTACTGCAAAATCAAATTTTAAAAAACAGCTGGAGATGTAGCTCAGCACAAAGGCTCTGGGTTCAATCCTCAGTACTGAAAAACACACAAAATAATAACAGCAGCAGAATGCTCAGAGAGAGAAAAGTTCACTGCACTAGAACCCCAGCTCATTTCTCAGTCTGTGTGTCTTTAGTCATTTGCCTCCTTCGGTCTCTTTCCAGATGCTTTTCAAACTATGCAGCCAAAGGTAGGCCCCCAGCAAGCAGTGACCACTTCCGCTGATAATTCCCCACAGATCTAAGAGCCTTATGGGTGCCCCCTAAGCTGCCTCCACCCTCTCTCTGCCCAGGCCTAGCAAAGCCTCAAGGTCCTTCTCTGATGGCTTGGGACGTCTTTAAGGAGGATGAGGTTTGGGAGGAATAGGGACCACCAGCACAGGCCTGCTCCTGTGGGCAGCATTCCCTTATCTGGATGATGTTCCTTATTTCTGGGAACAAGCAAGCAATAGCAGCTGAGCAGACAGAGCCACTCTGCAGCGAGGAACCAGCTCTGCTCCAGGCTGCCTGCTGGCTGCTCCCCAGTACCCCTCATGCAGGTGGGTGGCACATGGGGTGCAGGACCAGGGAGGGGCTCTGGATCTACAGGGTCCTGCATGCAGCAGGGCCCTCTATCCAGCTCCAGAGGGAAGCCATGTTTGATCATTCTGTTTTGCAGCACCTGAGAAGTGGTCTTGGTCACTGGCTCTCCACTTAGTCCCCTCAATAGTGTGGCTGCTGGCACATGGCCTCAGGCAGAACAGGAAGGAGGCAACCCCTTTCTTTCCCTGACTGGGAGCAGGGCACAAGACTCTGAGCAAATGGGGAGACTCCGCTCCACTCATTCTCTTGTGGGAGTCTTCTCTCTGTTCTTCCCTTAGTGCCAACTGAAATGATCCCAGTGCCCCCTCTCCTACTGTCCTTAGCACTACCCTTGGGGCTGGGCCTAATTCCTACTCTGCCTACCAGCAAACATAGAAAGAGGGTTGTATACCCCCAAATCTCACCACCTTCCCAGTAGAAGCAACTCAGTGACTTTGGGGGGCAACTTCTCCTCACCTCTGCCCCCACGGGACAGATTGGAGCTCACACATGAAGACTCCTCACATGATGTTGCTCATGCCACGCCCTCTTTAGGTGTCATCCCCCTGGGAGTGCTACACTCCTCTGGGAGCAAAGTCCCATTTACCTTCCTAGAACGCTTTCCCCTCCACCCTGCCCTGGGCCTTCACAAAAACCCTCCAAGGGAGGCAGAGATGATCTCATGAAATAGGTTTTTCAGATGGAAAATACTGAGGTCATGCATAAAGTGCAAATTTGTGTGCAGGACTTCCAGCAGCAATTGTGAGGGGCCTGGGAAACACCAGGAGCTATATACTGGAGGGTCTTATTTGGGTCCATCACTCAGAAGGGCCCTGTGGTCCAGCAGAAGGGTGAGGCCAGAGCTGAGAGGAAACCCTAGGAGGCCTCTGGGAGTGGGCCTGCCCGTCTCCTGGATGTATGTGTCCCTATACCCCAGCTCTGGAGACCAACAGTACCAGGCAGGTGGCATCCACCTCCTCCACCACAGCCACTCAGGCCACCAGGAAGCTCCTCAAAGCCTCAGGGTGTCTCCTCCCTTCAGAGAATGCAACAGGCCTGGGGCCTGCAGAGGGTCAAAAACCCTGGGAATGGAGCCCTGGCCCACCCAGCCAGCACCTCATTAGGAGGCCCAGTGGGGGAAAGGGGTGCTTCAGGAACAATGTTGTTTATTTTTCTATTTTTAAACAAGTCTGAGGTCTCTGGGGGCACGAATGAAGTTATCAGCAAAGACATGAGTGGAATAAAGCCTCCAGCCAGCAGTCCAAGAAGGCCCTGGGGAGCAGAATCTTGAAAAACTGAGATGAAGCTTATTTATCTTGGAATCTGATTGTGGGACTGAAACCAGGGTGCCGCATAAGCATTCCCCAGGCCTGCAGCCCCTCCCCAGGCCATCCAGCTGCTGGGGACTTTTGGCACCAACACTGTTAAGATGATCCCTTTGGTGAGCGCTCTGCTTCCCACTGCCCTGGCTAGTAGACGCAGGAGGACAGCCTCTGCGGATGGCCCCTGCTTCTGCCCATTCTCCCTCCTTTAGACCAGGCTTGCCTCCCCCCTGTACCTCTCACAAGGAGAAGCAAACGTGGGGATGTATGCAGAGTGCATCAAGGGCAAGGCTGGGCCACGGGATTCTGCCCAAGCCTGCCTGCCCAATGGGATGTGGCATTCCTGTCTCCAAGGTAAGGAAGCTGAGGTTCAGAGACCAAAACCGCTTACCCAGAAGCCCATTGTTTTTCTCAGCACCAAGCCCCAATCCAGGCACTTCACGGCCAGAATAATCTGTTCTGCTCTGGGGAATGCTGAGAGAAACCATGAATCACTTCAGTAGCAATTAAGCCTTGGGTGAGAAAAGCCTCCTAGGAAGTGAGGAGTGTGGTGGGTCTCTAGGAGGGTTGGGTCTCTCCTGGTCACTGCTGCTGGCTAGAGGTCCAGCTGGTGCCTTTGCCGGGTGCTAGCGGGGTAACTATGGGCCGGACACTATCCACCCTGTTCCTAAACTTTCTCCCCCCTTGGAGGTGATGAGACTAGCCAAATTCCAGGCTTGATGCATGAGTTCAACAAGCTGTCACTTGTGAGGGAGAAGACAGGGGATGGGACAAGCTCTGTACAAAAGGCAAAATGACCTTCCGCACCTGCCCCCAGGCAAGGTGAAAGATGGGTTGAGGCAGCTGCACCTGACGAGACATCCTTTCCATCACTCCCTTGAAAACAAACCCAACACAGGCTGCAAGGGACAGACACTGCCGCCCCCAGGCTGCCTGGGTGGAGGGGCAGCTCCTGTCCATCCCGGTTTAGAGCCACAGGTCAGCTGCGCCCTGCCGTGGCTTCCAGGCAGAAAGTTCAGGCCAAGGAAGAAGGAGGAATTGGCCCCAGGCTGCTCAGCCCACATCCAAGAAAGCTAAATCTAGCACCCAGAGCTCTTCCCCCTCCTTGGCTGCCCTAACTACCAGGGTGGGAGGTGCTATCACATTCTCGAAGAAGAGAAAGAAATAGGCCCCAAGAAGAGCCTGTGATGACGCGCCCGCACCACCAGGTGTCCACGGCAAGGTCAAGGCTCAGGCCAGATCTTGACCCTCTGCTGCTGCCGGCTCAACCCAGAGCACAGACTGCTTCCTCTATCACCGAGCTTTTTCTGAAACAAACTACTTCTTAATTCTTTGGCTGAATGTCTAAATAAGGATTTTTGCCAATTCTGAACCCTGCTAACTGATGAAGTTGTCAGAAAAAGATCTAATGGTGCTTGAAAACGCAGGGAATGAGCCAGCTGCCAAATTGCCCTTCCAGCTCTGTCTCGGCATGACGGAGCTGGAACCTTCCCAAGGGGCCTGGTAGGGCAGTGGGCAGTAAGCGCTGGAGGTGGAGGCTGCTGTTTTCCATCAGCTGTGTCCCCGCCCAGCTGCTTAGCCCTATGCTCTGCCTCCCAGCTGTGAACGAGGGTGCAACACCCTCCTCTTGCCACGGAGGATTAAGTGAGATGATGTATGGGGACATTCCACACAAGGCTGCCCAGCCTAGGTTTCAGGGTCAGGACAGCTGGATGGCCTGGCCTCTGCTCAGCGGACATGGCCCTGCAGTCCTGGGTGAGCAAAGAGCTGAGGTCACCAGCTTTATTGGGGAGCAGTTGGGTCTCTGGTCAGGCCCTGGTGTATATTTGTCTCGGTAATCCAGCTGCTTCTCTCTGATGGGGAAAAGGCTGTGTGACCTCAAGCCCCAGAGGTGGGGCCTTGGGGTGGGAGCCTGGGAGACCAGGCTGGGTGCTTTGTTCTTTCTTCTTTCTCAGTGAAACATTTGTTCCACTCCAGAGTCTGGGCACTAGGGGTGGGGCCCGGCTTGGGGACTTGGGAATCAGACAATTCCCAGGCCTGTCACGGGAGCCCAAAAGGCTGGGTGCTGGGAGCTGGGAGTCTTGCTAACATGAGCTGGCTCTGAGTACAGGCCACCCAATGGACAGGACATGCTATGACCTGCTGCTGAGGCTGGGCCCATTACCAAACTCTCAGGTCACCAGCTCCTTCCTGTCCTCCTTTCTGCATCTGCCACACATGTGTATATATGTGTCACCTGCCTGGTGATTCCATCTTCCCCAGAGGATAGAGGAGAGCAAACAGAAGTGTACTTTTGCAACTACGTGGCCTTGGGTTGGGCTCAGAGCCTTAGTTTCCTCATCTGTAGGATGGGGAGATATACCTATGCCTCAGAAGTACTACCAGATTCAAATGGGGTGGAGAGTGAACACAACTTGAAACTATGAAGTATGTGACATGGGGCAGGGGCCATTTGGGGCTGGAAAGTGGAATTGCTATATCTATCCAATCTGCTGCTTTTTTTAGCAAGCCCAGGCAACTACAGGGTGAGGGAGGGACGCCGGGTAGTGGCCTAAATACAGGATTATCACTGGCGCAGCTGTCGCTGCCTGGGCTCTGGGTGATCAAAGCCTGCCCTGCCGGCTGCCTGCCTCCGGCTCTATTCTCTGCCTGCTGGCTCAGCTTAGTGTGCCCAGCACTGCCTGGGTTCCGGGGAGCTAAGCAAGCAGGACAGCTCCTCATCTTGGGTCTGAACCTCAGACAGAGTTCTGTCTTCTTCAGGATGTGAAAGGAGATCAGAAGACAGAGCCAGGACGAGGGAGGAAGGCCTGGGTTCAAACCTTGCCTCAGCCTATGAGTGACCCTGGTAACCTAGAGGTCTCACTCTGTCTGTGGGCTTTGGTTTCTTCCTTTGTGAGGCCTGTCTGCCTTTAAGAGGGGCAATGAGGGGGTGTCCGTGACAAAGCTGTGACCAAGTTAATCCCCAAACACAGTAAGAAGACTCCCGGCATACAAGCACTGGCTCTCTCCCATCCCTACCTCCTCCCAGGCAGCCAGGAGAATTCAGATTATCCAATATGCCATTTCCCATATCCTGGGACCTGAGAGCCTCTGAACCCCTTACAACCTGTAGCTCTTCAAGATGAAGTAAAACTGATAATTATGACAGCAGTTTTCCTTGGCCAAGCACCTAGTCCACCTCAGGAATGGGGACCCACCTAAGCCAGATATTCTGGAGGAGTATATGGACAGGTACTAAGTGCCTGGTACAGGTCCTGGCCCAGCCCCAGGACAGCACAAGGAGGTCCTCGTGGCCCTCTGAGAAGGGTGTTGCACCAAGCAGTTCCTGGCCCCCAGGAAGCCTCTCAGACTCCTCAGAAGTAAGAAGGGGATTCTGACCAAGCACGTTCATGGTGTCTTCTGCTAGGTCTCTAGGAGGGAACAGCCCCCCTGGAGAACCTGGTTGAGAATCTGGGTATTTTCTTTCTGATGAAAGCAAAGAGAAGAGGAGTGACAGTTTCTAGGGACCTCTTTGGGTGTCTGCTTTGGGGAGCAGGAAGAGGATTTTATGGGAGCAGGGCTCTGAGGACACCAACCAAGTAAAATATTTGGGGACTGAGAGTAGGGAACAGAAAAGAAAAATCTGGGGGCAGCTAACTTGTGTGTGTGGAAGATTCTAAGCGAGTGACAGTGGGGGAGGGGAGGTCTTACTCTATGCCGGGAACAATGAACTCTTGCACCTAACTCACTCCCCCAACAGCCATTAACATGAAAATAAAGGGACTAACCAGGGCTTGGTGGCCCACACCTGGAATCCCAGCACGCAAGTTAGTAGTTAGTATCCCAAGGTTGAGGCAGGAGGATCACTGCAAGTTCAAGACCAGCCTAGCTACAAAGTGAGCTCAAGGCCAGCCTGAACTGCATAGCAAAACCTTGTCTCAAAAAGACAATAAATAAATAAATAATAATTTCTTGGAGAGAAATCCACAGAAACAGAGAACATTAGAGGAGACATCCACAGTAGCACAGTGACGTATGCAGGAAGCCGAGGGACATATGGTAAATGAGCAGCAGAGATGAGAAAGCAAGACCCTGAGTCAAGATGGGAAAGGGCGACATCACCCTGATCTAGATCCAGGAATCCCACAGACTGGAACTGGGAGCCCCGGAGGTGCTGGAAACAGATGGTGGCACAAGGAAGGCTGCCCCGAGGGATCTGGTGCAGCTGGGGAGGAGAGCGTACCACTCTGAGCTGGGGGCACTGCCTGCCCACCTGCCCATGCGGGGCTTCCTAGGGGAGAACACAAGAGTGCCTTTCTTCATGAGGGGATATCAGACCTCAAAAAGCCGGGGATTGAATAAGTAACTGATGCTGCACTCTGACAATCCCCTCCGGCCCTTTTTCTGCACTTGGCTCCAAGACTCTGGCAATCAGAACGAGATTCCCAGGGTTTCCAGGAAATCCTCAAGAAATGGCCCCTTGGCTCACCATCCAGTGAAACTGCAGCTGACAAACCCATGTGAGATTCAGACTCAGCTCTGAAACTGCTTTCTGGGCTCCACACCTCACCCTTCATTATGAGCGAAGGCTCACCAAGGAAGGCCCCTTACATGAAAGGCAAGAATCCCAACAAGCAAGTGGAAAAAGCATCTTGAAGAAAAGATCAGAAGGGCTCTGGAATGAAGGAAGAAGGGAGGATACCATTGCAAAAGGGAAAAGTAACCACAGAATATCTCTTAGGTTAGTTCCAAAGAGAGTATGCAGGCATAATAAGGCAGACACTTGCTGTGATTTGCATATATTTGTCCTCCCTAACACATGTGATGTAATCCCTAAGTTTTATGTTAATGATATTAAGAGGGTGGAAATGTCATCCTACTGTGGTGCTTTGAAGGAGGACCTTTGGGATGTGGTTAGATCAAATGAAATTATTAAGGTAGACCCCTGACTGAATTTGGGTGGGGGGAAGGGAGAGAGAGAGAAAGAGAGAGAGAGAGAGAGAGAGAGAGAGAGAGAGAGAGAGAGCTGACACAGAAATACAATATGTACCTTCCACCAGCTTCCAAAACCGAGTGAAATAAATATCTTTTCTCTATAAAGTAGCTTGTCTCAGGTGTTTTGTTATAGTGCCAAAAAGCACCAAACATTGTTCTACTCAAAATGATCCTATTGGATCAACTGAGAGTTGAAAAGCCTGCCTTAGATAAAGGAAAGTGGAGCAAAATGTGTAAGGCAATTTAATCCTCAGCATTCATAGTCTTAATTTTCAAATGTTTTAAAAATTAAAATTAAAAACACACTCTCATCTGTCCATTTCCTACTTTGGCAATTTCTTCAGAAGCTAAAATATCAGGGGTTTTTGTTGCATTTCAGCTTTGGATATGGGTTCCTTGCAAACTATTCTAAGAAGATAAGTCCTGACCCACAGGGAGGGTTCAGAAAGGCCCAGGAAAACTAGGGATAGACAAAAACCTAGATGAGCTGAGGCCTCAGGAACCTATGCATTTCCTAAAAGCTCACACATGCGTTTCCTAAATCCTGTGGGCTTGGACAGAGTTGATGTTGGGTCCAGGCCACACACAGCCATTCTGCCCAAGGAATGTGGAAGGGGAGGTGGGAAGAGGCCAGAGGAGGAGGTGGTCTGGTCAGCTGAGGCCTCCCTACCAGGGCTCAGAGCTCGAGGTCTGTCCTCAGGCCTTCTTCCCACAGTCTGAGTGGATACAAAGTCACTCTGAGCCTGGAAACCAGAAACCTGAGTCACCCTACAGTGTACTCGTCATGTTTACAGAAAGTGAGAATATTTACAGGAACAGAAACATTCAGCTAATTGACTATTAATGACACAGAGTACAGGAGACAAAACGAACATAGAAACTTTAGGTGGAGAAAGGGCACTGCACGCTGGCCCAGCAGCAGTCTCTGCCCACAGGTTTTTCCCAATGCCCTATGTTGCCCAGGCCCTTCCTGCTCTTTGCTCTCTGCTGACAGGCAGACCCCTTCCCAATATTAATAGCCCCACTTTTTCCATGAAGGAACCCAAGCTAAGAAAACAGAACTTTCTTCCCAGTCCACTCAAGCCCCTGAGCCAAGTTATATGAGTGCCCAGAGCTCCCTGGGGCCCTGTTCTTCAAGACTATTCCTAAGAAGGCCTCTGGACAGTGTGAGTCATGCTGCTCCTGTCCCTGGCACAAAGGACATAGGCTCACCCTGGCCCCACCTTCTCAAAGCCTCTCCTCCCCTTGGGAAGAAAAGCTTCTACTTAATCCTTCAATGGAAAGATGCAAGAGACCTCAGTTCTAGGTGTAAGCCCTCCCAGCTTATCTAAGAGCCAACAATGGGTCAATGGCAAAGTCGTCAACAACAGGGGACAAAGAGGGGAAAATGACAAAAAGGGCTATGCTGGAAAAAAACCATTCTTGCTTCTGGGATGAGCTGCACCTTAATGAAATAGTGGTGAATGTCTTAATTTGGCAGTATTGAAAGTTAGTATCTCTAATCCCTCCTCAAAATAATTTTTTAAAGAAAAAGTCTAGAGCACACTATGGTAGATGTAGAAACAAGCCTCGGGGCCAGAACCATACATTGGAGGCGGGGGTGGGGGATGGGGGTGAAGGCACAAGGCCTCTAGTCCAACCTCCCTCTGGTAAGTATGTGCCAGACACCTCGACCAAGGGCCTGGTGGCCCTGCTTGTCCCCTCCAGAGACAGGGAACTCATTTCCTCTGTGCACGGCTTTGGTGATTAGAAAGTATTTTCTCCAATAGCTGAGGAATAGGACCTGGCAGATGCCTGGGACCACCTAGACTGAGGCCTTTTCCCTTCCAACAATGGAGGGAAAATGAACTGCACGGCTTGTTCAGGCCTTGGGCTGGGGTCTAATTGCTTCTTTGCTTCCTCAGCCCAAGCATTCGCTTGTGGAGTGACTCTGCCAAGATCTCGAAGGTAGCGAGGGAGTTCAAAGCTGTCCTTTACTGCTGTGTGGCAGTGGCTCAGGGTTAGGGTTAGGGTTAGGGATGGTTCTGGCCAGTTGGAAAGCAAGAGATAAACCACAGCTGGGATCTATACAAAGAAGGTGAGGTGATCCCACTAAACATGCATATATCTGCACAAAATGAAAACTAAAAGGAAATAGGCCAAAATGGTGTGGCCATCATCCTTGGAAGCAAGTTAATGGATAGTTTTTAACCTTGTGTCTGCTTTTCTGTCTTTTTCAGTTTTTCTACAACAAATCAGCTTTTATTTATACAACAAAATAAGATAATGAACCTTCAAGAAGGTTGAAAAAGTAAAATTACAGCCGCACAGCCCCCAAGCCCACTTCCAGGAGACTCAAGTTGTTGCTGGTGGAGGCGCTAGTGCTCTGGAAATGCCAAGATCAGAGCCCCACCCTGGGGGCCCAATCTTGCCCAGCTTGTCACCTGGAACTCTGCAGAGAAACTTGCACCCACCTTTCTTCTTGAGCCTTGCTGCCTCCTCCAAAAGGCCCCTGCCCCTAAGACAGGAAGGAAGGAAAGGTGGGGGTAGAGGAGGTGGCGACCCCTGCCAGGCTCCTTCTCAGCACAAGTGGACTCCACAAGACATGCCATGAGACAGGCAGGCCCTCCTGACCCTACTCCAGGGCTTGCTCCTCTGTGGTTCAGGACAGCTCCAGGGCCTTCCAGGGCCACAAGTCACACTGCCCTCTGTGCCAGACCCCAAGGCAGGTCTTCACTTTTGGGACCCCAAGCACATACATGGTGAGAGCTCAGCCAAGGCTTGAGAAGTGGAGGCCTCAGGGAGTGGGAGTCCTGTGTAGAGGCCTCTCTGCGGGAGTAGGGATGACTTGGCCCTGCCATCCCTTGGCCACGGGCTAGTCTTCCTTTCGACCTCAGATTTCCATGGATAAAGCCAGGGAAGGGACACTTGACAGTGACTAGATAGTGGGTGACCTCAAGTTGCTTTCCACCTTAACACTCAAGAGAGTCCGGCATGGGCTAGAACCCTCCTAGCCCACCAGCAGAAGACCCACTGCCACCACCTTTGCCTGGAGTGCCCTAGGGGGTGGGTGAGTACTAGTGCAGAATTAGGAAAGACAGGCTGTGGCACAGATATGTTCTATTATTTCACATCTTGCGCATTCTGCCTTTGGCTCCAGGACCCCAGCAGCACCCCTGCATTCTCATTCTTTGGCCTTCTCCATTCCCACAGCTGCTGAAAGCCCCAGCTTCCTGTCCTTCAAGGTTCTGTCTGTCTCTGCCCCAGAGCGCAGCGGGACTGAGGAGGGGCTGTGTAGTCTGGCTGAGCGACTGCATGCCCTCCCCAACGTTGGAGTCTCTCCTATAGCAGCCCCTGACAGTGGGGTGGGCCATTGCTCTGGCCCAGCTTGTTCCAGACAGAAAGGAAGAAGAACTCACTGCACAATGACAAACTCCAATCACTATTCCGCCAAGGTCCAGATGACGAATAGGGAAGTCTGACAGCGCCATGATTTGTTAAGCTGACATCGCCTCTCCCGGTGTTGTACAAATTTTAATTAAAATCTCAGGAGTGATTTGAGAATTCTTTCATTGTGCACCTCCGGGCTCCGCCAGACTTCTCATAACAGAGCCAAGGGCCCCTCCAGTCCCTGAAGTATTGGAAGGTGGGGAGGAGGTTCTCCCACAGGTTCAGCGGGCTCTGGTTCTCCCTGCCAGCCCGCCACCTCAACAGTTCCACTGGACAGGAAACAGGCCCTGGGAAGGGGACAAGAACATACTACAACAAGGGCAGGGTGTGTGTGTGTGTGTGCATGTGTGTTTCTGTGTGCACATGTGTGCATGTGTGCATGTGCATGTGTGTGTGTTCCTCCTATATGATGTAGTTAAAGGAGGGAGAAGGTCTGAAAATTTGAGTCACCCCCTTATTTGACGGGAATCTCTGACTCAGAGTTGGCTAAGTGGAAAGAGAGACAAGGAGAAGGTATCAACAGCGAAGTACCAACATCCTCTCTTCCACCCACGCATGGAAATGGAAGAAGGCAGGTTGTGAGCACCACCCTGCCATTAAGCCTTGTTCTTCCTGCTGGCTTCTCAAGGAAGAACTTGAGAAAATCCTTAGTCCTTCCAGAAAAGCCCTCACACACTGAGGTTGCTAAGGAGAAGGGTCAAGAGCAGGTCAAGGGGTGAAGCTCTGTGAGGGACCTTGGCAGGAGTGCAGGCTGACAGGCAGGACCAAGGACAGCCCAGCTGGGGCCACCACCTTCCAGCTGTGAGCCCTGGGGCAAGGCTCAGCCCTCTGCCGCCTTCAGCTATCATCCTGCCTCAGGCCTAATGGGGACAGGGCAGGTGGGTGTAAGAAACCAAGTTCTGCTGGACTCTGCCAGGGAGTTGTAGCCCCTCTGAGTGAGGCTGCAGGGTGACCAAGCACCAGCACAGAGGGCCTGCCTCACCCACCGATTCAGCCCTTGAATCAAAGTTCCTGTGATGCCACCCTCCCCTCCCTTTGCCTGGACTTACCCTCAGGGCTGGCAGGGAGCTGACCTGGTCCATGGTCAATGTGGCCTCCTTATAGTACTTGCCTGCAGGGCAGAGCTTCAAGAAAGTGTCGTGAATGCTAAGGAGAGATGTACAGAAGGTAGGATGGCCACATGGGTCGCTGCAAACTCCCCTGTGTGTCACTTTGGGTTGAGGGAACCAAGAGGATGGATCAACATAGAAAAGGTAGAAATACATCTTTCTATCCTCCTAGAGACATCCCTGAGCTCACTGAGTGCCCAGTACATTCTGGGGAGGGCAAAGGTCAGCCAGGCATGAGGAAGAGTGAGTGACTGTGCCCTGTCACCCGAACACTCCTCAGCATTATTTCTGTCGTGTTTCAACCCAGCCCTAGGTACAGATAGAGATGCCAGGGTCCCCCTTATCTGCCTATCTACTCAGACCTGTTCTTGGCACTGGTGGCCCTCAGCTGGTGGCTGGCAAACCACACAGCTGTGCTAGCCCCAGGCAGCAAGCAGTTCCAGCTAGCTATAGCACTGAAGGATCTTCCAATGGTCCCCAGCACCTGTCTGTCTGTCCATACGGCCACCTTGCCAGCCCAGGGTACTGTGTAAGTGACAGACAGGGGATGAAATGGCTCTATGACCCTCCTAAGAGGAAAAAGGGCAGAAGAGAGCTCTGCCCACGCCAAGAGAGGAGGACCCTTCATCATCTGACCTTCTCACTCACTCCACCCTGGACCCAGTGCTCTGCCCACCAGGAGGCTGTTGGCTCTGTATGACCAGCAACCAAGACAACCAAGGGAGAGGAAGCAGAAGTGACCTGGGACCAGGAGGCCTGGCACCTGATCCTGTGCTGCCCTGGAAGGGTAGTGTGACCTCAGCAACCTGGCACTTCTAGGTAGCTAAGGGCAATCAGGCCTTCTCTTGAAGGGCCATGGTGAGTTCCAGGCAAGCAAGAAGGGCCGTGTGTGTGTGTGTGTGTGTGTGTGTGTGTGTGTGTGTGTGTGTGTGTGTGTTAGTGGGGTAACCACAAGGTGGTTAAAATCCCGTTCTCTCAGACAGAGCTAAGTTCAAGTGCTGACTCCGCCACTTAATAGCGCTGAGACCTTGACCAGAGTTCTGGACCCACCTGAGTCTCTGTTCATCTTTTCAGTGAGGCAATAAATGTCCCCCTCCCTCCTATACTCCAGGTGCCTGCGCCCCTGGCTGCGAGGACCCAAAGCTCCACTGTGACCATGGAAACCCTGTGACCCAGGACTGCCATCTGCCTCCTTTCATGGTGTCTCTTTTGTCCTCTACTCCAATCTCACTTCTCTCCCATCAAATCTCTAACTTCAGCTGAGTGCTAGGGGGCAAGTTATCTGATAAAATTAATTCTCACTCAAGAGTGAGTGACTAACAGTCCCCTCACCAAGTGCCTAGGGTATGTAGTTTTATAAATTCGAGCCCACTTTGGTGAGTGACATTTAGGAACATGTGACAGAAAAAGACCTTGGTGGATAAATTTATGGCTAAAGACTCAAAGGTAGAAAGGAGACACCCCAATAGCAGAAGACCTCAGAGCCACCTGCTACCCTCCCACCACTCTTCACAGCTTGCTGACACCTAAAGGATCTTCCTTGGATCCCAGCCACAGAAGAGTGGGAGGAAGCAAGCTCTGATTCTGCTACCTGCCAGGCTGCGCAGAACCCTGCTCTGAGTCCTGGAGGCTTATATCTGCGGGCTGGGTCTGACTCCATGGTGTCTGGCTTTGTCTCTGTCCCTGCCATGGAAGTTGAGCCCTCACGCAGGTGCCCCAGGCCCAGATGTGGGGAAGGCTGGTGACTTGATGCTCCCTTTGCCTCTGGTGAGGTCCTTTGTCCCAACATCTCTTCAGAGACCCCTTCAGAATCTCTAGCTTGCTAGGATGCTGACACTTCTGGGGAGCAGACCTACTTGGGTCCAGCCTTCCCACTGGCTGCAACCACAGTGCTGAGAGTTCCCACCCTGGCAGTCTGATGTGGAGGCAGAACTCTTCAAGTGGCTGCAGGTTGACTTAGAGAGTGGCTGGCAAATGGGACGTGTGGTAGAGCATGGACATTCTGGGGCAGCACCATGACCCTGCGGGCCCCGGCCTGGTAAGGAACTCCAGACTGTCAGAAGAGGCTCAGGGTGAGTCAGGAAAGGTCCCAAAAAAATGGGATGTGGAATGGCTTAGCAGAAGCCTTCTCCTGGGATGCACTGGGGCAGGAGTGCCCAGGCCAGTTAGTAGAAGGGCAGGAAAGCCACCCTCCCTGCAGGGTGCAGAGGCCTCCGGGGTGCAGGAGCAGCAAGAGTGGTTGGCCACCGCCAAGGGAACACCCGCCACTGCCGCTGTTAGAAGTGCCGAGGTGGACGCATCATAAAAAACAGGCCAACTTTCAGTAAGTTTTAGTAATTTTAAAAATTCCTTCTGGCAATAGTGTACCCTTGAGGTCTGTATCCAGGGCCACTGTTCCCACAGTCCCTGCCACAGATATCACTAAGGGTGCCTGCTGTGTGCCACTCGGAGAGGGTTTTCCGTTTTCACCTCAGTCTTACAAAGCTGGGGCCATTGTGTTTTTTACACACGAGGCAGTTGAAGGACAAGAACGTAAATAACTTGTGCAAGGCCACACGGCAGCAACGTCAAAGGCAAGGCTGACGGCATCTCTGCTCTTGCTCCACAAGCCCAGAGAAGGGGCACGGGAGGGCATCCGAAGGAATGGGAAGGGACACGCTGCTGTCAGGCCACTCTTCTCGTTGCCACACGCATGTGCCAGCTACATCCCAGCACATCACCCCCCAAGGGCTCCAAACAAGCCCAGGTGGGAGAAGTGTAGGGTTGATCCTCTCTACAGATGGGCAGACTGAGGCTCAGAGCTCACAGACAGGGCAGGCATGCTGAAGGACACACAACTGGCAAACAACAGCGGACGGCTGAGCTCTAAAACAAGTTCCTTTGGCTGTGCTGTGCAGCCCTAAAGGGCCAGTGCTTCCTCCAGACAGATCTCGCGCCCCTAGGAGCCTCCTGGAGTGGGACGCTGCCTGGACTCCATGCCTCCTCCCCACCTCGCAGGCCGGCTGCCCAGAGATGAATCGCGCTGCCTCTCAGCCGCCACAAAATGTTCTCCTCCCCAAATATGGAGCAGCACTGTAAATGGAACTGAGTTAATCACTAATGGACTCACAAGTCAAGCCTCACACACTCAGCCTGCCAGCAGTCAGGCAGGCGCAGGCCTGGCCCCTTCTACACTGGAGACAGGCTGGGACTGTCTGCGGTTCTGAGGCCGGCTCAGCCACTACCCTCCCCTCGACCTTGGCCCTGCCCTGCCCCCTCTCTGGCCTGATTGCCCTCCATAAGAAGTGAGTCTCAGTGACCCTCACGCATACACCAGCTCCCTCCATTTGGAAATCCTTGGCTCTAGGTTTCTGCACCTTTCTCCAGCATCCTGTCCATACCCTTGCTTCTGAGACCCTGTAGTTTAGTGGTTCTCAAATGGGTTCCCCATTTGGAATCATGTAGGAACTTTGTAAATCATGTAGGATCTCTGTCCCCTGCCCTCAGCCCAAGGGCAGGGCAGGGCCCAGGTGCCTACAGTTTCTACCAACTTCCCAGGGTTTCTGTTGTACCTGCCAGGACAGCCCCAGCCATGTGTCACACGTGGTCTACTCCTAGATCTGGTGACCAGGCTTTATGTTCTTATTCAAGTTACAGATAAGAAGGTGGGAAAGTGCTAGACAGAGACACTGTCCCTGCAGTGGTTACCTCTGCCTGTTGGTCTCTAGGACATTTTTTTTTTTAATTCAATGGGTTATACCCATTCAATCCTATTGTCATCTAAGCCACATCTCTGTCACCCATTGGGAAACTATGTTATCAAACATCACAAAGGAAATGCAGGGCTTGTTCTGGTCTAATCTGGCCCTGGCAATCCAGGTTGGCTGTTTCCCCACTGGAGAACCAAGTCCCTGACCACCCAAGTTCAAGCTGCTCCCTGCAGTTTAAAGACAACACACTCACACAAGCCCTGATGTATCAGATGCCAACGTGGCCTCCTCAAAACTAGCCTCTTTTCGGTGTGTGTGCCTCCACGTATCTTCCAGAGATATTCCCCTTCTGTGAGTGTCTATATGAATACCTTCCATTTCCCCAAATTAGCAGCACCCTGTATATATCAGCCTAGTTTACCAAAGCAGTACAGTTAAATAGGTTAAAAACACAAGTACCAGGCTGGGGAGATAGCCCTGCAGCCCAAGCACCTGCCTGGCACGTGCAAGGACCCAAGGTCAATCCCTTGTACCACATGCTGTGCTGTTCCCAAAATCAGGCGCGGTAGCACATGCCTGTAATTCCAACACTGGAGAAGCTGAGACAAGAAGATCACTATGAGTCTGAACTATATAGCAAGACTCTGCATCAAGTAAATAAATAAAAATGTTTAAAAACCCACAAGTACCATAAATCTTACAATTAACATTATGAACACTCAAAACCTCACACCACCTCTCAACTCCTGCACTCCAAAGACAGCACTGTACAAACCACCTTGCTGTATCTCTTGGGGTTTTACTTAATATTTCTATAGCATTTCTAACTCTTATGCAGATGCTGCCATTTGTCAATATTTTTATTATAGATATTATCTTTTGATATTTTTCTATACAAAGAGGATTTATTTTTACCATGTTTCTTCTTTTTCCAATCCTCCCAATATATAAAGCAATTTGTCTGAATTGGTATTTAGTTGATATTGTGATATTATATATGCATTATTCAAATGTGGCCCATAGCTGAGTTCCCCAGTGCAACATGATTCTACTTTCTTTCTTAAAAGGCTTTCTGGTTTTCCTAGAGTTGATAATACATTTCTTTTTCTTTTTCCCCCTTAGGCTTCAGTGTATTGTCATGACTTCATCAACAAACTTTCTGCAGAGCTATAAAGTTCTTCTCAACATGGTGATGATATCCAGAGCTGCAGGTTCATTCACTTTGTTTTTCTTGAAGGCGTCACTCCCAGCACCCTTAATCCTAATCTGGAAAACTGTTTTCCAGGCCTGCTGACCTCTATTATCCTTGTAATTTATTTTGCCTTCTTCTGTGTTGAAATTGTTTTTTTCGCCTGGATCCTATGTCTTTTTTCTTGTTTTATTTTATAGTTTCAACAGAGCACATCTTTCAAAAGCTTTCTCAGAGAAAGACCATAAGAGATCATGTAGCTAAACTTGCACATCAAAAAATAGTTTTATTCCACCTTTGGTTTTTATTAAATCCTTTATCAAGGACTTGATTCTAGATTGAACATTTTTCCTTAAGCTTTTGAAGGTGTTTAGCCACTGTCTTCCAACGTATGCCCAAAGCTATCTTGATTCCTGATTTACTGTGTTTTTCTCTTTGGAAGCTGTTAGGAACTTTTCTTTAACTCCGACCTTCTCTAATGTCATGATGTCACAATGTAGTGTGCAGACAGTGCCTTAATCCCTTTCCTGGCTTACCTGCTATCCCTTGGCTCTTGAATCAGGCTGACCAGGAGGCTCTGCAAACTGGTTGTGCAGCGGCCCCCTGGGTCTTGGCTGCTTCTGGTGCTCGAGTCAGCAGCAGCTCTGGAGCTAGCTCTCCCCAGAAGGTGAGCGCTGGGTGGGCTGGTGCTGCCGAGTGCCACAGAGCAGCGAGGAAATCACACCCAACTTCCACGCTCCCTGTCTTCACCTGACCCTGTGTCCCAGCACTCAGAGGCTCCTGACCTTTACTAGGTTCTTGACTCTGTCCTCCAGCCCCTGCAGGGAATTGCTTTTGAGCTTTCTGCTCAGTTACGTCTGTGTCATGTATCTATCTGCTTTGCACTTTTCAGATTTTTGTTGATCTTTCTCATCTGCTGTCATCTCTTGTGTCCTTTTTGTCTTTAGGGATTTCTTCTTTTTAGAAAAATGTCTCGCCTCTCCTTCTAGCAGAGGAAGCAGGAATAGAAGACACTGTGTTTTTTCATGTTGACTGGAAGCTCCCTGCACTTGGCTTTCTTAATTTAACCATATACCTTGGACACGGCTCCATACCAAACATCACGCTGCTCCACCTTCTGTCGATGGGAGCGTCAGCATGGGTCCTCGGTGCAGTTGGATGGCCAGGGCCAAAGGGCGTCCCCTTCTAAACCAGAACACTGAGCATCTCCAGCCTCTGCGGCCCTTGCCCATTCCACAGAGCTCTCCACATCTCCATCTGCTCCCCAGCTGGGCTCCTGGGCCTGGTGTCACACCTTGGAGGCCTCTGGTAGCACCATGGTCTTGGGAGTGTGAGTCCTGCCTGTGTTTGTCTCATCTGCCTTATTAAGGTGTCCAGTATGGCGGTCCAGAAGCATAATGGGACTTGAGCCACCCCGCCCTCTGCTCTATCTTCCTCATGCAGGGACACTGCACCCCAGCTTCTGTTCACCGCTGCAGATGGCAGGGAGCACCTTGTGGGCAGGAACTCCCCAGGGTAGGGGTAGGTCCCTCGTGCTCAGGACAGAGCTGTCAGAGGGGGTGGCCAAAAGAGCTTTAGAGAACCTGTTGGAGAGGTTTGGACTGAAGGGCCTTTCTGGGCGGTGCTGTCCTTTTCTCCAGGAAGGACCCTTATGGCTAGGAATTTCTCCAGTGGATTTATACTCATCTATAGGACAAGCAGAGGCCTATCTTGGCACAAATGTTTAAGGTAGTATTATTTGTATAAATAAAAATCTATAAACCACTTAAGTGTTCATAGAAGGGGATTGGTAATGAATTGTGATTTACCCACATGAAAGAATGATCCGTAGCCATAAAAAAAATGAGAGAGATTTCTGGGTGCTTTGCATAAAACTGGCCAGGCAAACTTAAAAAAAAATTGTACAACAGCATGAATGGGATGAACGTTATAGGACGAGTGGGTAGACTGTTGAAGGGTGTATGTGTAGGGCTCTGTGTATCGAAAATTCTTCTGGGAGCCAGGGTGACAGAGTAGCAGTAAACAGAGGCAGATCCAGGGATGATGGAGAGGACAGTTTTAATCCTATTTGAGTTTTCTAACCATGCTCATGTGTTATTTTATTTCATTTTATTTTTATTCATGCATTATTTTTTAGAAACTATCAATGGGTTTAAATGGATAGTAAGATATGGGTCATTTGGGATTTTGTCATATTTTTCTATTTTTAAAAAAGTGAGAACATTATTTCTAAGAGAAAAATCACGCAGCCCCATGACTGCCCCTGACCTCCACAGCTCCCTGTGACCCAGCTATACCTCTTTCCTCTTTGTAGCTGGAGAATCTCATGTTTGTGGGCTCCAGGCTGGGTGTAGTGTCAGCAGAGGGTTAGTCTGGGTAGAGATGAAGAGGGAAATGAGAGGGACTCGGCTCAGAGTCCTGTCTCTTCCCCAGAAATGTCTGGATGAGCTCATTTATGTGTCTAGCAGGCTTTGTTGGGCACCAGGCTCAGGTCAAGCACACCACACCTTCTCCCATACAAACCCTCAGGAGAAGGCCTCTGTGGCACCCCCACGCTGTATAACAGTTACACAGCTTTCCCTGCCTATGTAAGAACAGGGCTGGGCCTGCTCACCCCACCTCCACTGCCTCCATGCTGCCTGGCACGTACCTGGAGAGAGGCCTGGGCAGGCAGGGAAGGAGAAAGGCCAGGCTGAGCATCTGTGAGGCCTTAAAGTTCACCCAGCCAGTGAATAAATAGCAAAAATGGGCTTCCACCCTACTTGTTTGTAGTCCTTTCCTCCTTGTCCTAAGGAAGAGGCTCTGCCAGTCCCATGATTTTACAGAGAAACCAGGCTTAGCCAGGTGCAGTTGTATAATCCCAGTAACTCTGGAAGGATGAGGCAGAAGCCCAGCCTGAGCAACTGAGAGACTGTGTCTCAAATAAAAAGTAAAGAAGGATTGGAGTTCTGAGTTCAACCCCTAGTACAAAAAAGAAAGAGAAGAGGAAGGAAGGAAGGAGTGGGAGAGGGGAAAAGGAAGAAAAGATGAAAAGGAAGAGAGAAAAGGAAGAGAGAGAAGAAGGAGAAGAAAAGGAAGGAGAGAAAGAAGAAATGAAAAGGAGAAGGGGGAGGAACAGAAGGAGGAAGAAGAGGAGAGGAAGAAGAAAAGGAAGGAAGAAAAACAGAAAGGGAGGGAGCAATAAGGAAGGGAAGGGAAAAGAAGGGAAGGGAAGGGAGGGAGGGAGGAAGGAAAGGAGGCAGCTTTGAGGGAGCGGTTAAAATCAGAGAAACCTAAGGCTTCCTTCAGCTCTAGGGGTGCTGCTTGTCCCAGCTGCAGCCCCAAGGCTGTTGGCTCTGAGAAGGGGTACACCCACAGGCTAGAGTAAGGCTGAACCAGGGCAAGAACTAACACATAGGGAGAGAAAAGGGGCCCCATCCCTCCACTCACCACAGAATTTCATTTCTGGTCAGGAAGGTCAGGGCCTGCAACAAATCAGAGAGGTGACTGCCACTCAATCCCACCCTGCCCTGGTCCCTTGGGAGAGCCAGGCACTTCAGGGAAAGGGAGGAAAAAGCCCATTCTCTCATTTGATGGCTGAGAAAATGGAGATAGTACCCCAAGGGAGCAGAGGCCTGAGGTGCGGGCAAAGAAAAACATGGCCTCGGCCTCTTTCCTTCCTCTCCACAGCTGAGGGAGAGACACAGCAACACAGAACCCCCTACTATGGGGGTCAGAGACCACCACAGCTCTGGGATTTGGATCAGGAGGTGAGGACTGGTCCAGGCCATGTGGCAGGAGGTTTAGCAAGGATAAGAGCCACCCCCTCCTTAGCCTGGCAAACTCTAGCACCATGGGCAAGAGTTCTCCCCTTTATCTCACCTGCCTTGGAAAACTCCCAGCCCTGCTCAGCATCTTCTCCCCAATCCACCCACCTGGTACTCTTCCAGGTCCTCCCAGTGCATCTGGTACCTCAAACACTGGCCCATGCCAACCCAACCTTCCCTCTGCCAGCAGCAGAACCTGGGCCCCAGGGGCTCATCCAATGTTGCAACCAGTTGATCTGGTTGTCATGGTAACCCCGTTCCAACTTCTACCCCTGGGGTGGCAAAGAAACAAGTTCTTTTGGTTCCTCCACCTAAAACACATCACCCCCAAAACTACAAATGGAAAGATAGCCCAAAACTAGTCTTGAGAGCCACACTGTTAGCCTAGGAGTCACACGGCCCAGTTGATGCAGCTGGCCTGGGGCGAGTTACTCAACTTGTGTCCCTCAGTGTCTTCATCTACAGGGGATGATAATCAGGACTGCTATGAGGATTAGCTGAGCCAATGCAGACAACAGTGCTGGCACATAGTCAATGCTCGGGAAATGTTAAAACCAGGTCCCAAGTACTATGTCAGGGACGCAGAGGATAGGCCCTGACCTCAGAAGGAGGTCTAGATTAAGGCACAGACAGACATTCCAGGCCATCGGTTCCTCAGAGTATGCGTGTTGAAATTAGGCAGTTTCTAACAGGGGGACACCAATGGAGGTGAGGTCCAGGTGCTGCTAGGAAACCAGCCAGAACAGTGCAGCATGCAGAACTCCTACCGGAGCAGCCACTAGCCCTGACCCAACGATATATACCACTCTCCTCTTCCCCAAGCTCTGCGGAGACAGGGCAGGGTAGAACAGATTGGATAGCGGATCAGAAAAGATGGCCACACAGCCACCTGCATCACGAGCATGGGCGCACTGGAAGCCACCTCCTCCCCTCTCCCAGGACTGTCTGCACACCTGTCCTTATCAGATGGCACTGGACTCTTGGTCTAGGATGCATCCTCCCCATAGACTCCTAAGTAAAGAGCTTGGGAGGTTCTTGATGTAGCTAATCAGTGTCTCTAGAAAGGCAGCTATGAGCTAGGCGGTCTAAGTACCTGCCTAGCAAGTACAAAGACCCGAGTTCAATCCTTGGTACTGCCACCCCCAAAACTAAGTGTGGTGGTGCACACCTGTGATCCCAGCCCTGGGGAGGCTGAGACAGGAGGATCCCTGTGAATCTGAACTGGGTAGGGAGAACCTATATCAAAATGAATAAATAATTTTTTTTTAAAAAGGCAGCTGCACAGAGCCCATAATCCTTCATTTACTCCACTCAGCCCTGGGACCTCAAGAAATGTATGCCTAACACACACACACACACACACACACACACACACACACACCCCTACCTCACATGCACATGCACACCCCTAGAGATAGAGATCAATGTCATCAGAGGGAACAGTACAGAGTCATGACTACCAGACAGGAAGTCTTCTTGTGGGTTATGGCATTTAGTTGACTGCTAAGGTGATGGTTAGCAGGTCGGGCTTGGAAGATGGAAGATCTGGCTGCATCCTTCCTTACATAAAACAACTTTAAGCCCCACCTTCCACATCTGCGAAATGGAATTAATAAATCCCTACTTCGTGGCAAGGGTAAAATAAAATGATGTAAGTAAAGCTCTGGTTTTAGCAAGATACTCAGTACCTACTGAGTACTCGATAAAGAGTAAATAGTATTATTACTTTAATGGTTGGGGCTCAGCCAACCAGGGATGGTGGCAAATGCCTGTAATCCCAGCACTCTGGAAGGCTAAGGTAGGGTGAGGGAAAGTTTGAGCTCAGCCTAGGCAGTTTAGAGACTTAGTCATAACATCTGTTTCAAATATATATATATATATGCTAGAGGTATAACTTAGTGCAAAGGCATTGGGTTCAATGGCCAATATGGGGGGGGGGGGATGGAGGGAAGGAGGGGGAGAAAATGATTGAATGAAAAGAGTTGGGGCCTGGAAGTCAGCAAGCAAAGCCACAGTTAAATCCCATTGTCTATCCTTAAATCCTTGATTTCCTACTGTCACATTCTGAGCAGCTTCTATCTGCCAGGCGCTCTGTCAAAGCAGGTCTGTTCACACCCACAGCAGCTCCAGGAGGTGGGCAGAGGGTCCTAACTCCTTCCCTCTGGGGAAGAAGGAAGCTGGTGAGGTTGTGATGCTATTTCTGGGGTGAGCTGCAGGTCCAGGGATTCCCAAGGCATGGGTGGGGAAGCCAGAGCACCTTTGAGATCTCACCCTGGGACCAGCCCTCTTCTTCTCGCCTCCCCTCCTGATTACATGAGGTGCAAGCGGCAGCTTGGCACTGCTGGCTGTGTTTTAACACCTCGCTGACACTTGCTAAAACAAGGACAACAAAAACAGAGAGAAGCCCTGCATCTCGGGGCTTCTAGCTCCTGACTCAACCTTCATTTATTGACAGGGAGCTGGGTCGGATCTGGGGCCAATAGAACAAAGAATTCCTGTCTGCGTGGACCCTAATGAGCTCATTACCATGAACCTGTGAACCTCGGCCTGAGAGGCTGGCATGGGAGCCACCGGGGGCCAGAGCAGCTTCCAGCAGGGGTGGCACTGAAGCAGGGGCTTGAGTGACATGTGGTGAGCCAGGCTGAGATGACTGTCCAGAGGGCAACAGGATCCAGAGACTTCAATAACACTGTCTGTTTTCATACCTTCTATTGGGAAAATGATGCAGTTTGATAATTTATAACTGCTGCACAAACTTTCCTTTATAAACATAATCTGTTTACTTAAGAGAAATAAAAGCCCACTCTTAAAAAAGTATTATGTAAATTATTATCCAGGTGGTAAAAGAATGAGCCAGAAATCACAAAGGCCTCTCTCTCTCTCTCCCTCCCTCCCTCCTTCATTCCCTTTCTCTCTGTCGCTCTCTCCCTCCCTCTCTCCCCCTCCATCTCTTTGTCTCTCTCCCCCTCCCCCCCTACCCCCTCCCTCCCCTTCCCTTCCTCCCCTCCCTCTTCTCTCTGCCCTAGGTTTGCCAGCTATGCTTCCCTCCTCTCTCCTTCTCTTTCACCCTTCCAAACCCCACCCTTACACCTCACCTCATTGTGATCTGTGATTTCATCCAAGACAGGATTTTCCTTGGTTCCCACAAACAACAACAGTGACAATACGAATGCCTTCTTATTCTTGCATAGAACTTTACAACTCCAAAATACTTTTAATGTGCCATTTCATTTACCCCCCAAAAAATAAATAAAAACCTATGCTCTAAGAAATACAAAAAGATCCTTCCTGTGACTCTGCCTTCAGCACACTAACCAATCTGTATTCCTCCCCCTCCAGCCCACTGAGGCTCTGTGACTCCTCTTCAGCAAGGATTTAAAATGGGCATCACTGAGCAGTGAGCCGGCCCCAAGGAAGGACAGTTCTACACAGTATATCCTTCCCTCTAGGGTCTGTGTGGGATGGAATGTATTCTTTGCAAGGTTTCTGTCACCTTGCAACACACTACATATTCTTAAAAAAAAAAAAAAGCAACGCCTGCTCCAACCTTGATTTAGATGTCCTTAAAATTCAAAAAAGGCATCAAAAAAGAATTTGTATCCAGAATATGTAAAGAACTCTTACAACTCAACAATGAAAAGACAATTTAAAAATAAGCAGAGAATTTGAACAGACATTTCTCCAAAGACAATAAATGTATGAATGCCCAAGGAGGACATGAAAGGATGTTCAACATTAGCCATCAGGGAAGGAGATGCGAATGAACACACAAAGAGATGCTTCTGCACACCTACAAGGTGACTTTTTTATTTTTTATTTTTTACGTTTTTCTTTTTTAATGTATTTTGTTGTTGTAAAATACATATTTTGTTGCACAGTCTCACTGAGCAGCTCGGACTCACGGTGATCCTCCTGCTTTCAGCCTCCCAGAGCTGGGATTACAGGCATGGTCACTAAACTCACTACACCCGGACTCTGGAGGGCTCAGTCCACCCTGGGGGCGGGGCTAGTGAGGCATGTGGGGCTGGGGCTTGAACCCCAGTCCCTGCGCTTGCCTAAGTTTACCTAAGCAGGCGCTTTAGTTGGCTGAGCTATCCCGCCCACCCAAGATGACTATTTTTTTAAAAAAGGAACAGTGTAGATGTGGATGTAGAGAAGTGGGAGCCCTCCATACACTGCTGGTGGGAATGTTAAACCGGTCAGCTTCTTGGGAAAATTTGAGCAGCTTCTCAAAATGTGCAGCAGAGTTACCGAGACCCTAGTCCTCCATGCGCACTCAGGCGAAATAACTCATGTCCACCAGGGTGTTCCCAGCAGCGTTATTCAGAATAGTCAAAAAGTAGAGACAACCCGAAGATCAATCAAATGACACATGGATAAATAAAATGGAGAATAGATCGTTAATTAGCAAAAAAAGAAGTGAAGTACGCATCATGATACAATGCGGATAAAACCATATTGAAAACACACTAAATGAAAGAAGCTAATCACAAAAGCCACATGTCAGGATTCCATTTATATGAAGGTCTTTCATAGACAAACCCATAGAGACCTGAGGCAAGGGAGACTGCAGAGAGATGGCTAGTGGGTATGGGTTTTTTTCTGGAGTGATGAACAGGTCCTAAAATTAGATGGTGGCGCTGGTGGTACAACTCCAAATAGCCTGCAAACCCTGGAGGTACATACCTCGCAGAAATAAACTGCATAATATGTTAATTATATCTTAAACCTGCTATTTTTTAAATGTCAAGGTAAAGGCTAACTTACCGCTTGGCACACACCGTAAGTATTATTCAAGGAATCTGCGAATGAGAGGATACACTACCTTTCCAGGGCAGGGGCCTCCACCCAGGGCAGCTCAGTGCTGGGCCACGGTAGCGCCTGTTCCAGCCGGCTCTGAACCCAACTAGAGTTCCGTGGGAGCTCCGGGCTGCCTGGAAGGCTATGCTTGGTCCGAGGAGAGGGAGTCATAAAGTCCTTCCCTGTAGCAAGAGTGGAACCTGAAGGACAGAGCGTGAGTTTCTCTGGGATAATCTTGGACAGGCAGGAAGAACAAGGATGGGAGGGCTGTCCCGCAATCCTGGGGCAGAGGGGGTGAAGAAAGTAGTGAGAAAGTGGGACTAGGGAGATAGCTTAGTAGAATAAGCGCTTGTCTGGCAAGCACAAGGGTCTGAGTTCAATCCCCAGTTCCTCCAAAAGAAAAAAGAAAAAGAAAAAAAAAAAGTAGTGAGAAAGCAAGACTGAGACTGTCATCTTCTCAGTACCCAAAGGTGGGATGGGGGTCAGAGACTCCCCTGGTGCGCTGAGAATCGTGCTGGAGCCTGGCTTCCCTGAGACAGAGGGCGCCTTGGGTTCCAGCACAGGGCAGAGTGCAGGTACACATAGCAATGAGGAAAGAGTGCCCAGGCGGGGTCCTGGCTTCCCCGGCCTGATGACAGCAAGTAGGACCTATAAGCTCCCCTAAGCGCCAGGCATAGTGAGGAGGGACCCTGGGCGCTCAGAGGAATGGCCCGGAAGCGGAGCCCACAAAGACCCTTTTGAAGCACCAAATAGGACCCGACGGACTCCCACAGGGCATGCGCACATCTCCCAGAAGCCCTGGGTTGAATAATGTGGGCAGATAATACCCAGAAATTTAAATCTTTATGTTCTTCCTTCGCACTTTCCCATCAGACGCTATTTTCCCTTTGGTCTCCCCTTCACATTGCTTGGTGGGAAAGTAGAATTGTTACAGTAGGGATGGAAGAAGCTAGAAGCAGCCAGTGCTCCTTTTTTATTATTAATAAATCAGACATTTGAGAATTAGAGGGAAAGGCTGAAGGAAGCAAAGATTGGCATGTATAAAGGAAGGACTGGAAGAGGGCAGAGAGGAAGTACCATGCCAACAGGGAGGCTGGTAAGGCTGTTCCTACTGGGTGCATCAAAGTCACCAACTCTGGTGCGCCCCACATGTGCAAAAGGAAGTGTACGTAAACCACTGCAGCTGGCTGTGGCAGGGGCCCAGCAGGAAGATAGCAGCTTTACTGAGCTCAGATCGCAGACCTCCTCGCTCCCTATTTTCAGCAGCCCAGGACATTGAAGAGGGGTCCTTGGCATTCAGAAAACAGGGAAAGCTGATGGGAGTGTGGAAGGAACTGTCCTTGGGCCCTGAGATGAGTGACCCTGCTCTTTTTCCAACTTCCATCAGACATGCTGGTCCCCACGTGACACCCTGGATTTTGGCACTGCTGTGTGGACAGGGTCCCACAAGCTCAGTCACCTCCCACTGGCAAATGTTGCCAGAAGGACTCAGTAAGGGTGGGAGACAGTAGAAAGAGCCTGTCACTCGTGCTTCCTAAAGACAGCTCTGGAGGAGTTCTATGACTTTAGCAGGTCAAGGCCCTTGAAAACAGTAAATTTGGATGCACCTGGATGCCCCCCTAACCTTTTCTCTTTCCTGCCTCTTTTGCAGCCTCTCCTTTCTTCTCCCTGAGTATAATGGACTGCTGCCTAGGGAGCCCACAGCTCTGGGTTCCAGTCCCAGGCCTGGCCCAAATCGTGACAATAGCAGTTTTATAATGCTTCACAACTTATAAGGCATTTCCACAGATAGGATCTCAAACAGTACATACAAAAGCCCTGTTTCACAATCTGTTTTCACATAACATCATGGTAAGCCACCCTAGACAATGCTAGGAACCTCTAGTGACGCTGGCCTGGCACTAGTGCTGGAGGTGAGGAACAGCTATGTGACAATAATGGGGTTTCTGCAAACTTGCTTTATGATTTAATCAGTTGTAAATTTTTAATCCTAAAATTTCAGAGACAAACCTTACAAGTCACTTTGTTGGCACCTTCATGTTAGTGGAAGAATAGAGTCCTGGGCTTACCTAAGGACCAGAGCAGAGCACAGCACCACTGCCCCTGAAGCCTCCTCCCTCCCCGCAGGCCTCTAAAAGCTGTTTGCTGGAGGTCACAGAGCCTGTCTAATGAGATCCTATCTGTGGAAATGCCTTATAAATTGTGAAGCATTATAAAACTGCTATTGTCATGATTTGTGCCAGGCCTGGGACTGGAACCCAGAGCTGTGGGCTCCCTAGCCAGCAGTCCTTTACACTCAGAAATAAGAAGACTGCCTTAGATGGCAATTTAGAATTTTTCATTTCTGTGGTCATGGTCTCAGACTTCTGCTAACTGAAAGTCCTGTCCCAGCCACTCCCTCAACTAAGTGCTCCTAGCCATGCACCAAGACTGGGGCTTGGGTGACCATCTGATTCCTTGTTTGACTTTTATTTCATTTACTTAAGATGCCATTTAGAATTCTTAAGATCTTTCAGGTACTTTCCAACTCCTGGGGATAGAGCAATGACCAAGACGGACACAATCTCTGGCCTCAAGGAGATTAGAGGATGGTAGGGGAGAGATATAGTCACTCTGTTATCTACACAGTTACGGTTGTGCTGTGATCAGAGTCAGACATACAATAATAGTGAGCTAACAGTGCTACGTAATCTATGCAGAGGTCAGAGACACTCCTCTGTAGAGGGACATCAAGCTAGGCCTGAAGAACAGGCAGCAGAGAGGCAGACACAGGAAAAGGGTGTTTTCTGGCAGGAGACCAGCTTGAGGAAAGGACCCCTGAGAGAACCCTGCCATGCTTGCTGGATGAGAAGGCTGTGGAGCAGCCTGTGGGACAAGGGGCGGAGCCACGAGAGCAGACCCTGCAGTGCCCAGAGCTCCTTGAGGGTCTGTCTTCCAAGCTTTCCATTAAAGGCAACGGGAAGCCATTGGAGGGTGTGATGCCGAGAAATGACATAATCAGATTTCTGTTTTCAAGGGATCGCTGTCCCCGTAGGGTGGCTGGTGAATTTGCTGGAAGAAGGCCATGGAGCTCAGGGGAGAACCGTGAGGAGACTACTGAGTGGCCAGCAGCATGGGAACGGTTGCCGAGAGGAGGCTGCGGCTGCAGGGAGGGAACTGGATGACTTCATGTGACATCTCAAGGTGGGTCTGCCACATTAGGACACAGGATGTGGGCTAGGAAGCAGCAGAAGCTGCGGGTGGTCACCCACAGGATTCTGACCAAGGAACAGTGGAAAAGGGAGCGAGGAAGCTTTGAGTGGAAGAACAAGGTTTTGGATATGTTGCATTTGAAGTGTCAGTGTAACAGACATGTGGAGGCCATAAAGAGTGGATAGCTATGTGGGTCTAAGGGCTCAGAACAGAGGTTCAGGCTGAGCGCCAGTGACATTTAAAACGAGGGGTCCCAGTAGTGAAAGAGAGATCCCAGGAGAGATCCCTGTCCTCAGGGAGTTCCCAGTCTGAGTAGACAGAGCATACATTCCACTTCTGGGAAGGTTCTGGCGACTCATTAGAGGCCAGTCCAGACTGGAAAGGTCAGGAGTCAAAGGGCAGTGGGCATGTGGAAGTGACATGCAGAGCTGCTCTGCCCTGGGAGCATTTACTGATCAGTGAGCAGAAAGTGCAGCCAAGTAGCTGAGAACCTGAGGTGGAGGCTTTGGTGGTCTCCTGGGGCTGGGAGTCAAATCTGGAGTGCAGACTGCAAGGCAAGTACCATGGAGAGCCGGGGATATCTGGAAGAAGAGAAGCACAGGAAGTCAGCCCCCAGATCAAAAGCTCTTTTCCCCAAGGGCCCACCCAAATGGCAGAGCATGGCAGAGAGACTGGGAGCCTAGCAGAATTGTTGACAGCCTCGTGAGGCCTGGAAAACAGACTTGGAACTGAAGTCTCACCAGAGAGGAAAGGCCCTCAGATGTGAGCTGAGCTCTCAGTGAACAGCCCAGAGAAGTTACGCATAGGAGGCAGGGTAAACTAGAAATAGAGCGAGCCGCACAAAGTCTGACCACCAGCGGCAAAGCAGCTCAATCCCAGGCTGGATTAGGATGACCTTCTGCTTCTCTGACTGCTTTCCGGAAAGCAAAAATAAATCCTCTGTGATGAAAGGTAACATCAGTCAGAGCCGGAAAGCTTCTCCATAATAGAAACAGCCCCACAGGGGATCCAGATCTCGGGGTTTTCTGATCTAGACTTTAAAATAGCTGTGATTAATATGGTCAAGAAAATAGATGACAAGACAGCAAATTTCATGGACAATTGGATTTGAGCAAAAGAATCAGATGGAAATTGTACTGAGATAGACAGAATTTGGATATGGACAACCTCCCAGAATGGCTAACATGCTCAACTGTGGCTCAGCGGCAAAGTGCATGGGGCCCTAGGCTCCATCCCCAGAACCCTCCCCAGAAGGAGCAGCTCACATTTCTCCAAGTAGCTGGGACAAAGGTCGTCCCAGGGAAAGGTAGATGACACAAGGCCCGTCATGCAAACAGCATGCACTGGGGCAAGGCCGGAGGACAGCAGGTTACCATGAGGAAAATTCCAGTTGGAAGCACATCATACTGGAATGTTGGGTGAAGAAATCAGCATTCTGTTCTTCAGACTGAGAATGAACAGCGGTAAAGTCTGTCTTTGGTTTTAGTGTGCTTCGGGGTCAATTTATAAAAAGTAAAATTTAAGTTTGCATTTGTACTAAAATCACTTCCTTTTTTCAAGCATCAGGAAGCACAGTAGCCACACCAGGGCTTCACAGAACTTTTAAATGCTTCTCTACTCCTGCAGTTTTTTGGTTTTTTTTTTTTTTTTTTTTTTTTTTTTGGTGGGGGGGGTACTACAGAATGAGCCTATCTTACCATTTTGGAGTGTGACATGAAGCTTTTAAACAACTTTTGTTATTGAGCAAGACCTTTTCAGCTGGCTTGTTTTGTCCTTCCTTTACTGACCTTGTAAACTACTTAATTGCGAAATGTGGTTTGTCTCAGAGCGCCTCTTAACACTGTACTCTTTAAAATAGGAGATTTTTTTCCATTGCATGGAGACCAACAGCAACATCCTCAACACGTGCACAGAGCAGGCTTCTCAGTCCACTTATTCAGAGACATAAGACTTTCATCAGTCACTTCTCTCTTCTTGGCAGCCACTGTGGGCTTACTTTACATCTTATCTAGCAAGTGGCTGCCCCTTTCACACCAAATCCCTATCTGCTGTTCTTTCTCTTTTCCTGTCTCACAGGACCCCACACATCCATCTCTGTTCCCAAAGAGCATCAGTAGGCCAAGTATGACTAAGTCACCTGTCTGCCAGACCGGACTATAGATCCCTGAAGCAAGAAGTCAGCCAGAGCCATCTGAGAGTTGGAGCAGCCACACTGAACTAGAACCACATATAGAAGCAAGGCTTTCTGAAGCTTGATTAACAGGGGTGGGCTTTTTCTCACTCCTACCGAAAAGAGGAAACCAATGAGAAAGTTGGAGGTCCTTCTAACATTTGGGTCACACACTCATCTAATGCAGAAGCTCTAGCCATTGTCACAAACTCCTCTCACTTTTTCCCCTCCCAGAGTCACTGGGAGAGAGGCATGAGGTTCCTACCTAGTCACCATCTGTATTAGTTGCTTTCCTGTCACTAGGACAAAATATCTACCACCTGCAACTAAAAGGAAGAGAGGGCCAACTTGGGCTCATAATTTTAGTGGGTTCAGTCCATGGTCAGATGGTTCCAATGCAGAAACAGTGTTGTGGAAAGGCATGGTAGAAGAAAGCCATTCAACCATGGCACCCAGGAAGCAGAGAAAGAGAAGTGGGGAGCCAGAAAGACAGATATAGCCTCCAAATCAATGCCTCAGGGACATACCTCTTCTAGCCAGGCTCCTCCTTCTAACAGCACATTTAGCCATCCACTGATGAGTACAGTGTCCCCTGTGATCCACTCACCTTCCAAAAGCGTCACCTCTGAACATGTGTGATTTTATATCTAAACTATACTATCTAGGTTGGCAGCAAAGTTGTGAGAGCTCTCAGTGGACCTGATGACCCTTCCTTCTGAGGCGGGCTAAACTTACCAACATATAAGTGGCCACAAGCCCTGAGTCCTGGTGAAGTAGCCTTGACTAGGCACTGGGAGACCCAAGGTGTGCAGAGTCTTCATCCTTCATAATGGTGGCAACAATGATCAATTCTACCTGCAAAACGTGCCTTGTCCCCATGCACACTTCATCTCCCCTGCATCCTACAATGAGGCTGCTCCTTTCTCACCTTCATCCAGGTTCATTTGAGCCTCCTGCTAGTCTACTCTCCTCCAAGACACTCTCCTTCTTTCCCAGGGCTGGGGACCCAGGGCTTCATTCATGCCAGGTAAATGCTATAACGCAGAGGTACATCCCCAGCTTGTACATGGTCTCGTAAGACTGTAGATAGCTCATGCCAGGCCACTTCCGAAAATCTTCAGGGTCCCCATTGCCCTGAGGTATGGTCTCCACAGCACCTGCCCAACTCTCCAGCCTTGTCCTGAGTGACTCCCTCCTGTACCCTTTACATCCCAGGCACACTGGCCCCTTTGGTTCCTCAAGCCCCAGCATGCTAAACCTCCGAGGGCAGTAGCCACAGCTGTGACCCCTCCAGTTGGGGCAGCCCTGCCTCTGCTGTTGCAGGGCACTTAGCTCCAGGACACATAATGAGCTCCTGCCCAAAGTAAGATCACACCTTCCCAGGACTGGTTTAGCTTTCCAGGCTTTGTCTAGTCCAGCCCTTTGTTCTTCAGATGACAGAGGTTCAAGTAGGGGAAGGGAGTTACCTACCTCCTTGAAGGTAGTTTCAGGTCGAAACAGCCTGGAGCTGAGTCCTGCCTCTCAGGATGGGGCTCCTCAACTTTCCAAGGCTTCCTGGTCAGGTATCAGTCTGAAAAGCAGGGCTACCGTTTATGCAAGGTTAGGGGAGTAAATCCCAGTCTGAGTCCTTCCCTCTGGGCCCAGGGCATGGTGGAACTCTGGGTTATCCAGTGAATGTTTGTCGAGTGTTTCCCGTGAGCCAGTGCTCTGCCTGGTGCTGGGGACTTGTGAGGCCCAGGGGCCCTGGATCTGAGTCATGCACTGTGAGACCCTCAGCCACCTGGAGGCAATCAGCAGGTTCTGATATCTTGCTGGAGGAGTAAAATCGGGGTCCTATGCCTCAAGGAACCCCAAGGGTAATGCTCCATCTTGGGAGGCAGAAGATCTGGGAAGTGAGAGCTTGGACTATTTCAAGAAGGCTTTTTGATTGTGGGACAAAGTGGGACTTGGGGTGTGCTGATAAATGAAATGGTAGAGCCAGGTGGGGTAGGGTGTAGCACACTAGGCAGGGAGGGCCAATGCAGACATCTCCGTGTTATAGCTAAGCTTGAGCAGCACGAAAGAAAAAGCCCCTGTTTAAACAACCCACAGAATTATTCCATCCACTTCTGCCCTCCAAGGAGGTGACATAATTCATATCAAAGGGAAGATGGATCTTTACATGCCTGTAGAGGCCGGTAGGGGAAGGAGTTGAGACTAATGATGTGACTGTGGTAAGGGAAAAGTCATTTCAAAGCTGGTCCTGAGTAGGCTCCTGAGAGGGCAGTTGGCCCAGAGGCAGCTGGAGTAAGGGTGGAGCTGAGCCACCCCCCTACCACCACCATCACACACCAGAAGAAAAGAAGGGGAGGCTCGAGGGGAGGGCAGAGGTGGATGGAGCCCGGGCCTGGAGGAGGTAAACTGGCAGTGGGAGGGTGATATGAACCAAGGGAGCAGCTGAGATTTGACTGCAAGGTGGGTTTTTTTGTGCTAAATGCAACTACTGCTCCTTGTTACAGGTTAAAAAAAAAGTTACATATGCTTAGGCCAGAGCTACTCTGGAGGAACCAAGGGAAAGACCTACGTCTTACATTTTTGTTTGTTTGGTTGGTTGGTTGGTTTGGTTTGGTTTGGTTTGCGGTACTGGGGATTGAACTCAGGACCCTGTGCTTGTCAGGCAAGTGCTTATTCTACTGAGCTATCTCCCCAGCCCCTTATATTTATTTTGACACAAGATAAAAACAAAAACAAACAAACAAAAAAATGCCTCAGGGGGAGGGGAAAAAGAAGCAAGGGAGGAAGGAAGGAAGAAAGAAAAGAAGGGGGGAAAGAAAAGAAGGAGAGTGGAAAGGAGAGAGAGAGGGAGGGAGGGAACTCAGTAGAAACAGAATATCAGAGTAAGAAAGGATTAGGAGAAAATCCCCAGAAATATTTCAGGAAGCCCTGGGTGGTTTCCCTCTATCTAGGGGTTAAGGCTTGACTCATTTGCTCTTGTATATTAAAAGGTATGGTGGCCTCATAAAGCCAAAAGACTAGGGGCTCCCCAAACAGAAGTCATTTGGGTAATTTTTTAACTTGCTAGGATGCAGGAAGAAGACCGAGCAAGACTTTCCCAGGTTCCATGCGGGACCCGTGGAGCCTGGAGGCAGCTCATCCTCTGGAAGTTTACATGGTGGTCTGTTCTGCTGAAGGCAGGTCCTCAGGTCACCTTAACCAAGGAGAATATAGACACCCTTGGAGGATCAGGAAGGAAGGGAGTACCCCTGATTCATGCATGTGTGTGTGTGTGTGTGTGTGTGTGTGTGTGTGTGTGCGCACACATCATACATATGTATACACCATACCTCCACTCAGATAATAAAAGCAAGTCTCTGTTTCCCCTGTTCCCTCCCTCTTTCCTTTTCTTAAAGCAACTTTTAAATTATGGATTGGCTCCTTAACAGCCAGTTAAGAGGACTGAGTAGTTTCATCTGGATTTGGGGGCAACCCTGGGAGGCTTTGGACTATAAAGGAGGGACACATTCCTTTCCATCCCATTTAGAAACAGGTTGCTTCAGGTCTGATTTTGTTCTTATAGACAGGCACATAGCTCAAATTACATAGCCATGGCCAGGACCCCTCAAAAAGCCTCACCAGCACTGACTGCTAGGAATCAAGCTCATATCTCAGTTTCTTCAGAGAAAAGTCCCACCATGTACTTTATTGTATATAAGAAAAGGCCTCAGAAAATTAGTGTGGACTTCCCTCAATCCAGAGAAGGTGGGATAGGGCAGAGGACATCTACAAACCACCTCAGACATAACATGTATTGGGGGTACGTAGTCTAGAGAAGAGCAAAGCAGGGAGAACAACATGCTACCATTAGTGCTCTCACTTCTAAGTGAAAGAAATGCAACAAAGCAGATTAAGCAAGAACAAAAATATTGGCTACGTGAAAGGAGAGCTTGAGTAAGCTTCAGGAATGGCTGAATCTAGTATCTCAACAATATCTTGGAATCCTCTTTTCCAACTGCCTGTTTCCACTTGGCATTATCCATGGCAGAATCATGTGCCTCAAACTCCATGCTTCAGGCTCTGTCTCCTTCCATCTCACAAATATTTTCTCTTCACATGGCAGGTTACCATATGGCCCTCCATTCACATTCTACCAGTTGAAAGACTTCACCAAAACAGGATGATCTTTCTTAGCCACTCTGTTAGGCAAGTTCTACATCCAGCTGGGGGTTGGCCCTGTTTGGGGGAAGAGCCAACCAATTCTCACAAAAGTACGTGGAAGGGGTTCCCACAGGAGGGGGTTCTGTGTCCCTGGAGGTTCCAGAGAGGAGTTGGATAGCTAAAGCAGCAGAACTCCACTGCAACTCTCTATAAAGTCATGACAGAGTCCAGCTTTTCATCCTACAAAATTCAAGCATTATCATCACACAATCTTTTATTAGTGTGGCCTAGGGATGGAACCCAGGGCCCTCACACTGAGCTACATCCCCAGCATCCTCCTCCTTTTAAAACTTTTTCCTTTGAGATATGATCGTACTAAGTCACTAAATTGCCCAGACTGGATTCAAATTTAGGAATCTTCTGGCTGTACTTTCCAGAGTACACAGATTACAGGTGTGTGTCACCACAGCTGGCTACCACCATCTTCCTTAACGTCCTTCAGCAGTTTAGCTCACATGAGCCCCTGGGTGCAATCCCCAATACAAGTATGGTAAACCACCATCTTTCTCACTGTCTCTCAGTAGCCTCCTGCGGCCTACAAGATAAGGCCAGTGGCCTGCAAAGCCTTGTATGTGTCAGCCTGCTTCCTGCTTGACTCCACCCACCTCTGTGTTCAGCTCCCTGCCTGGCCGGCTTGCATCCAGAGCCACAGGGCCTCTCTCCCTCCTGCCACACACAAAGTGCAGGCCAGCTTTCCTCCTTGTTCCTCTGCACTGCAGCCAGACTCAAGAGAAAGCTTGGGAGAACAAAGTGCCCACAGATGCATTTGTCACTGTTCTAAGAGGTGGCTGTGCTGAGAGCGTGGGCTCCAGGGCTGACCTCCAAGATTTCTCAAGCCCTGCACATCTCAGGATGAAGCTTCTCCCACTGCCAGGCCATGCCCACCCGCACCTCTTTGCAGCCCAGGTCTGTGATGCCAAGTCACCCCATCTCCTGGAAGTTGTGTTTTCCTCTCACCTCTGCCCCCTGCACCCTCTTGTCCTGCACCACAGCTAGCCTCTTCCCTGCATTACTGATCACAGAGATACCAAACAATACCTACTGGGCATTTCCCCTTAGTTGGTGACACAAACAGCACTTCCTGTGAGACACCAACTCACAGTCCTATCTGGGCTGTGCCAGGCAGCTTCCCCTGCAAGGAGCAAGTGAGCACTTCCATCCCCCACCCAGCTCCTTATCATATGCAAACAACTGATCCCAGAAAAATACACACAACTTTGCAAGAACACACCAATTTCAGGCATAGGATAGTCTGATTCCAAATTAGGAGATGGTGATGTTCTAAATAAAACAACCCTCAGAGACATAATTCAACCAATTCGCTACATGTATATTACTAAGGGGTATTAACATCTCATGAGTCAGTAATCTCCTTTAGGAGCCCAGAGCGCTTCCTTGTGCTCACCAAGACAGATAGGCAGGTCCTTGCTCTGGATTAGCAGAGCTCCAGGGGCAGCTCGAGTGGTGCGTTCTGAAGCAAAAGAACATCTTCCACAAGGCAAGTTTTAATCTCCTCAAAAAGCCAGATGCCACCTGCAATCCTGAAATGTAATTTTTCTCAGTTAAGAAAAAAAACTTGTAGTTTTATAATTTCAGAACAAAAGACAAGCAAAGAGAGAGAAGGTGAAGGCTGACTTCAATATTTTGTCTTGGAAGATCTATTAAGACATCTAATCAAAATTGAAATCAAATCAGATATGGGAATTTCCCAAACCTGTTCCAAATATCACAATGTTATGTAACTTCTTAAAATTTCATTTTAAAGTATAGCTAAGCTCAGAAACAAGAAAAAGAAATTTTCTAGGTATCAAAAATGAAGCTGAAACTGTAGAGAGTCAGGAGAGGCCAGCCTAAAAAAAGGAGGAGAAGGAGATAATAATTAAATTGCCTGTAAGGAGGCTTACCAGGAGGCTTACCAATGCAGAGCTCCTGTGAAAAATAACTCCTGCTGAAGGTGAGCTCACAGCCCAGAACTGAAAACATGTCAGGAAGCCCAAAGCCAGCACAGACATTCCACTGGCTCAAGAAACAGGGTAACTCACTTCAGAGAAACTAGCTACTCTAAATATTTAACAAGAAAGGAAAATCAGGAGGTAAGAACATGAAGTTTGTCTGTTTGTGATTTGTGTTTGTCTATTTCTTGTTCTCTCTGTTTTTGTTTCACATATACATTTGGTATTACTATGTCCTCTTGGTAAATTGATTCCTTTACTCTACAAAGTAATCTTCTTTATCTTTAGAAATATTTCTTACTCTGAAATCTGCTTTGTAGGATATTAATACAGCCACTCCAAGTACTATAATAAAAAAATTAAGTATAAATTGTCTAAACACCTCAATTAAAAGACATAGACTGAATTTTTTCTTTAAACTATGATCTGACCACATACTTCCTACCAAAAAACCTCACTTTTGCCATCATTATAAGTAGGCTAAACACTGAAATGTATATTCATGTGCATTACCTATTTTTCTCCTGATTTATCCTTTTTCTCTTGCTGTATAGGAATTCTTTACATAACAGCACAAATATCATCTTCTCCAGTGTGACCATACAAGTTGTCTTCAAACCCAATGCACATTTCAGAGTGACAAATAGTAATCCAGATATGACACCAGGAAAACAAGTATTAGCTAGAAATGTTCTAAGAAAACTAGGATGAGTGGCTACTCTATTATTATCCATTACAATTACATCCAAATATATTAATTACTTTAAAATTTTAACAGACATTATTTTTTTCATTTTTAAAAAAATAATTTTATTGAGAAACAAATAGCAATGAGACAGTTTCAAAACTGATTACTAGCACATTTTCAATAATTAATATAGTGCATATTGTTGTCTTAGTGGTTATTCATTATATAAGATGCAGACCTGATATCCTGTCTCAAACACTATTAAAACAAGCCTCTCTATTCATTGAATTAAGAGAGTGGAGCTGTATATCTATCCTAACTATTCTGAGTATACAGATAAAAAATGGTCATTCATTTGTAGCCACCTTTTTTTTTTAGCACAAACCTTGCTTTTATTTATTTTTTTTTTGTATTTTTATATTTTGTTGGATTTCATTTACTATTTCTTTTTTCCATAATTTTATTGAGAGACAAATAGCAATGAGAGAATTTCAAATCAAATTGGTAGGACAGTTTCAAAAACTAACACATTGCATACTCTCTTCCTAGTGGTTATATGCTGTACAAGATGTAGACATGATATCCTATTTACAAACACTATTAGAAAAAATCCCTCTATTCATAAGAGAATGTAACTCTATATCTATCCTAACCATGTTGAACACACAGATACAAAATGGACATTCATCTGTATCCCCTTTTTTGTTTAGTTTTGTCATTTGAATATTATAGGTGTGTGAACTCAGCAAAATATTCTAAAATAGTCCAGTAGTCCATAATAGTATTGGGTCTTCCTCTTGACTGGCAATGTCAGAAATTGTTGACCTGAGTCCCCTACAGCTCAACATAACACCATGGCTTTACTTCTTATACTTCATTTTTATACTTTTCTGCTGGGTGGTTAAGACCAAGGTCAAGCAGGACCTATGCAACAAGGGTTGTAGCTTTTGGATCTGATAAGGTCAGTGAAATCCCCTCAGGATTTATCCTGAGATCCTGTACCTCAGATTATAGATCTTTTGTCAGTGTCAGCCATGTAGATGAATCACGGCCATTGTTTGGCCAATGTGCTCTCTGTGAAAGCCTGAGAGAATGTTTTCTCTCCATGTGCTCTACTTAGGCACACTCTACATCATCGATCACTTTCCTCGTTGGCCCCATAATCTCCTTGATCAGAAAATTTGTAACACTACTGAGTTACATGACTTAACAGACATTATTAAGGTGGTATTAATGTCTCATAAACTTATAGAAGAAAAATACTATTTGCATCTATCCCTTGCACCTTAACCCCACATACAGTTTACCCTACTAATAATGTCTTGCATTATTTTGATACATTTGTTACATTGATGAACCAGTTTTAATACAACATTATTAACTATAATCCATGGTTTATGTTAGGATTTATTCTCTGTATTGTATGATTTTATGGGTATTGACAAATACATAGTGCCATGTATCTGCCATTATAATATCATACAGAATAATTCTACCACCTTAAAAATACCCTGTGGGCCATCTGGTACCCCTTTTATGCTCCCCTAAAGCACTAGGAAACACCAATCCTAACTGTCCCCCCATTTTGCCCTGGCCAGAGTGACCTATAGTCGAAATCATACCACATGTAGCCTTTACAGAAGGCTGTTTCACTTAATGCACACATAAATTTCTTCCATGACTTCCTGGGCCTTGATGGCATCTCTCCTTTTATGGACAAACAATAGTCCATTGCACTTACATCCCACAGTTTGTTCATTCATTCACCCACTGTACAATATCTTGGTTGTTTCCACTTATCTGCAACTATGAAAGAAGCTGCTATCACATTTGTATCAAGTTTTTGCATGAGAAAAGCTTTCAAATCATTCTGACAATATCTAAGAGTATGATAGTTAGACCATATGCTAAGCCTATGTTTAGGGTACCCTGAACATTTGACTCTGTAAAAAACTGCCAAACTATCTTCCAAGGTGGCTGTGCCCTGTTCATTCCCACCAACAATGAAAGGAGTTCTGAAAGCTCCACATCCCCTTCACCATTTGGTGGTGTCAGTGTTTAGCATTTTAACTACTTTAACAGCCTACTAGTACCTCCACTATTTTATTTTGCAATTCCTTAGGAACATATGATGTTGAGCATCTTCCTGTGTACATACTTGCCACCTGTGTATCTTTTTTTCTTTTTGCTATTCAGATGTTCTTGCTATTTTTAAACTGATACAGTGTCATCAGTCCTCTCTGTCTTTGTTCTTCTTCAGTATTGATTTAGTCATTCTGGAGTTTTTTGTCTTTCCATACAAACTTTATTTATTTATTTATTTATTTTGTATTTTTTTAGGGAAAGGTCTACAGGGTGTTCAGGCTGTCACTAATAGATCGGACTCATAGTGATCTGCCTGTTTACAGCATCCCAAGAGCTGGGATTTTAGTGCATGACACTACACCCAGTCTCCATACAAACTTTAGAATCCGTTTTTGTTGAAATCCACAAAATGATTTACTGAGATTCTGGTCTGTATTGTATTAAATCTACTTGTTACGTGGGAAAAACTGATGTCTCAACACTGTTGCATCTTCCTGTCCATAAACATGGAATATTGTGTTTATCAGGATTTTCCTTCAACAATGTTGTCATTTTCTTCAGATAGAGTTTATGCATATTGTTAGATTTATACCTAAGCCAAACTCCAATGCCTCCATAAATGGTGTTGTGTTTTCAATGTTAATTCTAATTGTTCACAGAAAAGCAATTGACGTTAACGCTCAATATGAATTTTATGCCATGTACCTGGCTATCCTTTTTAACCCTTCTGGTTGTTTCTTGTTGATTTGTGGGAATTCTCTACATAAATAACCATGTTTTTCACAAAGAGTTTTATTTCTTCCTTCTTGTTCTATATATATTTTATTTCCATTTCTTGTCCTATTGCATTAGCCAGGGCTTTCAGGATGGTTATGGATAGGACTAATGAGAAAAAAAATCATTTTTTATTCCTGATATTAAGAAGAAACCATCTAATTTGTCATCATGGTGCATATTAACATGAATTACTTTCTTAAAACATGAAAGGCAATAAAATAACTTCAAATATGTCTTTATATTTTCTAGATTTTGTGCCATTTTATAAAAGGCCTTACCCTCTCCAAGATTATATACATTGTCCCTGCATTTTCTTACTTTTCTTCTAATAATTACAAGTATTGGTTTTTGCCTGTGACTCTTTAATCAATATAGAATTTATTTTGAATATAATAAGATGAGAGGTAGGGGTCTATAGCAGTTAGATACAATGTACTGTCCAATCAATATCCACATCAATGTTTATCTAGCATCCTGTATTACAGATATCCTTGAAGCTAAAATTCTAGATGTAATGGGGATTTTACATTTAGATGCCTTCAGCACCACAACTGACCATGAAGTTAGAAGTATCACATTGCCATTTCTTCCCACTTCCCATTTCTCCCTCTGGGAGCAATCTCTGTGGTGACCAAGAATTCCCTAAGAACTTAACCACTGAGGTGTTTTTCTACCCAATACTATTCCATTTTCCTTTTTCTTTCACAGGTATCAGAACTAAGTCACCATTGGAAAGCTTTCTCTGTTATTCTAGATAATTCTCCTTCTTTATATTTCTTTCACAGGCATTATCCGGACAAATCCTGTTGACTCCATCATGATGTCTTCTTCCTACAGGATTAAAGTGGTTACACCTCACAGAAAGCTTTGAGTTCTCTGGAGACAAAGGCAACACCACCTCTATTGTACTAGCGTAGATCCAGACTGGGGTGGAGTGATTTGGAAACAGTATCATGGCTCCACTTCCTACCCTCTGGCAGCTTTCAGGCTAGAAGAGACATCATCATCTCCTGCAGTAGCTCAGTCCTGCCCCATGGCTTTGGAAATTGTTCTGTAAGCTCAACCTAAACACTTTGTCTTCAACACACCCTACAATTCTGGCTATAGGTATACTGTGTCTTCTGTCGCTCTAACAGAATCCCTGAGATTGTAACTTATAACGAACAGGGTTTTGTTCAGCACATGGTTCTGGAGGCTGAGACATCCCTGCACATGGCGTCAGCACCTCAGCTGCTGGTAAAGGCCCCGTGCTGTTTTTTTGTTTTGTTTTGTTTTGTTTTATTTTGTTTTGTTTTGTTTGCGGAACCAGGGATTGAACTCAGGCCCTTGCGCTTGCCAGGCAAGCGCTTATTCTGCTGAGCTATCTCCCCAGTCTCTCCCGTGCTGTTTTAAGCCATGGCAGAGGTTAGAAAGGGAAATAGGTACTTGCCGAAGAAGGAAAACACAATGACCGCCCTTGCTTTAGAGCAGCCCTTTCTCTTCATATCTAATCCAGCTCTGTTAATGTTTCCTGGTGACCTAATCACCTCATAAATGCTCTACCTCCCAACTCTGCCACAGTGCAAATTTCAACATGAGTTTCAGAGAAGACCAACCATGTTCACACCACAGCATGTAACATCCATAAACTTTTTTGTTTGAAATTCATAGGATGGATTATCCTTTTAGGAAGCAAAACCACCACCAATATAGTAACTAGCTTAATTTTTCCCAAGTGGAAACTTTATCATCTCTAAACTATTATCCCCAAACCATTCTTGACCAAACAGTACTTTCTTACTAATATAAAATGCCTCTTTAGTATAGATTTCCATTAACCTGGTTTTTAAAAACTTTATTCTACTGGTTGATTATCCATTTTTACACAGTCCTTCTGTATTGATCACTTTATAGTAAGTGAATATTTGTAGAAGGGCTATTTCCTCTTCATTTTTCTAACTGTATCAAAATTTGCTTGGCTATTCTCCATTTTTCCCCTTCTACATGACTTTTAGAATTAGCTTGTTAAATTATATTTTTAGAACTCTTGTTAAGTTTTTATTGGGATTTCACTGAATTTATAGATTAATTTTAGGAGAATTTATTTCTCTACAATACTGGATCTTCACCAGGAGCCATTTGTATTGGGAGTTGGCTAAGGAGCTTGTGAAGTGGCTGGAGTTTGATGGCACACAAACTTGTTAGCAGGCCATTTCCACAAAGGAAGATTATTGCCTAAATGCCTGATCCAGAGGTCCCAGGAGAAAGCCCCCAGTACCTACTGGGAGAGTCTGGAACCTCTTCAAACATGGAGGGAGCTGATACTTGAAGAATGACTACAGCTTTGTCAGGGGCAGTAGTGGGGATAGTGTGTTCCAGGAAGGAATGACACAAACCAAGATGCCAGCCATGAGAGGACATGGGGTAATAAGGGGTGGTGGAGGTGGTGCAGGAATGGGGAGGGATTCAGCTAGAGAAATCCTCACTTGATGAGTAACGCGGGTGAGCCCAGAACTCTCCCAAGTGCTAACTCATTGAATCTTTACAGCATCCCAATTACGTAACTACTGTTATCCTCCCTATTTTACAAGTGAGACAACATAGTTAAAGAGAGGTTAAGTGAGTTTCTCAAGGCCAAATGGCTAACAAGTAATGTAGATGGGACTCTCGCCAAGGCAATCTGGTCCTTCAGCCCATCCATCTTCTTATCACTACACACTCAGGAAGAGCCTCCTACGCTGAACCATGGAGACCGAGTTTACCCTGTAAACAACTAGATTGGTTAAACCAGAAGAGAAAAGACATGGCAGGTCCTTTTTCAGAAGCTCATTCAAGCAGCAGCCTTGGCAGTAATGATGCTTGAGGACACAGGTGACACCTGAACCAAGACAACTGCTGGGGAACAGAGGGGGAAGGCTGGGCAAGGGGCCACTGGGATTTGGACCTGCAAAGCAAGCTTATTTATCATACCACATCATCATTTGTTACTCATTCAACCCTTATCAAGCTCTTGCTGGGTACCAGACTGGCTGTTGGGTGCTAGGATACATCTTACCTCTACCCTACAACATGACCCAGAGCTAAAAGAACAACTTGTCAGAGCTGTCCCAATACCACACATGGTAAGAGGGCTCTGTGTGTGCTGCTGCCCCAATTCTAGTGGCGACACAAACACACACACACACACACACACACACACACACACACACACACACAGCTGTTCCTGTCCACAGGGTCTTTGCTCTCTGTTCCCTCAATGCAAACTCTCTGCCTACCCACTTCCTCCCTCCCTCTTCCCCACTCTCTCCTGCCTTTCTTTCTTCCAACAAACACTCACATATTGCTGGCTTCTGCTTGGCCCAAGCTAGGCTCTAGAAAGCAAAGAATAAGATAGAGGCTTACCCTAAAGCAGTAAGGGTGAACCTTTTAGAGCTTTCAACCATACAAACAGCCCACTGTGGCATGTGTGCCATAGGTTTGCCACCACTGGCCTAAAGGATTTCAAAGAGAGAGAGAATAAGAACATGGGATAGAACTGTCAGAAATCTTGAAACCAGAGAGGTTCAAAGGGTCAGTTCAGGGTTGGATTGTGCCCAGATGGGGGTATTTCTTTGAAAAATAGAGCATCTTCTGCAATACTAAGGAGATATAAAAATATCTTAGAATTTAAAAAAAGAATTTTTAAAACTTCTGGGATATTTCAGAAATGGAAAACACAAGGTTTGTTTTAAAAGCCTAAACTTTGGTTTGTAATCACAGAGCAGTGTTTATAGTCCTGGCTGTCCCAGTGTGGTCTTTGTCACCTTGGACAAGCCATTAAACTTCTTTTTAAACTGCTTACTTGTCTGTAACATGGGGCAATAATTTTTATTCCACAGGGTCATTGTGAGAATTGAGAAAAGTTGTTCCCCAGAATATCTTTGGCCAATAGTGATAAAAATGGCAGGGTGCCAGAACAAAAACAGACACGTGAATCAATGGAACAGAACAAAGGATAACAGAAACTTTCCCAGATACATTCAACTATGTGATCTTCGACAAAAGATCCAAAAGCACATGTTGAAAGAAAGATGGCCTATTCAATATTCAACAAATGATATCGAGAAAACTTATCCATTTGTAGAAGAATGAAACTGGACCTTTAGCTCTCACCATATACTAAATTAAAATCAGAATGGATCAAAGTTCTAAACATTAGAACAGAAACATTAAAACTTCTGGAAGACAAAATAGGTAAAACACTTGAAGACATAGGAGCAGGAAAGGATTTCTAAACAGAACCTTAATTGCACAGGAAACAGCAGCAAGCATCAACAAATAACATTACTGTATAGACTAAAAAGCTTCAATAGCAAAAGATTCAGTCAGTGGTATGTAGAGACAACCTACAGAATGGGAAAAAATTGCCCCCTACTTCTCACACGAAGGGATAATATATGGAATATACAAATAATTCATAAAAATAAAACCACCTAAAGTAAAGACTCAATCAAGAAATAGGATAAAAGAATGAGCAGACACTTCACAGAGGAAGAAATATAAGTACCAACAAATATATGAAAAAAAATGCTCCATATCTCTGACCATTATAGAAATGCAGGGCTGGCCAAAAAGCTCAGTGTATTAAAGCACGTGCAAGCAGGCACAGGGGCCAGGGGTTTGATCCCCAGATCCCCAGGCCTGCCATGCCGGCCCCACCACTGGAGTGCACTGAGATGGCAATTGAGACTGGGAGTGGTGATGCGCACCTGTAATCCCAGCCCTTGGGAGGCTGTAAACAGGTGGATCACTATGAGTACGATCGGGTCTCACTACTAGATCGTACTCATATTACAGACCCTTCCCTAAAATACAAAAAAAAAAAAAAAGAGAGAGAGAGAGAAGAAAGAAAGAAAGAAAGAAAGAAAGAAAGAAAGAAAGAAAGAAAGAAAGAAAGAAAGAAAGAAAGAAAGAAAGGCAAAGTAAAACAACCCTGGGATCTCATCTCCTTCCAGAAAGAATGGCAATCATTAGAAAACCGAATATGGGCCAGGGAAATGGCTCAGTAGAATAAGCACTTCCTTGGCAAGCGCAAGGGCCTGAGTTCAATCCCTGGGTCCGCCAAAATAATACTAATACTAATACTAATACTAATACTAATACTAATAATACCAAGTGCTGTTGAGGCTGTGGTGAAAAAACAACCGTCCTGCATTGTGGGTAGGCATGTGAACTAATACAACCATTATGGAAACAGGCATGGAGATCTTACAAAGAATTAAAGCTCGTACCTTCCCCAAAGAGCTTAAGACGTGCTAGTACAGTGCTACGTGCATAGCAAGGTCTGTGGCAGCACAGTGCATGGCAGTTAAATCCTGGAAGCAGCCTGTATACCCATCAACCGATGTCTGCATAACCAAAATGTGGTAGCTATATATAATGGAATACTACTCAGCCATAAAAATGACAAATTTTAGGCATTTGTAGGAAAATGGATACACCTGGAAAACATACCATTGGGTGAAATAAATCTGGCACAACCTTGAATACCATATGGTAACTCTCATTTGAGTGAGGCAAATTCAAAAAAAGAAAATGATAAAAGATGGATAGAAAGGGACAAGGGGGCAGATCCCACCCAGTAGGGAAATGGTTCGAGGGAGAAGGATGAGGAGTGAGGGGGAGGGGAAGGGAAAATGAGAGGAATAAAGACGTGCCATGTACAGGCACCTAATGACCCCAATTAATATAAACAGTATACACCACAACATGCACTAAAACAAAGAGCATTTGCAGATATGAAAAAGGTAATCAGGCTGGGGGTATAGCTCAGTGGCACAGTGCCTGCCTGGCAAGCACAAGGTCAAGAGTTTGATTCCCAATAGAAAAAGAAGAAAGAAAGAAAGAAAGAAAGAAAGAAAGAAAGAAAGAAAGAAAGAAAGAAAGTAAAGAGATGACCATGGAACCAGAAGTAGTAGAGGAAGGAAAGCTAAGAGAAGGGAATGTTTTAAAAAGTGTTACGTACATGTAACCACTCCCCACGATGACTGTAAACTGCATGGATTAAAGCATGTACAAATAAAATAAAATAAAATGGAAAAAATAAAAATTTTTAAAAGTTCACATTTTTGACACCTACTATGTGCCAAGGGGTTGTACAAGTGAGTAAAACATACCAAGCCTTTGCCCACACAGCCTTGCTCTCTAGTGGAGACCAGCCAAAAGCAAAGAGAAGCAGAGGTATGTGCTTGAAAAATACTAAGGCAAGAACACCTGTAATCTCAGCACTCGGAAGGCCGAGGCAGGAGGATTGTGAGTATAAGGACATCCTGGAGTACGTAGTGAGATGAGAAAGAGATGAGGAGAGGGAGAGAAGAAGGGAGGAAGAGGAAAAAGAGAGGAGGGAGGGAGAGAAGAAAGGGAGACAGGAAAGGAGGAAGGGAGGGAGGGAGGGAGGGAGGGAGGGAGGAAGGAAGGAAATAATAAAGCAAGTGTCTCAGGCTGGCTCCCCAGGAGCTGTCCCTGAGATGAGGAAGTGTTAAGGAAGTGCTCTCAGGAAGACGGGAAGGAGCTCTGGAAGTAGGGCAAGAGAGGGAGAGGCTAAGCAAGGACACCGTACCCCACCCCCAGCCCATACAGTGCTGCAATGGGAGGCTTCAGCCTCACCCCCTTCAGGGCCCTGGAATTCACCCAGCTTTCCATGTTCCCACACCCTCAACCACTGGTTAAGGGGCACCCAAGGATGGAAATTTCAAAGCACGTCTGGAACTTGCAGTGAAGTAGCCTGGGTGAGCCAAGGAGGTTGTCTAGAGAAAAGCTGGGGGTGGGAGAGGCAGGCAAGCAGGGAGACAGGGATTATGGGAAGGAGGTCATTGAGATTATAAGGCTAGTTCCAGCCCTGGGCCATCATCCCAGAGCTCTGTTGCCCACAGAGGCCAAAGATCTGCCTGTAGGAAGACCTCAATAGCTTTTCAAAGTTTACTGAATAACAAAATGCTGGTGACCTACAAGAAAGCTTTATGTAATTTGGTGATGTTACAGGACAGTTTGCATTATTCTTATATGCTGTCTCCCCAGAATGGACACAGGGTGATCTCCCAAGTGGCTGTCCCTTCCCCTCCCCACTGGCAGCAGCCATGCTGTCTGGGTAGGACAATCCCACCCCTGTTCAGGGCTCTAATGGCAGTTGGGTCCAGAGGAGAGAGACATTGATGGGCACCCAGAGAGCTACAATCCAAAGTCTAGCTTGGTGACATAACTATGTGACCTTGTCTCTTCCCCTTCCCAGGCCACAGTCTGGGCCCTGGCCATGTCTCTCTCCTCTGAGACAGGAGGGGCTGGCACCACTGACAGATGGAAACTAATGTTCCTTGTGGAACTAGGATTCTCATATTTCTAAGACTAACGATCGCCTGCCCTGTGGCACAGCAGTGATCAGAACCCATAAAGAGCCCCATGCGGACATGAGTTCAGATCCTGTCTCTCCATTGCCCACCTGCGTGCTCAGTCACACAGCTCTCCTCTAGGGCTTGACTGCATCCGTGTCATAGAGAAAAACAATTCTTGTCCAACTTAGTTTCTCAAGTGAATAAAGGAATAAAACATAATAAGGCTGCAGAAAACATCAAAATGTTCTCTTGGTAATCATTTGCTTCAATCTAGGCATCATACTTTATAGAATTCAGTTCTCAGTCCTATAAAGAGAGAACTACATCCAAGGATGCACTGATTTGTGCTTACCAACTGGCCCACGGAAAAAAGAGGCCCATTTTGTAGTGCTCATCCATCTCCGTGGTGTCCACAGTTCTGCCCTGGCCCATTCTGAGCTACTGAATGCATCTGAGAAGCAACGCACACAGTTGGCTTTCAGAGCTGGAATGAGCAAGCTCTAAAGCATCCCTCACTGTGTCCACTTGATTTATAAGAAGTACGTTTCAGACAGTGGCCCAACTCTCAGTCAATATGGGCGGGGCCAAGATGGATCCAAGCCTGTGAGCAGACAGCTCCATTCCCTCCTCTCCTGTCCCCTGTGGTTAAGGAGAGCTGCCTGTGCTCATGGGGAAATGAACTTTAGAACTGAAAATATAGGTTCCTGTGTCCCCTTCCCTCAAGCCTCAGTTGCTTCATTGGCTAAAGTGGGAAGCTAGCACACATGATTTCTTTATGGTACCAACAAACATGACTGTATTTTGTGACAGAAACTTGGGTTCTCATTCCACACTTTTCCCAAAGGGTCTGTAGCCAAAGACAGACAGAAGCACCCTCAGGCTTTCCTCTCCAGCCTCCTAACTCCCTGCATTCCAATCCAGTCCTTTGCTTCTGCCTTGTTCCCTGAGCTCAAGCTCAGCAGAAGCCAGAACCCTTCCCAGGGCTGCTGGAATCCTGCTCTCCATAAATCAGGATGCACACTGTACTGCGAGGCCACAGCAAGGCACTGGAAAAGTAAGTCAGTCCCTCGGTGATAAGCTTTCAAACATCATTCCACCCAGCTCAGACCCATATGAGATCAAGCTGCTTTCCACCTGACCCCCACTCAGGGGTCAACCTTCCTCTCTTGATACTCAAGCATGGCAGAAGGGCCCTGCCACAGGGGCCAGAGCTCCAGGAAGCCATGTCCTTCTCTGAACCTGCACACATCCAGTATGGCTGACTGAGACAGAAGGCTTCTGAGGACCTTTGTAAGGGGGAAACATACTCACTCCATCCAGTTTACACTCACATCATTGAGTTTCTACACTGGCATCTTAGTCATCCTGAAGCATTCTAGAGTTCCTCTTTCCTTTTATTTTCATTCTATCTTATTTGCAATACTGAAAATTGATCCTAGGGTCTCATGCATGCTTGGCAAGCACTCTGCCAATAAGCTACATTCCAAGCCCATGTCCTAGAGTTTCAAATATTAATAATGTGATATTAGGTTTGGTCCTCAGGAGGGGCAAGAAAGAGATTTCTAGATGACCAGTCTTGGGATCTGTCCAGCCTCTCCCCAAGCAGATGCGGAGTCCTTCCGAGCTGGTAAATCTGTTCCAGAAGAATATCAGGACTGGTGAGGATGGCCCTGTCCACCCTTGTGCTGCCCAGCTGGGAAACCCAAGACCCACAGAGGCACTGCAGCTACTTCTGGATCCCAGAGACAGGCTCCGACAGACCTGGGGCTGGGCCTGAGCCTCTTACTGCCTGCTCTTTCTATCAAAGCTTACTGTGCCCCTCCCAGAACCCACAACCTGAGACAACTCAGCTTTTCTGGACCCAGATCAGTGGGCCAGCCCAGCCCACTTTTCAGGAGAAGCACTGCTGGGGGCCAGGGGAAACTGTGGCCAGGGCAGGACAGTGCTGTCTAAACATGCCTTGGGGCCTGTGCGTCTGGCTGGCTGTCACCCGAGCCAGGTGGGCCTCTGACACACAGCAGGAATTTTCCATTGGCGCATCCTCTGGCTGGTTGGGATCCAAGGCATTTTCAGGCCTTTTTTTTTTTTTTTTTCCACTCCAGTTGTCTCCCCTGCCCCATGAAGATACACCCTGGGGCCCAGTGTATGGGGAACCTCAGTTCTCAGGGAGGCTTCAAAGGGCCCCACTTTCTACCACCCAGAAGCCACCTGTCAGCACCTAAAACATAAGGGTGGAGAACTGTTTAAAAAATCTATACTGACAATGAAATTGGCAATCATAGAGACAGATGATATGCCTAGAATGGATCAAACACAGCTTTGTCTAACCCTGATATTATTCTACTTCTACTGGGCCAGTTTCCCAGGGTCAAGAGCCAAGGTCAATGGGAGACACCATAGCCACACCAGAAGGTCAAAAGATGAAGCTGCAGAGGAGAGCTAAGCCATCCTATGGCGAATTGCCAGGTCATAGAAGTCTCCAGAATGGACAACTAAACATGCAGGAACACATGCTTTTCTGTTTGTGTCACTCCAGGCTAACAGCAGCAGTTCCAACAGCTCCTTCTCAAAGATAAGTCCTGTGGGTTGCCCACCTGTAAGGGACCTGTGCTACTCACCACAGTGGTAGGAATGATTCCTGGGCACTTGACCCAATGTCAAGAGCATTCCTTGTACCATAATAAGGACCTCAACCTGGTAAACATGTGTGGAATAGAGACAGGGTGGCCACGCCCACACATTGGAGACCAGCTGGGCTGACATCAGCCTGAGTTCTGTGAGATCTTTGTCCAATCATACAGGAGGCCACAGGGTATAGCCATGCACAGGAGGCTTTTCCCAAGACTCTGTGCCTGGTGATTGGGGCACTAACTCTGCCTGCAGGGCAAGTTCAGTCAAGCGGAAAAGGATGACCTTCCAACCTAAATGAAATTTTGTGGTATCCTCTTCTGGACCCTGGAAATGTTTCCCAGAGTTGTAACCAACTCCCCAGAGCCTGGACCTTCACAAAGCTGGTCCTCTCGGAGACTCCAGCCTGTCCTGGGAGGTGGGGAAAGTGATGACAGGAATTGCTGAAACATGTGCAATCTCCTACCACCACAAAATTCCTAGAGCCATGTCCCCAATTACCAAGCCAGAGTTCCCAAAATAAATTTTGTGAAATAAAATCAAGGAGGCTTCAGTTGGAGAAAATTGTTTCCCATGGTCAAATCAGTTTGGGGAAGCAGGTTAAAGCAGTTCTGGTCCCTCAAATGTATTGTGAACTTCTTGCAGAGCTCCAGATGGTAAGTCTCAACCAGAGATGAATTTGTCCCCCAGGGGACATTCGGTAATGAATTTAGACATTTTTAGTTGTCACAACTGGCAGAACACTACAGGAGTAGGTACAGTGGGTAGAGGCCTGTATGCTGCTACGTATCCTATGATGCCTAGGGATAGCCCACAACTGAGGCGTGTCAAGCCCAGCATGTCAACAGTACTGAGATAGCCTTGTTCTAGGGCTTTGTGAGCTCCTAGGGCCAAGGTCTAGGGCCACAGTGTAGATAACATGATCATTCTTTTCACCCACTTGGCACCTGCTCTTCCTTCTTGTGTTTGAGGTGAAGGAAGCTGCAGTGCAGAAGCTAAGAGCACGTGACCCTCACTGTTCCTGCCTCTCTTGCAGCTAAGGAGGCAGGTCTATGACTTCATTCCAGACTCAGTTGTATTTTCCCAGGCTTAGAATCCAACATTAAGATGCAGAGTCTCTGCAAAGCCCATCGCACAGCAGCGAGGGTAGTGGTGACAGCAGTGACCGTCTGTCTCCAGAGGCTGTGTTGGCGGTCACTCTAGAGGAGCCATCCAGGGCTAGCAGAGCTGCTGGCCAAAGTCAAAGTATCTGTGTAGCAGTAGGGTCTCCCAGGGACAAGTCTTACAGTGTGACTTTGGGTGTTGTTCTTGGCTGCTATGCCTCTGACCTTAATTTCCTGACTCTCCAGGAGATTATTTGAGCTGCTCCGGGTCCTTAGAATAACTCCTTTCTAAGTTTAAATTAGGAGAGTTGGCTTCTTCAGCGTGTGACTAAGGGCTAATTGAGTGGGACTAGTTCCCTCAGATATATCCAAGCACAGAATTCTTTCTTTGGCAAAATACCTCAAAAAACCCTGTTCTCTGAGCATACTTTGAGGAACTTCAACCAAAGTTGAAGAGTCGACTAAGGATTCCAACAACCTCTGCTCTTCCAGCTAGACCCAGACAGCTGCAAGGCCAGGCTCTTCCCCAAGCCCAGAGCAGTGGAGGAGCCTGACATCTCTCTCTCTTGGTCCCAGCTGAGCCAATTGCTTCTCCACAATGACCTTCCTCTCCGATGCCAACAAGAGTGGAGAATAACCGCAGCTGGCTGCAGCCTCAAGAACCAAAACATAATCAAGGCATGGAAGTGACTGCACTTGTCAGATGAAGATGAGAGGAACTGAAAATGTGCATCTAAAGTCTAGCGCTTGATTGGGGTGATGCTGTTGTCAGGTTGGAGGAAGATTTAAGAAGAAGTTTGAGGATTTGAGAATCTCAGAAGTCAGAAGTCAGGAGGGAAAAGAGGAACTTTTAGGGAAGGTCTGGTCCCCGCTCACAGGAGGGTGGCACTCTCTCAGGGGATTCTACGTCCAGATTTCACCAAAAGTGCTGAGTCTCATTCCAGCTACACTTAAAGAGAGCATGTTCAACCTCACTCATTAATTTTCTTAATGAATATCTGTGGTGTGCTAGGTACTGCACACATGTGAAGGGTCAGTGTTAAAGACATCTGAAGCTGTTCGTGCTGCTAGGAGCCTGTGGCCTGCCGGGAAGACTGCCATCTAGTGCATACAGCACAAGGAACATTTCACTCAAAATGGCGCTTTACCATAAGGGCATGAAAGAACCTACCATGAAGGAGTGAACCCTTTCTGGTGTCACTGAGGACTCTTGGAGAAGGGACCACTAGAAGGGGTAGAGTTTACCTGGGAGCCAAGATGGAAGAAGTATAGTGGGGGTAGGACTCCAAAAGCCAGAGGAAAGGGCAGGCAGGTGGGCCTGGAAGCCAGCCTAGGAAAATGGGAACAGCTGACTCCATCAGGGCCTACAGGCAATGAAGGCCATCCCACCTCCACCCTGAATGCAGTGGAAACCATTGGAGGGTTCTGACTGGAGCAACGTGATGTAGGACTGAGCAGAACCAGAAACTAGAAAATATAGCATAGTTGCTTCAGGGACTGAAGCAGATGAACAGAGAAGTATATTGAAAAGAAAGAGGGGCAGAAAGGGAAAGAGTGGACTGGAAGATGCTCCTACTGTGTGTCCAGGGCAGCATAGGAGCATTGCATGTGATGATCCTTAACTGCAGAGCCGAAAGAACCACAGAAGCAGCCCTGACCCTGCTTGGAGCAGTGCAGAGACTTCCCTCCTCCATCATGTTTGTGTCTCCGGCCTGAAGTCTGTCAGGAGACCCTGACAGAAACAGGGGAGGCAATGGAGAAGCCAGGGGTGAGAGCAGGTGGGAAATTAGGAAGAGCACCTGTCTGCACAGGAAGAGCAGCTCTGCAGGGCGGACTGGCAAGAGTATTAGCATCACCTTCTCCAACCAGCCCTTCTCCACATGAGGAAGCCAAGGTCCAGGGTTCAGCAGCTGAGCTAGAAATAGATCCTGGCTCCTTGCTCCTCCTTTGTGGCTCTGGCTCTGTGGGCAGCTCCAGGTGTGTGTGTGTGTGTGTGTGTGTGTGTGTGAGAGAGAGAGAGAGAGAGAGAGAGAGAGAGAGAGAGAGAGTAAACACAGGCACCTGTGCACATGTCTATGTGTATGGCAGAGACCAGGCCATTCAGCTCCATCCATCTGTAATTCAGGCTGGCTGTGATGTCGGCATGAATTAAGATGTTTATAGAAATGAAAAAATAAAGCTTAGGAAAGAAGTTAATCTCTATATGGGGGGGTCCCATTTCAGAAGGTTGGTGTCTTGATTTTTTTAATCCCTTTTCTGTTTTATTCAAAGAGGATTTGGTGTTCCCAGTCCCAGCTGGGAGCTTAAGAAAACAGAACAGTGTTTCTCTCAGCCTGCTCCCTGTCCCCACAGCTCTAGGGTGACAGGATTGCCTGGAGCCTTGCCTGGCTCAGGCCAACACTGTACCTCAGTTTCCCTGTCTGTATGAGGCCTGAAATTTCCTTTCCTGTCCTTTTTCCCACTCTTGGAGATAAGTTTCCCTCAACCTAAGAGCAAAAGGGCAAAGACACTGGGACAGGAATCAGGATTTACAGTTGAAGTTGTCAAGGAGACCTGTCCTGGTGGTTAAGGGACATCCAAGCCTCTGGATGGGCCTGGAGGTGTGTGCAGGGGAGAGAGAGGAGGAAACTGCACAGGCTGCTGTGAGTTTGGGGGGACAAGCCAGGTGTTCTACCTCCTGTCTACTGATGGTGTGAACCTTAGATGTGTAGGGATGACATCACAACCACATTACACTGGATAAGCTCTGGAAACCAAGTGTCAATGCAAACAGGAGAGCATATTTCCAGCAACTCCCTTAGCAAATGGACAGAGAGTTTGATGTGGCTACTTGTACCCTCAAGTCAAGTCACTGGAGATCAGCTCTCCCCTGGAACTTCAGACCCTCAACCTAGCAGCTCCTTCACCCCAAAACCCAGGTGAGAAACCTATACTCTACAGGGTCGCATGAGGTGAGTAGAGCTCTACCCAGAGCCAAATGTGGTCCCAGAAATCATGAAAACAAAAGTACAAGTTCCGGTCCCTCCAGATTCCCAAGGTCAGCACAGATATCTGCTCCACCTCATGCCCCAGCTGCTACCAGGATCTTCACCATCATCTTCGCTACTTGGGAATTTTTCTCAGAGGGAAACTTGGCAATAGGAATGGAACTAGCTTAAGCCTAAAGGCCTGCATCACATTAGACTGGGCCCTTGCCTTCTCTGAGCCTACCTTTCCTCAACTCTTAAGTGGTACCCTAGCCCAGCTGGGCACCCCCACCCCACGCAGCTCTCTTTGCCACTGTTTGCAAACTCCAAACTTTGGGGTGCCTCCTGAGTCTCTTGCTTCCCTCTGATAAGCTCAGCCCTTCCTCAAACCACCCAGCCCAGGCTGGGCCCTGGAAGTCCCTTTTCCCAATCAGATCAAGGGGAATGGCTCCTTTCCTGGGCTGTGATGTGGGGCTGGCTTTTCCCACCTTTTATCGTCGAGGAAGGAGGGACAGAGGGCCATGATGTGCCAATCTGATCGAAGGGACTGTGTCTTCCCTTGTCTCATTTAGTCCTCCCAGTCCCCTGAGTAGGAGCAACCACAGCTTCAACTATGTGCTGAGAAAGAGCAGGACCTATCCAGCGATGCAGGCCCAGAACTTGTGCTCGTCCTCTGCCTTATGCTGCCTCCTTCGATCTGCTCTGGAGAAACAGGGCAGCATTCTCTGGCCAGGAGGCTGTCATGGCTCAATTCCTCAAGCAGTTATTAATAGACCAGGGGGTTTGTATGGCAGGGTATTAGGGAGCAGAAGAGGACCATGGAGCCTATGGGGGAACTGCCTTTTAGCCTGGGGCTTGGCGTTCCATCCCTCCTCCAGGACAGTGTCAGCCCATCAGCAGACACCCCTGGGCCTCTGGCAGCCGTTTTCCCGCTTGTCCTTTCAGATCCCGCCAGTTACAGCTCATTCCTTTGGCGCACATTGTTCTTTAACAACATCACTTTTTCCATCTCCCTGACGGCACTGTGCCCTTCCGCCTGAGCACTGCCTCCCAGCTGACCTCTGTCTCGCTGACACGCTGTGCTTTCCATGCATTACTGGACCGCACTGTCTACGCATCATGGTTGATCTGTGCAGCTCAGAGCCTGGGTCCCCACCCCGCCCCCACCCGCCTCAAAGCGATGACCAACCCTCGTCCATTGTTTGGATGGCTCTTTCCCTTCACAATTCCTGGGTGCCTAGAGATGTCTTCCTTCTCCCAGGCACCGAACTTCAAGCACCACAGCACCCTTCCCTTTGTGTACAGATGTGGAGACCTTCTAAGTCCCTGTGCCAGGGCTGGGCCTTGCATAGCTCTGCCCCCACCCCACCTCCACCTCGGATGGGCCCCCATCTGTTCACTGACAGTCCTCTTTCCCAGCCCCTTTGTGTGCTAGAATCACTGGACCTTGCCCACATCTCCACTCAACCTCCTACTCAAAGTCAAGCATGTGTTCCTCTGAGGTAAACCCAGGTGCTGAGTCCTGGCTCAACACCCCACCTTCTCTTCTGAGCTACTCGTTCATTCGTGTGACAGTATTTTTCTAAGCTCTAACTATGTGCAGCCCAGTGTTGACAGCACCTTCTGTTTTATTCCCCTGCTATTGCCTGGCTCCACCCTGTCATTTTCTAGAGAGGAAGCGTGGCAAAGGAAAAACAGGCAGGAAGCAGGCCGATCTTGGTTTCAATCCTGTGTCTATCTAACTGTAAGAGCTTAGACAAGTTGCTTTACGGGGAGCCTCAGTTTTTCTATCTATAAATTAGGAATGATATGATTCCTAGAGTTGCTGGGAGTGCTAAGTACATTCACGTGTGTGCCTGGTGTGTGTGTGTGTGTGTGTGTGTGTGTGGCATAAAGACAAGAAAGGGCCTGGGAGCCTGGTGCATTTGGAGGGAAACATGAAGAATAGAGAGTGGCAGAGGCAAAGATCCCTAAGAGAAGCAACAGCGATGAGGCTGGAAAAATGGGACTCAAGCCTGGCTCCATGGATCAGGCAGAACCAGTGAAACTGTGATCTCATCCTGTGACACTGCTGCTGGGCACCTTGCATGTCCCCTTCACACCCATGTAGCAATACATATTTTTGACTGGCACTCAAGGCTTCCCAGCACCCTCCCAGCCTAGCCCTCTCTCCTGTCACCCCCAGAAGGTGGCAAACAAACTGTGTCCTTCTCTACAGCTTCCTCTTGCAAATGATCAGTGTTGGACTGAAAAACAGAATAATCCAGGCTTGCCTCAGGGCACCGGGCTGCATCTTGTCTCCCTCCTCTTCTCCATGGAGCCCGAGCCAGGAATGTGGATTGTTCTCCACCCCTGCCCCAAGTCAAGGTTGTATCTCACTACCTGTCCCCACCTTCATAAGCCCTTGATGTTTGTGGCCCAACAAGGCCACCAGTTACCACTCAATGCCAGGGTTCCTCTCAGAGGACAGCCCAAGGCTCTCACCTAATCCTGTGGGTACTGAGATCACCAAGGACAGAGAAGGTGGAAGACAGGTGGCCCTGCAGACCACTTCAGCAAGGCCACCCTGCTCCCAAAGCCACAGACACGAAAATCAGCACAGAGAGAAGTTTCAGACTATGCAGGGCCTGGGCAGCAGCTGCCAGCAACATCTCCACCTTGGGATGGAGTCATACCTTCATTTTACATTCACTACCTCATTAGAATCTTTCTGGCTGTACATGGGGCAGGCTCTGTCGAGACTGTTGTCCTCGTGTCCTTGGTCATAGCTCAGAGAGGCTGCCACTGCAAAGATCTCTTGCCTTCTGGTCCCTTCTCCCACACTGCCATGCTGGGAGTGTGGGTCACACCAGTCATTTGGTACCAGCTGGGATGTTTAAAGTCCTCCTCACCATCCTTCTAGCATCCAAAATCCTTTCAAGAGGTTCTTCCTATGGAGAAGCAAATTACCATGTGAGTAACATGGACAGGCACCCACTGCCGTGGCCAGCGTCCCCCACCTCCTTCTTGTTCCTCCCTCCTTTCCAGGACCCCTCTTTCTTATTTCTCCACACTCTAACATGACCTAATTTCCCTGACAAATCTGGGTCCAGAACCCACTGAATTATGGTCAGCAAAATCATGAATGTTTTGAGTAGAAGGACATTTCATAAAATTTCTAGAGGAAAAAAAATAAAATACCAACAGGACATCCATACACTTTAAAAATATATTAAGTCAATTTGTTTTTAAAATACTGACTGAATAATTTGATCCCCCAAGACAAACTGCCATGTTTGGGGATTTCACACATGTTTCGTCTAGCCATCCAGCTCATTGGAACTTGGATTAGAATCCAAACCAGTCGGCCGGGAGGTGCTAGAGTTTTAAGCTTGGAAAGGATCTTCTTCTATCATCCCATCTATTCATGTGATAGAAAAAGTGAGGCACAAGTGGGAGAAGCGCCTTCTTCAATGAAATTTAGCTCCTTAGTGGAAGAGCCAAGTGTTAGCCCAAGTCTTTGAAATGCTTCCAGTGATGCTGCCCCACACAGCAGCCTAAGATCTGGGACACTCTGGAAGAGCTGAGAAGTCCACTTGGGGAGTAGCCTTGCCCTCAGATGAGCCTGCCAGGCCTGTTCCTGGGCTGCTTTGATGTCCCTGCTCATGCATGTGTCTGGCTCAAACGGCTGTCCCTTTGGACTGCTGCAAGGGGCTGATTAGGTATAATTGCTTTGCCGAGAGCAAGCTATCTGCTTAATAGAATCAGCTCCCAGTAATTAGCCTACCAGGGGCCCATTTCCCCTGCTGGAGTCCCAGGGCCTGCGGGTCCCCACCCCAACCTGTGCATGTTGGGTCTTTGCCGGTGGCAGCATGGAGAGTGGAGGTAGGTGGTCTTTGGGCTTGGTCTCGGTGAGCCAAATGAAGGCAGTGCTAAGGAGACCGAGCAGTGAAAACTGCAGTGCAGCCCTTCCTGTGGCCAGAAGCAAGGGCATTTCCAGGTTGGGCAAAACAAAGACCCTGCATAGACAGACTGCCCCTCAGAGTTGGATTGAGCCCAGTAGAACCACAAAGGGCATCTGGGCCAGACCCAAACTCAGAATGGTTAACAAACAAGGCAAAGGCACTGCTCACAGACCTAGTACATGCCGGGCACAGTACTAGTGCCTAGAATCCACCTAAAATGGCCTCAAACCAAGAGATCAAACAAGCTACACTTGCATAGCCCTCCTGACCTGGAGCTCATTGCCATGCTGGGTAGCTCACTCCTTCCAGGGTGTGGACAGTGGTCAGCTTACATTGTGCTAAAAATGCTTTGTTGGCTGATTGTGTCAGCCTCTCAGATCACCTGCCCTTCATAGGCCACACCAAGCAAGGTTAATCCTTCCTCCTGTGACAGCTTACATGTCCCCTGCATCTTTTCTCCAGGCTGAACATCCAAGTTCTCTCACTTGTTCCACGTATATCATGCTGGTGAGGCCCCTCATTAATCTGGGTGACAGGCCCAGAACCTGCTCCTCTTTGTCGATTCCTCTCTCTCAGCATTATCTGGAGCTCAACAGCTGGGACCACAGGACTTAGAATTCCTCCCCCAGCAGGGACAATTACAGCCCTATGGAGGCCATGACAGTACCAAAGAGCACCATGCTGGCCCCTGAAGCCCTCCATGAGGAAAGACACCCCAGCCTGCTTATCAAGAGCAGGTCACTTCTCTTGCCCTCTCCTCCACCCCAAGACACTCACACTGTGCTATGCGTCTCCCAGGCACAACTCAATACTCACTGGCTGATTAATCATTGCAAGTGCTATTATAATGATTGTGTTCGGGGCTGAGAACAGGCTGCCTCTGCATGCTTCTCAGAAGCCATAAACCAGCAAAGAAGGATTTCAAGATTTGTGAGGCAGTTGACTACATCTCCGGACTCTCTTTCTTCTTTAGTAGCAGTGTTTGTCCAGAAAGACAGGCCACAGCTGCTCCAGAGTCTCCACAGAAAACAATCATAAGGGACTTGATCGTTATGATGGGATGGGTGAGTTTTGGGTATTTATTTTGTAGCTATGGATTGGGAAGTCAGGGGAGCTGGGCCTGAGTCCCAGCAGTGGTCTGTGTGCTGCAAGGGCTCCAGGTACTCGCTCCTCTCACTAGACCTTCACTTCTTCATGGATACTTGGGGGCAAGCCTAAGGTTTCCTGGGATCCTTGACTGCATACAGAGAACAGTGCAGGTAGAGTGTGGACTGGGAGCATGAAGGCTTGCGAGACAGAGTAAGGGAAAGAAAGAAAACCAGGACTGGTGCTGCAGCTCTAAGGCTCACAGACTCCTGCTTGTGTGTGTGCACACACACACACACACTCACACACACACACACACACTCACACGCAAACTCAAACACAAGCACACATTCACTGGAACCAAGCAGAAGACGCTCCTTTGATGGCCTGACTTAAATCAGATGGCTGTGTCTGTCAGGATCAGATGGCTTGGTCCTGCCCTGCCAAAGTATGGGGGGAAGGATATTTTAAGGAAGAGAGGGAAAGGAACCCAGGAGGAGAAAAAAGTGGGGAGGATAGAAGTGGCAAAATCAGAAAAGTGAAAAATACTAGTGTGGGAGAGGATGATGTGGGCAATTTTATGCCCTGCTGGGGAGAATGCTGCAGACATATGCAAGGTGACCACTGGCCTGTGTCATAGCTACAAGCCACGCAGACCCACAAACACATAAATTCGAAGATGTTCATTGAAAACTAATATTCATGGTTAGAGAGATAGAGGGCACCTAGGAGGTCCTGCCTAGGGAAAGGGGTCACTAGATGTGGGGTGTGTAGCTTTATACTAATGACTACCCACCCCAAAGCAGCTCCATGAGAACCAGTCTCGCCCACTCTCACTCACAGTAGATCCACAGCCGACCCTGGGCTGGGCTTAGCCTCACTATTTCAATCTGAGCTCTCATTCGGTCAGAAGGGACAGCCCTCTCCCCAGGTCTCACAGCTCAGTGGGGATGGAACAGAGAGGGCCAGGTGTCCAACTTCCCAGCCTGGCTCTCTCCCATGGCCCACAGAGTCTCCCTTTGCTCACAGTTGCCTTTTGTGTTTGATCTGGGCTTGAGATGTTAAACAAACAGCGGCTCTTGACAAATGAAAGCTGGCCACAGTGGGACCAGTTATGCTCTGTAAAGCCAAGCTAATCCTTGACTTCTCTCCCTATAGAGATACACCATGGAACACCTCAGTCACATCCATAGCACACTGGATCAGACCCATCTGTGACCACCACCCCTGGCGTAGTGCTCTGTGGCTATTTCTTCTGCTGCAGTGGCTCCTGAGCCCCGTTCTTCCCTCCAAGTCCTGCCCCTTTCTGATGCTGGGACAACTCTGGGTACCTCTTCCTACAGTGAACCATGGGTCCAGCCAACCTGTTCAAGTCAGCCACACTGACTGGCAGTGGTGAAAGAGTGTTTGCAGAGCACTTCTCTGCACTGGCTGCAGTGCTAAGGGCTAGGTGTCCAGACACAAAGAAGTCTTGGTCCTACCCTGTGGAACTTGTGTCCAGACAGAGTGGATAGGAGTTTTCACACAAGGCCCCAGTCACGCAGGGTAGAGTGTCAGCCTGTCTGACTCAGGGTCACATCTAGACTTCTAACTTCACTGCTCCTGCCCAGCTTCTAACCAAATTGTCCTGTAAGCAAAGCAGAAAAGCAGTGAACAACAGGGTCTCTAGCCACATTCTCAGCTGCTGCGGCATGAGCACTGCTGTTCACAGGGACAGGGCTTTCAGGGGCATCCCAGAACATCAGAAAGGGAAGAGACCCATTTACAAAGTTAACCCTTTCATCATATGAAAAGAGAAGCTGAGGCATGGGGAGACCGTGCAGCTCTCCCAAATGGGCCAACTGCAGTTCAGTGCCCTCTCTGTTGTCCTGTGCTTCCTTGGAGCTTTGGACACTCTTGTCTGTCTTTGCCCTCCCTTCTCCCTCACTCAGCATCAGAAGTGTCCATCTGCAGTGCCTGAGTCCTTCTGCCTGGGACTTGGCCATCTGTGACCCTCTCCCTCTGACACTGCTAGTCCTGAACCCAGTGGACACAGGATTCTTCAAGGCCTTCATTTGTGTACTGAGGACCTAAAGGAATAGGTGATCAGCTCTGAGGTGCAGGGTCAGTGGAAGAGCAGCAAGAAGAAGGCTGCCCACCCTGGAGAAAACAGCAGGCCAGGGGGAAGACTGAGATTAACAGGCCCACTCATCTGGGCATAGGCAGAGTAACCATCTGAGTGGGAACTTTGAAGAGAAGTCTGTAGACACAGAATGTAGTCAGAGGTTCCAATCGGAGGCACTGAGGGAACGCTTCAAGGGAAGGAGTGGCCTCTGAGCTAGCTCTTGAAGCCTGAATAGGAGCCCAAAAAGCAGCAGATGGGAGAGACCAAGAGATATCAGCATCCCAGCTGACAGGAGCCAATAAGTCCTGTGAAGAATGAAAGTTCTCGGATGTGTTTGGAGCTTGGAGAGGAATGGAGTAGGAAATAACCTGGGAAATAATTGTGTTGTGTTTATAACGAATGCAATAACTAATAATAAATTCTCCCCAACTTATCCCAACTGTTAGTGTCCCTTTCCTGACAACCTAGTCTTCAGAGAAGTGCTTAATTCTTGTGAGAAGCAGGGAGCAGGCATGAACAGACCAGGAAAGCAATGAGATGTTGTATGTGAAGGAAGGGTGGAGATTTCCTGGTACAAAAACCTCCACTTACAGATGTACAAACCTAGGAACAAGAAGGAGTGACTGACCTGAAATGCCACAGCAAGCCTGAGGCAGTGACAGGCCAGACTTAAGCAGCTGTGGCGGGTCCAAGACACTCCTTTCCACTTGGAAAGAAGGGTGATGGGCCACTAGTTCTTTGGCACAATCCAACCAGATTCAGAGCAAGAGGAGAAGATTCCTGCCTGTAAGTCTGGGAGCCACTCAGAAACCTATACTGCACCAGCATGGCCCCATCCATGTTCCCCTCAAGGACAGATGGAGAAAGAGCAGGAAAAAGACCAGACTCTTGGACTCCACAGCCACTACGGAGGCTGTCCTCATGACAGATGTTATTGTTCCATACACAGTAGGTGCTACATGGAGCATGAGCCCTGCTCCCCTCACTCACTGTGCGACCTTCAGTGACTCCCTTCCTACTCTCTGGGCCTCAGTTTCCTCATCTGTAACATGAGAAGGCTGAGCTAGATGATCTCTAAAGGACTTGCCAGTCCTGAAGTGCTGTGAGAACAAGATTCATCATTATTAATAATAAATGCCTTACCCCCAAAGAGAATTTTTTTCCCTTTCCAAAGCTCTTTCACTTCTAATATCACCTCTCATCTATCCAGTGGTCTGGCTTGGCAGTCAGTGTGTGCAGACCTGGACACACAGCATCCCCCACCCTGTAAGCAGGTCTCGCAAGCCACTTGTGCATCTAGATGCACTTTAGGGAAGGTAGCTTCTGGAGTAATTACGACTGGAAGCCAACACATGATAGTACATAGAGCGAGCTTGTTGCCCACCCTTGCAATGCTGGGAAATATGGATCTTTTCTTCTAGTGAGACAGAAGATGCCAGGGGAAAAGGCTGTAATAGGCTGAGGCTGAGTTATGGGCAGCTTATGGCTGCAAAGAATCCAAGACCTTCTTTGGTGAAGAAAAGAGACAATGACTCCAAACTCAGGGCCTTCCCATCAGGCTCTGCTACAGAAACCCAAATCCTAGAGAGCTAAAGTCACCAGAGGCTCGCATATCCTCTCACTTGCACACATGTGGCTTCCTTTGAGCCCTTAAAACCAACTCCCTGGATAGGTAGAGGTGTATAGTGATCTATCCCATTTTATAGATAGAAAACTCAAGGCTTAAACAGTCATGAAGAAGAGAATGGGTCTTGGGAGGCAGACAGACTGACCTCTTCCCAGCTGAGTGAGCTTGTAGGACCACTTGTGTTGCTGTTAGCCTCAGTGTCTCCATTTATAAAACGGTCATAAGCATAAGAAAGCCTCCCTTTCAAGATGGGGAGAGACTAGAGATAGCAAATATAATGCACCAAAACAAACACCCAGCAGAATCTCCATAAATACTCATGGGATGGAGAGCAGGTTTGAGGCACTTCTAGTACACCTTTGGAGAAGTGCAGAGCCTGGTGGTGATGGGCCAGCCCAGGATGTGGCAGATGGCATCCTCATTTCTGGTTAACTGTCACCTGAGCCTTCTCTTGGCTTTGGGCCCCTCCCATATCTCTCCGTGTGACTGTGCCAGGGTCCCGTGAAGGACCTCCTGACTTTTCTTTGCATGGATATCTGCATTCCAGTCATTCTGCTCACCCAGACATCCAAGTCTAGAGCTGTTCTGAGGGATCATCTGCCATGACACTTCATGGGGAGATAAGGACAGGAGGCTCTGAAAGGGACAGCCACACCTCATGTGAGGTCTCACTGACAGTGCCTCCTTGCCACCATGGTGGCCATGTCAACAAATGAAGAAATGGAGACATGGGGAGCCTCCACCCCAGTTCCTCCAGTCTGTCATTAAACCTGCTCATCTGAGCCCCACCTGCCCCATTTCAGTCAGGTCTCAGTCTTGTGGTTACCCCAAGCCGGCATCAGCACCATCCCGAGCCCTCCAGGCCATGCTGTGGAGGCCAAGCTAGAAGTCCCTGGGGAGCAGAGCCCAAGTCCACAGCTGGCCCTGGTGGTTTCTCAGGCCCTGCAGTGGGGACAAGAATGTGTATGGGGAGGAAATCCTAGCTGAGTCCCCTGCTGTCACCAACTCACAATGTGGCATTTCCCCTCCCTATGCCTCAATTTCCTCATCCACACGTTAAGGGGCAAGGCAGCAAGGGCCTAAGTCTGCTCCAGCTACAGTGAAACATGCTGCACTTCAGCTGGAGGGTGGAGGAGGGGGCTTGCCTCGCAGTCCCTTCCCTTCCCCTGATTTTCTGTAGCATCAGTTTATCTGCAGCTCTCTGGAGCTCTGTGTTCCTGCTGGTTCTTTGCCGGGCCCTTTGCCCCGGTTTTCTTTCCTGGCTTTTTTTTTTTTTTTTTTTTTTTTTTTTTTTTTTTTTTTTTTTCCTTATTTCTGGACCTGTGACTACCTCTGGTTGTGTCTCCTTGCTCACACACGCACGGCTTTCCTAGGTCTTTCCTTGCCTCCGTCCCCCTTTATCCCCCTTTCTCCCCTTTTCTCCGTAGTTATCTGTGCTTCCGGGTCTAGTTTTCTCTGGGGCTGGCTTGCTAGGTCTCTCGTCTCCTCCTCTGCTCCTCTCCCCTCTGCCTCTCTCTCTCCCTCCCTCCCTCTGTCCTGCCCGGCTCTCCCTCTTGCTCCCCCTGCCTCCCCCCTCGGCGCGGCTCCCCAGTCCTTATTTGGCTGGGCGGGAGGGCTGGCGGGAGGAGGCGGCCGGCGGCGGGCGGCGCAGGGCGGGCGCGG
>NW_004524595.1:5506382-5513484 GCF_000260255.1 Octodon degus | reverse complement strand
CGATGAAGCGGCAGAATGTGCGCACGTTGGCGCTCATCGTGTGCACCTTCACCTACCTGCTGGTGGGCGCCGCGGTCTTCGACGCGCTGGAGTCGGAGCCGGAGATGCTGGAGCGGCAGCGGCTGGAGCTGCGGCAGCAGGAGCTGCGGGCGCGCTACAACCTCAGCCAGGGCGGCTACGAGGAGCTCGAGCGCGTCGTGCTGCGCCTCAAGCCGCACAAGGCCGGCGTGCAGTGGCGCTTCGCCGGCTCCTTCTACTTCGCCATCACAGTCATCACCACCATCGGTAACTACTCGCCGCGCGGGGGGCGGGGGCCGGGGACGGGGGCCGGGCAGTTGGAGCGGGCTGCGTCGGGGTCCTCGGCGGCTAGGGGCTGGGCGCCGAGCCCCACGCCCCGGCAGCTCGAGTCTAGCCCGGAGGGTCTGCCTGCGGGCACGGGACTCGGGGGAGGCGTCGACTGCCAGCTCCAAACCTAAATCTCCGGCCGGGCCAGACCTAACTTGGCCCTGCCGGGCTGCGCGAGAACCCCAGGGGACCCGAAGTGTGCGAGAGGGGCAGGAACAGCCGGCGGAGGCCGAAGGAGGAGGGGTGTGGCCGGGCTAGGCCCTGAGCGGGGCGCGGGGTAGGAGCGGCGGGAGCGCGCGACTCCTCCGGGCCCTGCGCACGGGCTTCCGCACCCGGGTCTACACCTGCTGGGCTCCAGGGCGGCACGGAGATGCCAGTATTACTCCGTTGCACTCTAGGCCAGTCTGTATGCCTGAAACACCCTGTAACTGCGGCTGTGAGCGCTGCCTGGGGGAGTGTGTGTGTGTGTGTGTGTGTGTGTGTGTGTGTCTAGCTCCAGGAGTTTGGGTACCACCAGCCAGTGCCTGTAATTTTCTTAGGGTGGCAGAGCTGGTGCTGGAAGCCAGATAAAGCCCTGTCAGCCTCTCCACTGTCCCAGCAAAACAATCACCTCACAGGAATGGCTCCAGCTCTCCCTTCCAAGCCAGGACAGATCATTGTGTAGGAAGCCACACACGTGCCCAGATCCTGTGATGACACAGAAGCGCACACTCAGGTGCACACAGGCACACACAGGACGTGCACACAGAGCAGAGCACACAGATGGATGTCCAGCAAAGGGATCTCCAGCCAAGCCTTTCATGGTGCTACTCAAGTGTCCAGGAGATTAAACACTTTGCCCACCCCAGAGACCCTATAATTCCAGCCCAGCTCCACCACCACCCCCTGTATGACCTTGGACAAGTCCCTTCCCCTGCCTGGGTCTCCTGCTCATGTCCAGACAAGGAGAAGTTGGCCAAAATGATCTCAGAGGCTCTTGCCAGTCCTGATGTGCTCAGATTCTGAGATTGGAAACCCACCTTCCCCCAAAGCCCATTGGGATGCCTCCAGGAGCTGTTTCTTCCTCTTCCCCACCTCTTCTTCTTTCTTTGACCCTCTTTGCTTTGGCTAGGCTCCCAAGGGTTCATTGCCATTTGGCTTAGCTCATGACAAAATGGCAGTGTTTTCCTGGGAGTTGACAGGAGACAAGGGGGTAAAAGGCAGAACTGGATGCTGTCTATCTGCTGCAGAACTGTGTTCTGAGGTTCTGCTTCCCTGGAGACCTGAAGCTTGCCCTAAGTGGGGCCTGAAAGGAGCGACTGGCCCAGCTCTGGGGTCCTGGCCCTCTCCAGAACACCCCATTGCCACCTACCTGATCTCAGGAGGTGGTCAGCTATTTGGAGAATCAGAAAGCATCCCTAGAACTTACGTGCATCATCCCTCTCTACTGCAGCCCATCTGTCCCCTGAGAACACCTTCAATATGTGTGTCCGACACACCTTTTTCTCAGCCTTCTGTTTATCTGTCCATACTAACCTTCTAGGTGCAGTCAGATCCTGCCTCTTCCTCCAAGTCTCCCAGGCCACTGCTCTGGGATCACTGCAGGGTTTACTGTCAACACCTGGGTGACCATTGCAGGCTCCTTTAAATGCTATGTACATGTTAGGGAATGTGCTTTGTGTCTTTAGCCACACTATAATTAATCTCCATGTGCGCAGAGTCCTGTAGGTCGTGTTACTGAGCTCCCACTGCCAGCGTGGTACTCAGCGGCTTTGAGCCCTCAGAGAAAGCTATTGATGAGTTTAAGGTGTGTAGAAACCAAAAGGTATTGCCCTACTCACTACCCCTGCTGTTGTTTCCCAAAGTGCTTGTGTCCTGGCCTAGGGAGATGCTAAAAGCTCAGGCTAGAAGCAGAGAATGCATCTGACAATTCTTTATACAGTGCTGGGCAAGAAGGATGATCTCAAGCCACTGTCTGGGTGTGGGGTCCTCAGACTTGCTCTTCCCAGTCTCTGCACCACCACCCCCCCCCCAAGCATCCCTCACTGTTTCTCACCTACAGCTAGAGGGTTGTCACAGGGGCTGTGATCTAAGAAAACCTTACCCGGGCAGTGATGAGATGGCTGGAAGGGATGTGTGTTAGATTGATCCTGACCTAGAATTGAGGGTCATCAGGCCTGTCCCCCCTTGGAACCTCTAGTGGGGAGTCCCACTAGGATGAAATAATGAAAGAACCTCCTATTCGCCTGGTACCTTAGTGATCACAGTGCTTTCACCTCCTGGTTGACTCTCAGGCTTCACAACTCTCAAGGTGCCAGGGCAGGCACTGCTAGCTCCATTGTACAGGTGGGGGGGTGGGTGATGGAAAGAGGACACCCCCTCCCCGGAGCACCCAGCCAGTGAGCAGTGGAGTCGAAGTGGGAAGCTGGGTCTTCCGACTCCAAGCCCAATGCTCTTTTCCTGCTGGTCTCTTGGCTGCTTCTTTTGCCTCCATATGCTGTGAAGCCCAGACCCAGCCGGGCCTGGCAGAGCCTTGACTTGCTTAGTGATGCCAGCTTGTGGGGCACTCTCGGACAGCTCTGATTGGTGGAAGTTGGCAGGGTCAGACTTAGTCATTCACCTGGTTAGTCACAGTCTCCACTGACTGCCTGCACGGATTCCTCCCGCTCCCCCATTCCTAGCCTCCCAACCAGGAAACCCTTGCTTCACTGTCCCCCCAAGTTCACCAAACACGAATGGAAACTCTTTCCTTGGGAAACCTTGCCCTCCCTAGCTGTTGAGTCATCAAACTCCTCCAGGCCCCAGCCCGGTCTATTCATAGCCAGGGGCTGTCAGAGCAGGAAGGGGCCTGGGGATCAGCTGGTACCACCTCCTCTCACAGATAAGGCACCAGGGGGTGAGAAGAGTCAAGCAGTGGGGGCAGGGTGGCAAATTCTCACTCCCAAGCCCCCCACCATTCCACTTGTTCAGAATGTCTCTTTTTCAGGTTTGTTTGGGGTTTTTTATTTGTTGTGCTGGGGATGAAACCCAGGACCTCTAGCATGCTAGGCAGGTACTCTACCACTGAGCCATGTCCCCAGCCTCTGTTATTATTAAAAGTGGCAGCAGCACAACATGATTACAGCCACCATGTCCTCCTGATGCTTTGGCAGGTACTCTTCGGACACTTCATTTGTATCCCTCCTTAGTTCCAGCAGCCCTTCCAGATGAGCATTGTTACCCCCATTTGTCATTGGAGGAACCTAAGGCCCTGACTCATCCACAGCCTCAGACTCAAAGCCAGGTTCCTGCCACAATCAGAGGGCCCTGCGCTCCTGTGCCCTGCAGATGCCACCTGTTCTTTCTCCACTTCAAGAGCTCAGCCCAGACCTTCACGTCCCCAAGCACTGAGGAGCCCTCGCAGAGCACTCCAGAAACAGAGGGCTCTGGCTCCATGCCCCACCGCCAGCCGGCCCCTGGAGGCAGCACGGCCTACCTGTGCCAGCACTGGGCCCTCCTGGAGGCTGCCGCAGGCTCCCAGGTGCCCACTTTCCCACTGCAGTCCCAAATGCTTGTGGCTCTCAGGCAACCAGGGACAAGTGAGTAGGTGGAGCCGAGCAAGAAATCTGTCCTGCTCCTCCCTTGGCCTCTCTTGGTCCTCAGCCCTGAGACTGCATTCAAGCAGGTATCTCGGGAGGGCATCTGTACTGTTCACATCTTTTCAAGGAGGAAGTCCAGAAGTGACCTACCCACTCCCAAGATACAGAATCCTACAACTAAAGAGTGAAAATCAATAATAAAATGAGATAGTAAGAGAAGCTTTTAATGATGACCCACTCAGGTAAATAACTTGTTCTAGGAAACACAGTAAGTTGAAGGTACAGGCTGACTAGGACCCAGACCTTTGGGTGCCCACATTGGAGTTCCTGTAGTCAGCCTACTCTCCTCATGTCATCTCTGAGCACCAGTGCCTCGGACACCTACCACTCCCAGAGAGAAGAGGGGGAAACCCAGGTAGGGTTACCCCTGAAGCACTCGGAATTTCTTTTCTCTCCCATAAGCCAGCCCCTCTCCTTTGACCCCACCACCCATAAGCCTTCCCTGCAAGGTGATACAGGATCACAGAGTGCCTAGTATTATCTCAACCTACTCCTCACCCACCCCATCATTCCCCCACCACAAGTTTCTTAATCTCTCAGACTTTCTTGAATCATTTTATATGATGGGAATAACAATATCTACCTCTCTTGCTGAGTGTGGTGACTTGGGAAGCTGAGGCAGGAGGATCTCCTTCAGTTTGAGGCCAACCTGGGCAACATAGTGAGTTCAAGGCCAGCCTAAACTGCGTAGCAAGGCCCTGTATCTAATGAATAATAATAATAATGATGATGATGATAGTGATAATGATAATGATAATAATATCTACTTCCTAGGATTGAAAGGGATCAGGAGAAAAAAGTGTCTGGTATGAGTATGCACTTGATAAATGGTATTGGCAACTGTTACTGTTGTGGTTATAGTTTATATATTATCACAACCCTATAGAAGGGACTGCTACCTCCTCAGGTCACCATGGCCAAAGCTACCTCTGTTCCTTCCCAACAGGTGAGCACAGTAGGGTTGAGGGCCAGGAAGCTACCCACCCCATCTCCTTTTCTTCCAAATCCCACACCCCTTGCTCCTCCTCAAGGGTAGCACCTTCACTTCTGAGCAGGCAGAGCCTACAGGAAATTAGTCAGAGTGAGGCCCCCAGTGGTGGCAGAACCTGCTGTAGACTGCAGGGAGGAGGCGCACCTTCAAGCTCCACAAAGCTCTATTGCTGGTCCTCCAGGGCCCTCAGTTTTTTCATCTACAAGCTGGATGTTTGGAGCCGGAGGTCCGTGCGGCCAGTGCTCACACTCCATGGCAGGGCTCTGAGGGAGTGGGCATGAGACAGGACCGAAATAGAAGATGCACGCCTGGCCACAGTGGGGACAGGACAAACACAATAAGTATTTTCAAAGAAAACATAAACAAGCACAGATGAATGTAGTGCAAATCACCACTATAAACAGCTTTCAGCTGGCAGCACAAACGGTGAATCTGCGAGTTGATTTTGTAATAAAAAAAAAAAAAAAGTAAAAACTATTTCCCCACAGTCAGCCAGCAGCAAGGCTCCAGCAAGACCATTGTCACTCTAAGCAAACTTCAGCAGAGACCCAGGATGGTCCCCTCCCCTGTCTCCAATCCCACCTGGGGCAAATGCAACAGATGTGCTCCTGCAATCGGCCAGGTGCCTTTCCCCACCAACACCCCCACACTGCCTGGCTCAGAGAGGTTGAATTTGCCCAGCACCTCCAGAGAAATGACCAGGCCTGTAGGGGTGTCTTTCTATGGAGCCCTGCCAACCCACCCCCCATGGAGCCTCTGCACCTCCTTCTATATGAGTGCACCAGATGTGGGAGGATGGGCACCAGGGTCTGCACAGGGCACTCATAGAGCGTTTAGTCCAAACAGGAACCAGAATTCTAGCTCGTGTCCTCTCCATGCATACCAGACTGGAGAAGAGGCTTGCTAAAGGTCACACTCACAGTGATCATCAGAGCTGGGATCGCAGGGAGCCCTGTTCCCTGACCCTTCTGATAGCCTCTGGTCCTCAGGGAGCCACGTGACAGATGCCTGTCATGGCAGTGCAGAGAGCAGGCAAGTGCCCAGCTGAGGCTGCCACCTTCCGGGCTGCCCAGAAACTGCCTATGCCCGAGCAGTTCTGGGGGCTCCCAAAGACCTGCCCCTCCCTTGGAGCTTCCCAGCCCCTGGCTGCTGCTTCACATCACATCTGTGCTTGCTAGAGCCACCTCAGCTGCCACCTAGAGCTGGGCCAGTCTGGTGCAGTTACCCTCTTTGGCTGAGCATCCTGGGATTCCTCTCACGCTAGGGCTGACCTCCCTCCTTCACCCTCCAAAAAAGTTCATCCTTACCTCCCCTACTTTCCCCCTTCTGTTTCTTCCAAGGATCCCGCAATGTCCCTCAGTAAGGGGACACATCAGCCACCGGGAGTAGGACATTGGCCTTGGTGCCAGGCACTGGGTTCTTTCTCTCCTGAGATCCCTTAGCTTCTTACTATCCCCTGCAGTGAATGGCCCAACTGGTCACTTAAATGTCTGGGGCCAAGTCTGAGAGTCTACATTTCTAACAAACCCCAAGGGATGTTGATGGTGTAGATCTGTAGCCCATATTTTTAAAGGTTTTTTAAAACATTTTTTTCTGCATTTTAGGGAAGCGTCTACAGGGTATTCAGGGTCTCACTACTAGATCAGACTCATAGTGATTCTCCTGTTTACAGCCTCCCAACTGCTAGGATTACAGACACACACCACCACACCCAGTCTCAATTGCCGATTCAGCATGCCCCGGGGGCAGGGCCGGCACAGCAGGGCCAGGGATCAAAGCCCCAGCCCCTGCAACTGCTTGGAGGTGCTTTAATCCACTGACCTATTTAACTGGCCCTAAAAACATGTTTTTATTAATTAATCGCCAGTAATAACAAATATTCCAAAAATTTAAAGAGACACGCAATGGCAGCCTTCAAGATTTTTTAATACAATAAATTTATCAAATCATAAAGTAAGGTAGTCAGAATCCCCTGTTGTTCAGAAGAAGTGAGTCCCCTAAACAACATCTTAAAGGGGGAAGGTGGCAGGTGATGGAATATGTCGATGATCCCTGGGTGACTACAAGTAGGACAGGGTAGGGTTGGGGGCAAACCTGTCACACTGTAGGCATAGAGCAGCTGGCACTGATGCCTCTGCCCTAGCCCAAA
>NW_004524595.1:5497276-5506124 GCF_000260255.1 Octodon degus | reverse complement strand
GAAGAAGAAGAAGAAGAAGAAGAAGAAGAAGAAGAAGAAGAAGAAGAAGAAGAAGAAGAAGAAGAAGAAGAAGAAGAAGAAGAAGAAGAGACAAAATAAAATAACACCTCCCAGAAGCCAGAGAGGTAGCTCAGTGGTTTAAACGCCTGCCTGGCAAACACAAGGACTGGAGTTCAATCCCTTGCCATGCTGGCCCCAGGCACACTGAGCTGGCCACTCAGATTGGGCACGGTGGTGCATGTCTATAATCCCAGAACTGGGGAGGCTGAGACAGGAGGATCATTATGAGTCTGAGCTGCAAAGCAGAATCTTGTACCAAATGCATAAAATTTTTTAAAAATCCACCTCCTATATTATTTTCTTAAAGTAAGTAAGGAACAGTACTTCTCCTTCTCTTCTTCTTCACCAGAAAAATGTGCATTTGGGCCAGGGTGCTGTGGAGCAGGGGAAGAAGTGGGGAGGGTAAGTGAAAGGGGGAGAGAGCAGGGAGGGGCTTGCCACGGACATGAGGACAGCAGCCCACCGGCCCTTGGCTGTCATCCTCCTACACACGTCTGCCAGGGCTGCTCCTTAGGTCAGTGGAGAACAGGCAGCTCAGAAGGTAAATGCAAAACGCAGAGGAAGCGCCTCCCTCGTGGCTCCTGCCTGTCTTGGTCTGTCGAGGCTGCTGGAACAAAGAACTGTAGACTGACAGATTAAACAACACACGTTCACTTCTCAGTTCTGGAGACTGGGAAGTCCAAGGTCAAGATGCCAGTAGATCAGGTGTCTGTTGAGGGCCCACTCCCTGGTTTGTGGATAGCCATCTTCTTGCTGTGTCCTCACATGGCGGAGAAAGGAGTCCTTCCATCTCTTCTTAGTTTTTAAAAATTTATTTATTTATTGGATACAGAGTCTCACTAAGCAGTTCAGACTCATAGTGATCCTCCTGTCTCAGCCTCCCCAGCACTGGGATTACAGGCATGTGCCACCACACTCGGTTTCAAGGCCATCACGGCACACAGGGGGTGCTGAGGCTGACATGACATGCAGTACCCAGGATCAAACTCGGGTTCCTGCATTTGCCAGGCAGGCATTTAGACCACTGAACTATCTCCCCAGCCCCTGTCTTTTCTTATTGAAAGGCACTAATTCCATTCTTTAGGACACCACCTTTATGACCTACTCACCTCCCAAAGACCTCACCTCCATGATGGTGGCCATCTTGCTGGGGAATACAACTGAACACATGAATTTGGGGAGATACAGACATGCAATCTATACCACTGACCTCAGCAGTGAGGACAACATGGCCCCACTCATTAGAAGAGACTCAAGGTTGTTTCTTCTTTCAAGAAGGGGCCCTGATTCCTGTGGGCTGGGTCCAGACAGGAAAGGTCTCTGGGTTGCTGGGGCCCATGATCCCATAACAACAACACTCAGCATGTTGCAGGACAAATGGTAGCACAGGTTTCTGTTCTTCTGAGTCCACTGGGTCATCTGTGTTTGCAAACTTTAAGAGGAACATTAGCACCCTCTGAGCACTCAGAAACAAAGACTAGTATGTCATGGAAGGGATGTGGTAGGGCATGGAAGCCATGAATCCTGGCTTCAACTATCTGCTCGACAATTCGGAAAAGAGTCATTCTTGCTCTGAGTGTGCCCTGGGACTGAAACAACACCAGCATGCAAAGTTGAAGCTGGCCAAAGACAGAATATGCTGCCTCAAGAGGAAGTGAACTCCCCAACACAGGAAGCATATAAGCAGATTCTGGTAGAGGTCTCCTGTATAAGCAAGGCTTATACCTAACTACCCAGAGAAGTAGAACATAAACATAGATGTGCTATAAAGAATTATGTTATAGAATCATAGGGCAGACGATCAAGTTCAAATTCTATAAGGCAGACCAGGCAAATAGCTCAGTGGATTAAAGTGCCTGCAAGCAGGCACATGGGCCAGGGGTTCGATCCCTGGGCATCCTGTGCTGGCCCCACCTCTGGGGCGCGCTGAGATGGCAATTGAGACAGGTATTTATGGTGGCACATGACTGTAATCCCAGGACTTGGGAGGCTATAAGCAGGTGGATCACTACAAGTCCAATCTAGTAGTGAGACCCTGAACACCCTGTAGACCCTTCCCCACACACAAAAAAAAAAAAAAAAAAGAAAAGAAAAAAAAATCCTATAAATCAATCGGTCAAGAAAAGCAGGCTCAGCTCTCCATAGTTATGCAAATGTTGCTAGCCACAGGTAGAACTTTTTCAACTTGTCCTCAGTCTTCTGGCTTATTATACCTACTCAGATTAACTGGGATAATCTGTTGAGATCATCCTAGATCATAATCTAGAGCCAAGCTATGCTTTCTTTACTATAAGACAAGTGATTATGGACTTTAATCCCATCTGCAGCTAGATGTGGTAGTGCATGCCTACAATCCCAGCACTCTGGGAGGCTGAGGTAGGCGGATCCGAAGTTTGTTTGAGTTCCACCTGGGTCACTTATCGAGACCTTGTCTCAAAATAAAAAATAACTCAGTGTGAAGACTGTGGGTTCAATTCCCAATACTGAAAGGAAAAATTAAGTTTATAAAATGTTTTCATAGCAATCCCTAGATTTTTGTTTAAATAACCCAAGGGCTTTAGCCTAACCACATTGACACATCAAAAAGACCATCATTCTGCACACATATGGGAATGAGAGTGTGATGACCAGGGTTTAAGCTTCTTTCTGACCTTAAGGAACTCTGATTTCTTAATCTTCTGGGAGCAGCTTGGAGAGCTAGCGTTCCCAGAGAGGAACTGAGGGATGCTTTGGCCTTCTGGGTGACCTTTTCTGAACAGAACTGGCTTTCACCTTCATTTCAATTCAGTTTACCAAAATTTGCTGAGATCTCCCAAGACCTCCTGCATGCCAGACACTGCCCAAAGCACCAAGAGATGGGCACAAAAACCTAGACTCTTCCCCTAGGAGCTTGGGGTCTAGCAGTGTCATAAAAAGATGGCCTGTGTGCTAACTCTAAGAGGCCACCCCAAGGAGGAGTCTGGGAAGGTTCTTGGGAGAAGTGTGCTTTGGAGAGGCTTGAATGGTGAGTGAGGGCTTCAGCGGGTGAAGATTGGCCCCTGAGCAGCTGGGGGAGAGAACAGCCCTTGTCAGTCTTAGGGCACGGGCTCCGGTGGGTGGGCTTGAGGTAGCCAGCACTGGAGGTGACAGGTGAGGTCCAGCCTGTGCTCTGCTGCCTGGAGCCTGAGCAGCAGGTGCCCACCACCCCAGCTGAACTGATGGTGATCTTCCATCCTCTCTCCTCTTCACCTGGTCCTACAGCAGTCTCTAATGGGTGCTTGCCCTGCCTCTCTCCTTGCTCCATCTAAGGTCCCCTCGGAGCTCACATCAATCAGCCTTATTGGTGATGTGCAGGATCCCCGGGACAGCACCGAGCTACAGGACATGACATTATCACCCAGCTTTTACAAGGATGCTTTCTACAAGGACCTGCTGCCAGAGCCCCATCTCCTTTCACACACCCTCCCCAGACCTCATGTCTGGACCCTGAGCAGCCCCTCCCTGATTTCTACCCCAGGCTCTAATGCTTGGCATGGACTCAGTGTCTCTTTTCAGGAATGTGTGAGCCTCTCCTGACTATGGCTCTAATTCAGAAATGACCACCTCAGACACATGCAGAGAGTCACATTCCATCACAGATCATAAGACTGTCCATGTGGGGCTTTCTCTCAAGATCCAAACTGCCAGACCCCATGGGGCAGGCCAGAGAGAGCAACCCCAGACTCGGGCAAGGGCAGCCTCTCCTCTGAGACAGGGCCTAGTCCTCCTACCCCTGCAAAGGGACACTCTGGGACCTGTGGCTGGCAAGGGACACACAGATAGTTCCAGGCAGGAATCAGCATCTGATCCATGTAAGGCATGGCTCTGTGCAGGGCTATGCCATACAGATTTTAGACCTGAAGTGAAGCAACTGCTGTTCACAGCGCCTGCTTCAGTTTCTATGGTCACAATCTAAGGTTCCCTGCATCCAGTGTGTCTCTGGGCTGAGCTGTCATATGTACCACCTCACTCAATCCTCACACCCACCCAGGAGCAAGGCACTACTGTCACCCCGCTTTATAGACTGGGATCCTGAGGTGCAGGGCTCGGGGAATGTACCTAAAGTCACCACTGCTGGCAAGTGACAGAACAGGGCTGTGATGAGGCTCTGTAGGCACAGCCCTTGGACATAAGCTATTTCAGCCTCATATCAACCCCAAGGTGCGAGCACCACTATTCTTACTATTTCAGTAAAAAAAAAAAAAAAAAAAGTCTAGTCTTAAAGTCACTTCCTGTGATCCAGAATGAAATGTGGGAGCCAGTCAAACTCCAAAACTTTCAACCTTAAAACTGAGCTCTCTTCCTTGGAACACAGAAGAGTGCGGACACCGAGCTAATGCCTCTTTTGGTCATGCACTTGCAATGCCATCCCCCAAACAGAGTGGGAGTCTCAGTGGCAGTTCTTAAGAGGGGCCACCAGGTGAGAAGAGGGCCTTGTTGGGGAGACCTGGGCAAATTGCCTGTTCTCTAGTGTGTGGAGAGGTGGTAGATGGCCCAGTTGTGCTGGACAGGAACATTTCCCTATAGCCGCAGAGTGATGGTTTTTAGGATGCTGTTCCCAGGAAAAACTCACTAGGGTCAGGGAAAGCCAAGGGATTCAGGTTCGAAGACTCCCCTCATAATGGGAAGCCACAGCAGTGGGAGCACGGTGGCGAGAGAGCTTGTTAGGACCAATATTCTGTCCTTGGGTGGCTGGACCACCAGCCAGCTACACACCTTTGCTTTCTGGGTTTCCTTGGCATCTCAGAAATGTTCAAAGGGTATCTGAAGAAGGCTCCTCACTAGCACAAAGCCAGAACTCCTCCCTGAGCCAGACAGCAAAGTTACCAGGATTTGGTTGGCAACCCCAGGAGAAGGTCATGTTCACTCTCTCACCAGAGAAGGGGACTGAGAGGGTCTGCCAAAAGTCCTGGGAATAGGCTCTTTCTCCTCCTGCACAGCTGTAGTTTGCACTTGTTCTCAACTCCAGGGAAGGGGGTCAGTCCAGGGAAGTCCCTTTAGCATTGAACAAAATGAGGCACTCTTCCTCTTGGTCACTGCCCCAAGTCCTGAGCACTCCTCTGCCTGCTGTTCCCTGCATGACCACATAGGGTTGGCCAGGAACTCATAGAGTCAGGCCATGTGTCCTTTCTGTGGGTAGTGACAGAATTTACCTAGCTCAGTGCAGCCAAGCTGAGGAAGGTAAGGCCCACACACACACACACACACACACACACACACACCTGGCTACAAGATGTGGAAAAGCCACACCTGACTAGTCTTGACTATGAACAGTTGGGCTAGCTGAAGGATTGGGCTGACCCCGCCTGGGCTCCTCTCCCAGCACCTCCAGAGAAGTGTTCTGTCCTGGATCACTCTCTTGTCCCCACTTCAACCCATGCTGTCCTCGAAGAACTTCCTCTGTGGCTGGTCCCAAGAACAAGGCTCTGTCCAGGACCTCCAAGTCAACCTTTCAGGAATGACAGCATTTCTGAATGTGGCCAAGGTCCCCCTTATCAACACAGGAGGCCAGCGCCCCAGTGCCCCTGAGGCAGCTAGAATGCAGGAGCCTCCCTCTGGAAAGGAAGCTCCTACAACTGTCCTTGTGCTAGAGTGGAGAGGGAGCGCTAGAACCCAGAGTCTGGACCCCAGCTTCTGATGATGGGACCAGCAGCAAGAATACAGACAGCCTATCTTTGGACAGAGTCTATCCAAGGTGAGCACTGGGGGCTGCCACCCACCCCCATCCAGGCCCATTGTTGGCTCCCAAGGTGCTAGGATCATGAACCAGTTCAACCCACTGGATCTCAGGGTCAGGGACTAGCTGGGTGGGTCCTCCCAGTGGTTTGCTATCTTAAAAATGCTTATGGGGCATTGTGTGATGACATGTAGTACCTACTCAAGCTTTAAACCCTCTTAGCTTTAAACGAGGATTGTGTGCATTGGCTGGGGCTGATGCCGGCCACTCCTACAGAGTAAGAGCTCAGGTGGCAGTGGGTGCAATTACAGCAATCCTTGGGGTTGTCAGGATCCCTTGAGAACTGCTGATGCCAGAAGTCCTGCTCTCTCCCACATGAGAGGAGAGCTTGGTCAGGGGACAGAAGAGAGGGGAGAAACTACCACAGCCATTCAGCAGTCACGACAAAACAGGGCCCCCTTACTCTCCAGTGCCCTTCCCCCATTTGCCTGGTTGTTCCCAGTCTCTCCTCTGTGTTCTAGGCCCAGAGACTCAGGTAGCTCCTGTCCTCCTGGCATCTACATTTCAGGAGAAGTAGAGTCCATAAACTAAACCACAGTGTCACAGACAAACGTGGGACCAATGGTAAGAAGCTCCAGGAAGACAGGAAAGCAAAGGGATGTGGTAGAGAGGAATGGAGAAGACAGACGGGCAGCAAGGGTCATCAGAGTGATCTGGGAAGCTGCTTCCCCAGAGGGGCTGCCTAAGGCAGAGACAGGGAAGTGCCTTGCAGGCAGGAGCACAGCAAAGGAGGAGGTGCCAGGGAGACCACAGTTGGGGCATCTGAAGAACAGCAGAACAAGCAGTGTGGCTGCAGCATGCCACAGCTGGAGAAGGCAGAGACAGGGAAGAGCTGGACGCTCAGGGCCATGAAGGATCAAGAGTTTGGATTTTATTTCAAACATAGCCAAAGTCACTTGTCTTAGTCTGTTCAGGCTGCTGTAACAAAGCACCAAAATCCAGGTTGCTTACAACAGAAATTAACCTCACTGTTCTGATGTCCAGGAGGTTAAACCATGGTACAGGCAGGTTCTGGGGTCTGGTGAGGGCCCCCTTCTTAATTCTTACTTGCTAGCTGCAGCCTCCCACGGCCAAAGGGACAGGGCAGCCCCTGGAGCCTCTTTACGAAGGGCAGTGCATGCTCACACGAGAGCACCATGATGGAGTAGACCAGGGGACACCTGGGGAGTGCAGAGTATGCACTTGAGGCAGTCTTAGAAGCAGGGGGGACAGGGCTTGTCGATGGGTAAGAAGGATGTATTGGGGAAAGAATGGGGAGAAGCTGTGGGAGTACAAGGAAGAGAATAATCAAGGACAGACCTAAGTCTTTGACCCAAGCAAGTGGCAGGAGGATGAGCATTTACTAGATGGAAAATGAAATGTGGAGAATGACAAGCTTGGTAAAGAGATCCAGGACTTCTGCTGTAGACATCTGGGTTAACTTTGAGGTGCTTGTGACAAACCCATGAAGGCAGTTAGACAACTCTGCAGCTCAAGGGAAAACTCAATGTGGAGATAAAAACTTGAAAGCTCAGCGGATTAAAGCACCTGCAAGCAGGCACAAGGGCTGGGGGTTCAATCACCAGGCCTGCCCTGTCAACCCCATCCCCAGGCACAATGAGACAGCCATTGAGACTGGGCATGGTGGCGCACACCTGTAATCCCAGCTTTTGGGAGGCTATAAACAGGCGGATCTCTACAAGTCTGATCTAGTAGTGAGACCCTGAACACCCTGTAGACCCTTCCTAAAAAAAAATACAAAAAAAAATTCAAGAGCTGGAAACAATAATGAAAGTCATTGCTAGCTGAGATCACCTGGGAGAGGGCAGAGCTGCCGAGAAGGCAGAGCACCCAGGCCTCCCACCAACAATGAGAGATCTAGCAAGAAAGGAGATAGGAAGGTGTCTGGGGACACTGCTGTCCCACAGGCCAGGAGGACTATTCCAATCAGGGCACAGTACACTATGCCAGCTGCACTGGGAGGTCAAAGCAGAGGAACAGCCCAGGGATGTGGCAATGCGGTGGTCCACAGAGACACTGGCCATGAGAACAGCATCATATTCAACAGCTGAGTGCATGCACAGGGGAAGAAGGTTGCGCTGGCTCTTCTGGACTTGTTGAGCCTGCCACAGAGGGGCCAGATTTCAGGAGTGGTGGGTAGACAACCAACAGTTTCTCAGCTCCGCCTGGTAGCAGGCCCTTTCACAAAGGTTTCAGAACCTTCTCCTGCAGAGCCCAGGAGGTACTTATCATTAGATCCATTATGCAAATGAAACCCAAGGCTCAGCAAGGTTACCAGCTCAGGGCGCCCAGCCAGGAGCTCTGCTCAGCCGGCTGGCCGGAAACCCCACGCTTCCTACAGTAGCCCCCACCAGCAACCCTGCCAGCCCCGCACCACTCCCCCACCACCACCACCTCCCCATCATCCTTGTCCTTTGATCACTCCTGTCAGCTGCCAGCAGTCCTGGCCTCGGCCTCCTTCCTCTGGGAGAGCTGGGGGGGGGGGTTTGTTTTGTTTTGTTTTGTTTTCTCTGATCCCTGCAGTCTATCCTCAGCTGGATCCCATGTCCTTCCCTCCCTGCCTTGTAGAAATTCTCCACCCTCTGCCAAAGGAGGGGGCTAGCTGCAAGAACACTGGGGGCCCTGGGCCTGTAGGACAGAAGCATGGTCCTGCCTCCCTATGTGCTCCCTGGGAAAGAGCCTGATGAGCTTAGTACAGCCCCAGGCCGACTCTGAGCATTCAGAGTTGGCTCCAAAGGAGCCAGGAGTGGGCAGCCAAAAGAGCTAAGCAGTCTTACGCAGATAGGTCAAGAAGGGCTGCAGAGTACTTATTGAGAGAATGGTACAGGGGCCGGGGAGATAGCTCAGTAAAATAAGCACCTGCCTGGCAAGCGCAGGGTCCTGAGTTCAATCCCTGGTGCCTCCAAAAATAAAAGAGGGGGAGAGAGAGAAAGTGGTACAGAGGAGACACAGTGGTCAGGAGTCCTATGTAGAAGTCACAATTGGTAAAACCAGCTACCTTCCTCCCATCACTATAGGAGAGAGAGAGAGAGA
>NW_004524595.1:5495130-5497101 GCF_000260255.1 Octodon degus | reverse complement strand
TGGGCAGTTAGACAAAGTCCAGAAACAATGTGAAGTCAAGGGATAATTCCTGGTAGGATCTAGGGAGTCTGGGCTCTGCAGGCCTGGCCTTGGGCTGCCCAGCCTGAGCACATCCTCTCCTCCCTGCCTCCCATCCTGGTCCCTAGGGTGAAGGAAGTCTCCTGGGATGCCTATGGATGTTTCCTTCTGAGGACCTGTCTGGTCCCAGCTACTCCAGCAGGGCCTAGTACCTGGCTCCCAGCTGGAAGAGAAGAACAGAGCGGACACAACACCCAGGCACCATGGAGGCCGAGCTGTACCCCCCACAGCCCTGACAGGGGGCCTCAGTAGTAATTAGCTCCTCACATATCCCCAGGGTTATTTTTAAGCCTCGTTTTTCCCTGGTTTATTTTTAAAGTAACGGTGGCACGTGGCTGGCCGGCTGCCCTTCCCAGGTGCCTGTACCAATTGGGCCAGGAATAGAGAAGGGCTAGATGGGCCACTCTGTACACTAGGGTCCCCCCACAAAGTGCCAGAGTTAACCAACCCCTCACCGGGTGGCTCAAGGAAGGTTCCTGCTGAACTGGAACCAAGCACCAGACTCAGGTACCAGGTGGCCAGCAGCAGAGGACCCTGGGAAGTTCCCGCGGCAGACATTGCATGACCTTGGCCGAGTCGCCTCACCTTCAGAGCTCAGCCTCCTCATTTGTTGGCGACATGAATGGTAGTGACACTTGCCTCACTCATTGTCAAAACACTGAAGAGTGAGCCACAAATAAAAATGGCGCACAAGAGAATATCATGAATCATTCTCATCCAATTTCCCACTAGATCCCTGGAAGGCCTGTCTCCTTCCCTGGAGGAGTGTCACCCAGTCCAGGAGTCTCTCTGAGTCTCCCATTCATCCCTAACTCACCTGCCCAGAGGTCTGTTTTCACATTTTCCTACCAGATGAACCCACAAAGAATCAGAGACAGCAAGAAGGGAGCCCACCTTGGCCATGTAATTGCTGTGTGACCTTGAACAAGTGCTTGACCTCTCTGTGGCTCAGTTCCTGCGTCTTTAGATGGGATAATAATAGTTCCTACTGAATAGGGTAGTTTGAGGATTAAAGGAGGCACATATATCAGCTCACTCAGAGCAGTGCCTGGCGTGTAGTAAGCACTGTATAAATGTTAGCTAGTATTGTTTTGAATTGGGGAGGAGAAACGGTGACAGAGGCATTTAATCATTTGAATAAAGTCAAGTGCAGAGAAAGCCAGCTTGCCCTGATTCCACATTGGGGCTGGGGGAGGGAGGGGAGGCAGACAGCACTGCAAGCAGCAGCTGGAGAGGGCTGGGTCCTCGGGAGGCTGCCTAGCCTGGAGTTCTTGGCACCATAAAAAGCAAGCTGAGGACACAGTGCCCAAGCAGGCAGCCTCTGTAGGCCACGGAGCTGCGAAGTCACTCTCCTAGGAGACCCTGGCCAGGCCTAGCCCAGGTTTGACGCTGGGCTGTGAATAGCAGTGCAAATTCGGAGTCAGGAAGGCCAGTGGGGTGGCAGACAGAGGCCACTGGGAAGGAAAAGCAGTGGTCAGAGAATGGCAGGCTGGGTGAGCCAGGCTGGGGATGGGTCTCTGCTTCCCAGGAGCTATATAAAGGGCACTGTGCCCAAGGACAAGCCAAGAAAGTATGGCCGAAATCTTGGTCACTTCATTCTGCGTAAGGAGTATTTCCAACAGCATAGGGCTAAGTAGGAAGTGTGTTTCCATGGAGAAAGATGGACTCACAACCTCTGAGAAGAGTCTGTAGTCCCTGTTGCCCAGTCCCTCCAGGCCTGAAGAACAGAATCCAGAGGCTGGAGTCAGGGGTGTTTCTCTCCTATACGACAGTATGCACTTCCCACTCCCCTGGGTCTGTCCACCCTGCAGCCCAGCTGCTTCCTGCACTCTGCCCTGGGTAGAGAAAGAGTTGTGCCAAAAGATCATGGGGGTAGGAGGTGGAAGACAGGGT
>NW_004524595.1:5492328-5495030 GCF_000260255.1 Octodon degus | reverse complement strand
AGAGAGAGAGAGAGAGAGAGAGAGAGAGAGAGAGAGAGAGAGAGCCGTATGAGTGTTGGAAGTGAGAGTCCCACATCTGCAGGTTGGCTCAGAGGGGAAGAGGTCCCAGAAAATGCCTCCAGCCTGAAGGCCCTGTTGCCTAGAGTCCCTCTCCTCCTGGGCACGATGCCAGCTCTCACCATCTGAGCTCCTGAGCCCTGGGGAGGGTGCTGAGCCTAAGAAAAGCCTCCCTTCACAACTCCTGGCATCTGCTCCCAAACTCCCTGCCAGCCCAGAACAGTCTGGGCCACTCCATGACCAGAAAGGAGAATAGGGCAGGTGATGGAGCCAGAGCCCCTGTGTACAAAGGCCTCCCATGACACCTGAGCCACCTATCCAGATCAGCCCCATGCAGCTGCTGTGTTTCTGCTGTGTGCACTAGGCAAGGAGGCCAGCAGGAGACAGGCACACCTCCTGGTGAAACCCGGTGCTTGGCAATGAGTGCCAAGGGCAGATTGTGCCTTTCTCTCAGCAGAGGACAAGGAAAGGTGTGCCAGAGAAGGCATCCCCAGAGCTGGCCTCAGAGGGTGGAGGAGCTACAAGAGGGACTCCAGGATACAGCCACCCCAAAAGGAGGAGCTCAGAGGTGAAGCTGGCTTGGGGGCAGAGAACCCTTGGGACAGTGGGACTGGAATGTCAGGGAGTCCGGAGGGAGCAGACCAGGTAGGGGTGGGTCACACTGGAGATGGAAAGCCTGCGTGGTGGACCAGGAGCCCCAGGCTGGACTGTGTGGATGCAGGGAGTAAGGAAGTTTTCAGAGTATTGAGTGGCCGCTCAGAACTGTGCTGAGAAAATATATTGATATATTAATAAAGTAACCGCTCTTATTTCCTGATGCCTTCCACATGCCAGGCCTTGCACTAGGCACTCTCTATGTTGTGTTTCTTACCCTAAGATCACATGGCTACCTATTAAGAGAGGGGACCAGAGAGGCAGTATAGTAAGAGGAGCAGCAGGCCTCGAACCAGAGACACAGGCCCAATTCTGGAGCAGCCACTGAGGGTGAAAGGGCAACTTCCCAGGCTCTGTGCCCCCAAATGTAGACTGGACACCACCTGGGCCCTGTGATCTGCATGAGATACTGAGAGGACCCAGAAGGAATGCCTCTCACCACTGTAGAGTACTGTGCCCATGTGGGTCTTCTGCAACCCAGCCAGGGCTCTTCTGCTACATTGCTTACTTTGCAGTGCACCTTGGGGACAGTGTGTGGGGCTGGCCTTCCATCTGGAGTGGCTTAGCCAGGATTCAGTGCCCCCTCTGGACCAGGGCAAGTAAAAGGATTTCTGAAAGGACATGGCACCACTTAGCCAGTATCAAAGGCTGGCAACCAGAAGCCCAGACCTGGCCCTCTGGACTCTCCAGCTGCGTTGTTCCTGTAACTCTCTGCCTTCTCCCCTGTAATTCTGATTTGCATACAGCTTTGGTTCCCCTTCCTCCCAGCTAAGACTCAACTCTTTGTAGCCCTCAGCCCAGACCCCAAAGCTGGCCCAGGCCCTCAGCCCCAAGCCTAGTTCCTGGGACACAGAACCTAAATGACTCAGCCCTGCAAGCAGCTTGGACCCTCTTGGATTCAGTGTCCAATTCTGATCCAATCCACTACGGCCTATGCCAAGATGACAAGGTGCATAGGGGTTGCCATGGCCCACTGTTGGCTGGGGTTGTTATGGGGAGGACTGTTGGATAGTCTTTGTCCCCCTCATAGCCTTCTGGCCCTACGCTCCAGCCTCCATGCCTTATCTGTTCTGTATAGCTCAGGGCTGCCCTAAAGTCTCCCACAAGTCCCCCAAGAGACCTGCCAAAGACCAATCCCTGGCCAGAAAGAACTGGCCGCCCAATCTCTGGGTCCATTAACTGGCAACAAACGCAGATCAGGCCCAGATGAAAGTCTTTAGTTAAGAGAGCTCCAACCACCCTCAGCCTCTACTGTACTCAAGGCAGCAAGATGGTAAGACCAGGTCCTGTCCAAGGACTCATGGTGGACTCAAGATTGTGGCCTACTAAACATGCTACCCATGCTCTATGGACAAGTGGACAATCCAAAGATGTACTTAACAGTCAGGTGCTTTTAAAAGTACCTGGATTTGGAAGGCCAAAAGAGGGAGGTTGAGTCCTTGCATCCTAGTCCCTTCCTCCCTACATTCCATCCTCCTACTTTCCACCTGCAACTGCAGCTCTGCACAAGTGGAGACCAGGAGGTGAGTACCACCCAGGAGACAAGGCCTGAGCCCTGGACACCTCCCCAAGGCCTGTCCAAAGCCTGGCACCTCCCATGACAATGGCCTGCTTGCTCCTCATGCTTCACAGACACATGGGACTAAAAGGACTGCTGCTCTAGAGGCATTGCTGTACTTAGGGAGGAGCGGTTACACTGGCCAATGTTAGCAAGAAGGCCGAGTGTGTGGCAGAAATGGATGCTGCACAGAGAGCAGGAGATGGTCCTCTCCCAGGCAGCTTCTTGAAAGAAGACAGTAGGGGCAGGGCCATGCTGAGTGGCAAGGTTTCCAAAAGGAAAGCAGGACTTTACAACAATGTGAGTCTGAAACTGCTCTAAACAAAGGTTATTTTTGAAAATAGTAAATGACAATACAATAACCCAAAAGGAAAGGAAAGGAGAGGAGAAAAAGAGGAGAGGAGAAAAAGAGGAGAGAGGAGAGGAGAGGAGA
>NW_004524595.1:5460625-5492196 GCF_000260255.1 Octodon degus | reverse complement strand
AGGGAAGGGAAGGGAAGGGAAGGGAAGGGAAGGGGAGAAGAGAGAAGAGGAGAGGAAGTTCAGCTTCAGACACTGACCTTGATCCAACTGTAGCGACACCCAGGGCCAAATAGCTCTTCACTCCAGCTAGATGCTCACACTGACTCTGAATAACGCTTCCAGGCATCTAGAGTCATCTCTGGGGGCTGCTGAGTGCAGAAAATGCCATGCTCCCAGCCACAGGTTGGAAAGATTGCCATGTCTTTGGACCCACTGACTTGGCCTTGCAGGCCCACCTTCCTGAAATCCACCTCGTGAGCCCACTCTACCTGCACAGACGTGGTGGCTCCTGGGGCAAATCTTCATTCCTGGTCTTCTTCCACCCTCCAGCTGGCTTCCCTCTGCTTCCAAAAGGCAAGACCCACCATTTCATCTCTGCATCTCTCTCAGCATTTAGCTTGGTGCCTGGCACCAAGTAGTAAGTGCTTCAGAAATATTCAGTCAATTAATTAATGAAGACAGTTAAGAGGGAATGAAGCCATGTTTGTCTCACTGATTTTCCAGCTGATATCCCTGAGCCCAGCCAAGTGCTGCAGCCTCCAGGGGCCCCTACTTCCTTCTCAGCTTTCCCAGGCACTCCAGCCCCCCTGCCAGAGAGTGGTGTCTCCCTCCAGGGCCAGCCATGAGCTCCCCAGCAGCCTGTAGCAGCCTCAGCCTCCACCTTTGTCATCTGGCTCAGGCTTTGCAGAGGCTCAGCGCATTCTTGGGCCCCTCTGCTGGAAGAAGGGGCTGGAGGTGAAGCTGAGAAATCATAGCTGGAAGGAGCACCTGCCTACCCCCCCCCCATGCTAGCACTAGGAGGAGCAACCATGAAGGTCCCACCCCAAGGCACCATGGATCCTGATCCCTGCCAATGCAGGCTTGGCTCTGCCTTGTACCTATGCGGCCCTGTCTCAACTACCCAGGCTTTAGCTCAGTCACAAGACTCGGGGCCCCTGACCTCCAGAACACAGCATCAACTGCAGTAGTTTTGGTCATGCTGTCCAAGGTGACAACCCTGAGACAGTCCTGAGCATGTCCCTTGACTCAGTTTATTCACTCTCTGTGTGGGTTTGACTAATGTACAGAAGTTTACTGGGCCTCAGTTTCCTTATCTGTAAAGTGGAGATAATTCTTATAAAGTTTCTAGAAAGAGTAAATAAAATATATGTAAAGTACTTAGTGCAGTGCTGGGCATAGGAACATTCACTAAACATGTGCTTTACGATTATCGCTGTTGCTATTACGACTTCTGCTATCACCATTACCACTGCTGCAACATGCCAGGCCCTGAGCTACTAAGAAGCCCCAGAGACCAGAGAGGCCAAAGTGAGGCCAAACTAAGAAGCAGCAGCAGCCAAAGCAGCAAGACCTCCAGGGGCTCCAGGAGAAGAAGAGGAAACATCAGGTCCCTCAGGCTCAGGGGCTGGGAAGGAGAAGCTGGAGATGAGCTGCAGGCAGGAACTTGTGGCCGCCTGCCCCCGACTGCACATGACCCATGTTTAGGAAGGTTGTTTGGAGTACCAGTGGGCAATGGGATCTAGGCTCCTTGCTGCCCCTCGGCTCCAACTGAGACAATGTTAGTCCTCGGAGACATGCCGGCTGGGCCAGCCCAAGGGCTCTCACCCTCTCCACCATAGCCGACTAGTGCCCGCCAGGGATGAGGTCCCATGTGCATCCAGAAGCCAGGGCATTGCCTGGGCACCCAATGGTCCCTTTGTCTGATCCTCCTATTGAGATGATAGCTCCTTCCACTGCTTGGGGTGGGGGACAGAGGAGGCTTCACATGAGGCTTCACAGAGGAGCCAGGACCCTAGAGTACTTCAGGGCCTCAAGAACATTTCCTCCAGCCTCTGCACATCCCAGAGGAGGCACACGAGGCCACAGAAAGCAAGGCTTCCCTGCGGTCACACAGTGGACCTGACCCCAGCTCTCTGACTTCCACCCCACTGGGAAGAGTCCTGGGCTGCCTTTGATTTTCAAGTTTGATTCCAGCATTTATGACCTGAGATAAATATCTTTTTGCCTCTCTGAGCCTCAGTTTCCACATCTGTAAAACAGAATAATAATAACACCTCCTCGATAAGACTGCAGCTGGAACAATAGAATGTACAGAAATTGCTTTGTAAATGATAAAGCCCTGCAGAAATGAAATACAAGAAATTATTTTTCTAAATTTAGAATATAGAGTATGGTCATGTTAAGGTCTCAAAATTGTGTGCAGGCTGAATGTATAAAGGATGTTGAAAGGCACTGATTTGTTTAGGTGGATCAAACCAGAGGCAGTGACTTTTAAGATGGACTTTGATGGAGGAGGAAATAGGAACTTTCAGTCTAATATCCCATTTGTTCAGTAAGAGAGACAAACATCAGAGGCACTGTAGCAGGCTCCACAAACTAGGGCCCATGGGCTGAATCCAGCCCACTACCTGTTCTGTCAATAGTTTTTTTGGACCTTAGCTATGCCCATTCATTTACATGTCCATGGCTATGTCAGGGGCAGGAGATTATCATGGGACCTGGGAAACCTACAGCATTTACTATGGGGCCCTTTATTTTAGAGTTTGACAGATGTGATGGTACAAACCTATGATCTTGGCGCTCAGGAGGCTGAGGCAGGAGGATGGCTTCAAGTTCAGGACCAACGTGGGCTTCACGGTGAGTTCAGGGACAATCTGTACTGCAGAAGGAGACTTGGTCTCAAAATATCAAAAAGAAAGAAAGAAAGAGGGACTGGGGAGATAGCTTAATAGAATAAGCGCTTGCCTGGCAAGCGCAAGGGCCTGAGTTCAGTCCCTGGTTCTGCCAAAAAAAAAAGGAGAGAGAGAAAGACAGACAGACAGACAGACACAGAGAGAGACAGAGACAGAGAGAGAGAGAAAAGCTATTTTTAAAAGAAAATAAATACACAGTTCAGGGCTGGGGCTGCAGCTCAGTGGCACTGCCTGTGGTAAAGCACTGGAGTACAGGAGAGCGTGGATTCCATCCCAGAACAATATAAGAAAAATAAAATAAAACAGTTTGCGGAGCCCTGTGCTACAGCAAGGCAATGGCAGTGCTAGGTGGCATCAGGCCACTCAGCTTCTAGTTAGGTACTGTGCAACACCTTGCACCCTCGCCCTCCACCCCACCCCACCCCCACACATACATGCTGCTGACCACAGGGAGAGGCTCAGGGGCCAGGCTCTAGGCCCACACCTGGGCTGACCACTGAGGCCTCCAAGGCCCACCAGGCTCCCAGCTGGAAGCAAGTACTTCTCTTTGGGAGCTCACCGTGGAGATGCCAATGGGCCTCTGCTTCTCTCCCATGGGCAAACTGGGAAGCCCAGGAGGCTAAGTGGGTATGACTCGGCCACCAGATGCCTGAATCAGATGTAGCCTTCAAAGATGTGTTCAGGAAGGACTGGCACTGCCAGCCATTTGCAAAAAAGGCCAAGTCCACTTTAAATTGGGCTATAGAATTCCTTTCTCAATGCCAGGTGGCAGATTCATTTAATTAAAACCCCACCACATGCAATCTTTTTGGAAACTCTGAGCTCTCACAAATCTCTTATCCAAGGAGTGATAAGGACACAGGCTAGGTCACAACACCTGGCACAGTAGACAGATCCCACAGGTGCCAGGTCAGTGCCCTTTCCAGGACCCCCAAAGGCTGCTGCCCTGTGCTGTGGCACCACTCAACCGGGCCCCTCACTGCGTCCATCCTCCCTACCTCCAGCCTGCTCAAGCTCAAGCTCATCTTGGATGTCCCTACCCCTAATTCACTCATGCAGCACCAGCCCTGTGCCAGTCTTTCTTCCAGCTACGGGGAACACGGTCGTGCACAAACAAGACAATGCCCCTGCCCTCTTGGACTTCATAGTTCCAACCAAAACTGCAAGGGCATCCCACACACTGTGGATCCACTCAGCCTGCCCCTCCTCCCTCCCTCCCCTCACCTTTCTGTCCTTGCTGTCCCTTTCTTTCCTGCTCCCCTCCCTCACCTATGAATCTTTGAATTCTCTGCTTTTCTCTAGCTCAGGCACGAGTTTGTAACAAGTGAACCACACTAATGAATCCTTCTGCCCCTGATCCTCCTCTGCCAGCCCCAGCCCCAGCCCGAGTCCAGGGCTATCCCTTCCCTATTCAGGACCCCTGCTGCCATCCAGTTAGGATTTCTATCCTGATCCTATACTTTGAAGCTCCTCCGATGTACGATGTACGTACCCTCAGATGTACGATGTACGTACATCAGCCCATAGCCACTTCAACAACTCTTACTTTTCAACTGAACTTTCTGCTCTAAAAACTCAAGGAAAACTTTTTTGTTGCTACTGTTCGGTTCATTATATTTATCATTTTCTACTTACAAAAGTAATAGTTTTTCTGCAGAACATATAAAATGTATAAAAAGAAAATCAAAACCAATCACAAGCCCACTGTTCATAGATTAACTGTGTGCTATTTAATGTCTTTCCTCCCACTTTCTTTTTCTGTGGGTGCCTGTGTGTGTACATACTTCTTATACCTATATATTTTAGTGTGAGATCTCACCATGACAATGGTAGCCTCCCATATAATTAAAACCCTCCTCAGGAACAGCACTTTAATGGCTGCACAATATTTTGCCCCATAAATATAGCTTAATATGTTTAACCAAACCCTATTGGTGAACATCTGGGCTGTTGACAATTTTTCACAATGAAAATGCTGCTATAAACATCCTTGTTCATAAATCTGTGCTCCAATCTCTGGTTATTTTCCTAGCAGAGATTCCTAGAAGTGGCACCACAGGGCCCCCAAGCAGATGCCTTTCTAAGTTGCTTGCTGTGGATCGTGAAGCTGCCTTGAGAGGGCTTGAAGGGCCCCCCATCCCTATTTGTGAGCATGCTGTGGAGTATATTTTCTCAGCCCCTAATACACCATGTACCCTTGCCAGAACCCTGTGTCTTCAGAGCTCAAAACTAATGCCGTCTCCTCCATGAAGCCCTCCCTGGCACTCAAGCCAAAGTTCATCTCTGAGCGTCTTTCTATCCCATCACAAATTCTTCCCCAAACACTCTAACCACCTTTGCCACACATTTCAGTAGTGCATGGGGCAACAGCCTCTGCTTTGGATGGGACACTGAAATTTTCAACACACTTCCACTGAAAAAGTTCATCTGATTTACTCCCAGATGAAAACTGTGGAGGTCATGGACCTTGGCTGATCATCTGTCTACTCACCCTGGCCATATCACCCTCCTGAGTCTAGTCACGCCTCAAGCAGAATTTGCTTTTTACTATTCCTTAGCCTGAAGACCAGACCGCAGGATGATCTACTGTGTAGCATGGAGCAACCTAAGAGAATTAAGCTAGGACAGTCCTCACTCAGTCACTGGCTTGTGACTTGGGGCTGGCCCTGCTCCTCTCTGGGCTTTAGTTTATCCATCAATAAAATGGGCAAATTGAACTACATAGTGTGTCATGCTCCAGCCCTGACTACTCCTAAGGCCACTGCCCCAGGGTGCCTGTAAGGGCCCCTGCACCAAGCTGGCCGCTGGGACGGCCTGAGGGAGCCGGCCCAGGAGGCAGGGCTGGCTCCAGGCCAGGCTGTGTCTGCAAACACTGACCTTGGCTGCTGTTGGGATTTTCCATGACACCAGCGCCGCCCTCCCTCTCAGCTCCCCCATTCCACGTGGGTCTGGGGAGGGTGGTATGGGGGATGGGTGCCTTCCTATGGCAGAGGCCCCATCTCCCCAGTAGTAGGAGCACCTGCAGGTGGAAGACCACTAAGGAGAGAGGAGGAGAGAGCTGAGGTGGAAGGAGGGGTCAACAGAGACCTTGGGGGCAGGAGCTTAGAGAGGTGATCCTGAGAAGATGGGAAGAGAGGCCTTGGGAAGGGGCAGGGCTGAGTGAGGCACTGGGTGATGTGTTTCAGAGCTGTCCTTCCTGGGAGCTGCAGCCTGAAGGGCAACAAACTCCAGGCCCACTTCTGTAGGCTGGTCCCCACCCCCACCCCAGCTCCAAGAGGTCCTAATGGTTTCCCAGGCCTAACCCTGGGCTTGGCCAAGCTAGGGGGAGGGGGAGCTCTTTTGGGGCCTTGAAGCCAACCTCATTTTTAAGGGGCCAGGGCACTTCTAGGGGGCAGGAGAGTCCAAGAGTCAGCAAAGGCCTCCTGCCTTCCCAGATGGGTATCTGAGGGGATGTTTCTCCCACAGCCTCCAGAACTTTGGCCTTCGGGGTTGAACAGCAGTAGCTGAGCAATGGCCCCTATGGGGCCCTGTGTGGGACATGGAGGGAACGCTTGCAGTGCAGGACTCCCCTGAGGACCTGAGGGCACAGAAATAGAGGCTTGAGGGGGCAGAGGGGGCCCCTCCAGCATTGGGAGGAAGGTTCAAGAAGATTCCTGAAAACGATGGCACCTGAGCAGATCTTCCTGGCGGGAAGGACAGCACCTGTGCTTGCCAGCCATTCCCACCAGGCCTGTTCCCCTTCTGCCTAGGCACCAGCTGCCACTCCCTGCCGCCACCCCCTACCACCTCATCTTCTTTAGCATGCCAGTTAGGCTCCCAGGAGCCTCTCTGTCCCTCTTCTTGGCTCCACACTGCTGTATCTATTGGCCAAGGGTGATTCCCTGTCAGTGCCTCTGCCCTTGAGGAGGGAGAGTCCTCAAGGGCCCTTTTCTAGGTGACCCTGGCCTGGCTCAGGCCTGACTATCCTCTGCCACCCAGAGGCCAGTCTGGGATTCCTCTAGGAGGTGCCCATGTCTGCACGAACCATTTCAGGCATCAACCCAGAGTTTGCAGCCCTTGAGTATCTCAGGCCACAGGTCACCTCATCCATCTTCCCTCAGGACAAACATTAGCCCAGCCAGGGCTGTATTTACATTAGATAAGTAGGTCTGCAGAGAGACAGGGTACAATGAGGCATTGCCAAGGGGCTTGCATTTCTAGTTCACCCAGAGATAAGAGAGCAGAGAATCTCAAAGTTAGAGACCTACCAAAAGGACCTGGGAGGTTCCTGATAAACCAGAGAAGCCTTTCTCAAACTGCTGTCCAAAGGACCCTTCTTCAGTAATACTCACTTTAAGAAAAATGTTCCATGATAAAATTAGTGGAAAATAGGGACATACTCCTAGCTTGGAATGGCCTCTCCCAGTGACATGCACATGGCTCCGAGAAAAATGCATGCACTTAAGTCAGTGACAACACATCCTGTTTAATCTAGTATTTTCCCAGTTTAACATCCAACAGTTACTAACATGCTGTGGAGCTGGTATTCCAGCGAATTAACCTTGGGAAAGACTGATCATAAAATGTTGTTGCTAGAGAGAATATTAGAGGCCATATAATCTTGGGGGCTCTCTAAAATACTCATTAAAAATTTGTATGTATTGATACCAATATCCTAAGCATTTTACGAAGCAACTCTATGAAACAAGCACACCACTGCTTCCATTTTACAGACGAGGAAAGGGAGGCCCAGAAGTCTAAGTAACTTGACCAAGGTTTAAAGCTGTTTCACTCCAGAGCCTTTGCTTTTATCAACTCCCCTAAACTATAGAAACCTCCTATCTAATTTTTAGTACTTCAAAGATACAATTACTTTGTTAAGTCAATTATCCCATGCTAATCAGAAGTTCTGATTGGCAGATGTGTTCTTAATTAGGTTTGATAGGGTAATAAATTAATTACAGCCTTAACAATAATCTATTCAGTGTCCAATCTATGTAGTATAAACATATCATACTTCATAAATTAGATCTGACAAAAGTTTTACTCTGTAAGGGAATAGGGAAAACAGCCCAAGACACCATCCATAGCATTAAAACACAGGGGGGACCCTTCTAGTTTGCCCTGTCTGCACAGACCACTGAGATGCAGAGAACAGGAGGCCAGAAAGAGGAAGACCAAGTCCTGGCTGGGTCAGACCCCAGCTGCTGCCCCCTGGCTCCAAGTTTTCCTCCACCCAAAGCTGTGATAGGTGGAGGTCAGGCAGCAGGCCAGCAGGCAAAGAGGCCAGGTGGAGCAGCTGGGCCCAGCCAAGGCCAATGCCAAGGGCTCAGAGGGGCTCCCTGTGCTGTGACTATAAGGAAACAGCCCACAGGTGGAGAAAGACCTGTAAGGACAGCCAACTGACCCCTCCAGGCCCCTGAGTGCACCTGGAAGACAGAGGTTTGAGCTCCTTGATAACATCAGGATGAAAAAGAACAGAAGCCAAGAGGTTCCTGTCCTACCCCTCAGTTTCCTTCTACCCTAAGATACTTACACTAATAGTTCTTGTTTCTTCACCTGCTTCCTCTGATGACTTTTGAGCCTCCAGCCAGATTTCAGAGCTGCCACTTAGCTAAGGTGCTGCAGAGTAGGAGCTGCTGGCCCTCATGGAGTGAACAGGTATGACTCTGGTCACAGCTGAGCCACACAGCTGTGGATGGCACGCTGTTGTTGTGGCCAAGTACCTTGGGCTGTAACCCAGTTCTTCATATACCAGCTGTGTGGCCTTGACCAGATTGTCACCCCTCTCTGGTACTCCACTTCCTCATCCATATAGTATAAGCATTGGACCAAGTATAAGTGCTGACTGCTAAAGGCCTGGCTCTGAGAATTTCTAAATCTACAGTGGTTTCAGAAAAGAGACAAGGAAAGGAGGAGACAGGAGAGCGCTGCTGAGTGCTTTCTGGATGAGAACCAGCCCCAAAGAGCAACCTGTGTGTTTTGAAGCCACTGAGGAACAAACAGAACTCTGTGCCCAGGGACCAGATGAGGAGGCAGTGGGCAATGCCTCTGGCCCTTCCCTGGCAGTCAAGCCTGACACAGGCAGGGAGTGGGCAGGCAGCAGGCCTGCAAGCAGGCAGACCAAGCTTGCCAAACTCACAGTTACTTGCCAGAAGCCAAAGCCCCCTAGGACTGCTCCACCCTGGCTGGCAGTCCTCCAGGCTGGGTACCCATGCCAGCAGATCTTTGCAGCTCCTCTGCCTTTCCACCCAATGACAATAGGACAAGCAGAGAAGTTCATGGTGCCACCCCTGGAGAAGTGTCTGTTTGCCTGGGCATCAGTCTCCCATTCCCATTGGTGCTACATTCAGCTTGGGACAATGCCTTGGATCAAGGCTTCAAGTGGCATGCTCTCCCCTCTCTGGGTCTCAGTTTCCCTTCCTGGGTGATCCATTAGCTCCAATGCACTGGATGGACACTGAGTCAGAAAGGCCTGGTGGTCACGGCAAACTCACCAGCTCTCTCCAGACTTCCTGGCCCCCACTGTAAAGCAGAGAGAGGATAATAGTGACTTTGTGCGAAGTTTTCAAGGATTAAGTTAGAAATTTATCAAAAGGGTAAGAATTGTACCTGCTTAAGAGGCCTCAGCCTGGATCCAGGTGCATCCGACCCACACTAGGCACAGGCAGTCTGAGGCTGCCCTGGATAGGGCAGTGGCTATGGTGCAACAGGAGACTATCCTGGTAAAAGTCTTGGTCAGACCTGTATGAATCACTTGCTTTGCTAGTCACTGTTTAATCGAGGACAGTGGAAGAGGAGGGGTTTGTCCCTTGTGGCTGCAGTGCTGGAGCTGGCAGCAAGGGCCAGAAAGAGGGCACTGAAGAAAGGTGTGGGGAGGTGGTAGTGGCACAGCTGGAAGGGTGGAGCCCCAGAGTAGCTGCTGAGGGTCACAGCAGGAGCAGGGATGGAGGTGGTTTACAGGAAGCCCACAACAGCCAGCAGGGCTGCCAGGCAGGCATTGGGTTTTCTTAAGAGATGGGAGCCAGAAGAAAGCACAGATTATGAACAAATGAAGAGAAGGGATGGGTGAGGTGGTAGAGAGGGCATCCCCTCTACCATGAGGGAGACCATGGTTTCCTGACCCCACAGCAATGGCTCTGCTCCCTGGGTTAGCACATTCAGGCCCCTCTTGTGAGACCCATCACCACTGCATCTGTTGAGGTACAGGTGCCAAGGGACTTTCTTCACTCTTGGAGGCAGCACTGGCGAGTAGCCAGGGCAGGAATTAATAGCTTTAACTCAATCCCCGACCCCCTGCTTCCCCACCCCACCCCCACCCACCCCTGTACTGAGTGAGTGAGACCAGTGAGGAGTAGCAGTTTGGCCAAGGTCACACAGCCTGGTCCAGATCTATGCTCTACACTGCCTGTCCCGTGTCATGTCCTCCAACCCGGGGGACAGGGAAGGACAGGATAAGAAGCAGATCTGACCGGGAGCCTGCCCAGCTGTCGAGGTAAGGTGTGGTCTGGCTTTGGAGGCTGAACTGGCGGGCACAATCTGTTCTCACCCCCCAGGGGTGCAGACAGGCCAGGCACAGAGGCTCAATAGCTCAGCTGTTCAGGGTCCTGGCTCAGTGCCACAACAAGACCAGGGGAGCCCATTCTAGGGACAGCCCCAAAGCTGTGCACACCTCAAGCAACTGTCCCCAGGCCCTGAGCTTCAAGATTCAGTGGTCTCTAGCTGGCAGAGATACCAGTTTTACTGGAACTCGGCAACCCTCACACCCACACAGTGTTCTCTGGAAAACGTGAGAGTAATCTGGCCCTTCATTCATTATGCAGCAGTGAGCCATTACTGGGCCCTTGATATGTCCCAGGCTCCAGGTCCCAGGCTGAGCGCAGCACATACATTATCTCACTTATTCTCCCCATAAGCCCTGTGAGGCAGTGACTTAACAGCTCCATTTTACAGATGTGGAAGCCAGGGCTCAGAGAGGTTACACACACACACACACACACACAGAGCTAGCCTATGGAAGAGTCAAGACTTGAGTTCAGATCCAACACCAAAGCATACAGTATCCTGTCCTGAAATTTAGTCATGAAACATATTTTGGGGACTCCCTAGAAGTAGCTGGCAGCACAAAGGTGAAAGTTAGAGGACAGGACAAGCCCAGGCAGTTTCCCCAAAGCTAGTGTTTAGCTGGATGCAGTTGGGGACCTGGAGCTCAAAACTGAACATCCAAGGCAAAATTCGCTTTTTGCTGTGAGGAATCCAGGAAGACTTCTGGAAAGAAGTGTTAGATTAAGATTTCAGGAGGTTTAGAACAAAGGAAAAACTGGAAAGGCAGCCAGTTACTATCAGAAAAATTTTTTGTGGTGCTAGGGATGGAATTCAGGGCCTCACACAGACAAGGAAAGCACTGTACCACTGAACAGTATAGGAAGCTATCATAATTCTACTAATAAAGACAATAAATATCTCAATAGTCTGATGAAAGAAGGCCAGCAGACTTCACTTTACAAATAAACAGACATGATCAGAGAGGGGGAGTCATTTGCTCAAGTTTCCACGGCCATTAGTGACATGGCCAGAACTTGCGCCCAAGGCTTCTGCATTCTCAGCCAGGGTCATTGTTTTCCATGTAGGCGGGCAGAATTCTTGGCTCAAGACCATTTGAAGGTTTGCACAGAGGGAGGGTCTAGTTCTCCTGGCTCCTGGCTCAGCTGGGGGAGGGGTGCTGAGACAGCCTAGCTAGTTAGAGTTAACACACCTAGAGGGACACTCCTGCTCCTGCTTTGCCAAGGCTAATGTCACATCCCATAAACACAGACCCTCTTTGAGGCTACAGTCACAGGAATACTCCAGAGTTTCAGCCTCCAGCTAGGGGAGACGAGAACCCCGGAACAAGCTCTTGTCCACTTGGGAGAGGCTCACACCAGTCTCCTTTCTTCCTCTCTGCCACTGTAGGGCCAGCTGTCCCAGGAAGGCTGAAAGGTCCCAGCCCCCTCACTCTACTGTGAGTTTTGACTGCCAGCAGAGAAATTATCAAGGAGCTATTCAGGCTCCCGTTTTCCTCCCACCATACCAAACCACAGGCTGGTAGAACCTATGTAGTCCAACACCCCTCATCTTCAAGGGCGCTGAGGGCCTGAGAGGATGAGAAGCTCTCTCTGAGCCCAGGACTCTGCACAGGAAACCATGCCTCACTGACTGCCGTTCACTGGCTCCCAGCAGCACCTAGAGCTGCCTCCTCCACTAGGTATACAGAACAGCCCAAATTTTGAAGCCAAGCAGACTCGCATTTAAACTCGGGTTGCTCTGCTTCCAAACACCATATCCTCCGACTCCTTCCTTCCTGCATTCTGGGATTGTGAACAAGCACGTGCAAAGGCGCCAAGTGGGGCAAAGTGGGGCTGGGGCGGTGCCGGGGAGAGGGAGGGCCAGAGGCCAAAGTCTCTGCAGGCACAGCCTACAACGTGTGCTCTCTTTCCTCTCCCCCACTTTCCCCAGGCTACGGCCATGCGGCACCCAGCACGGACGGCGGCAAGGTGTTCTGCATGTTCTACGCTCTACTCGGGATCCCACTCACGCTCGTCATGTTCCAGAGCCTGGGTGAGCGCATCAACACCTTCGTGAGGTACCTGCTGCACCGCGCCAAGAAGGGACTGGGCATGCGGCGCGCCGACGTGTCCATGGCCAACATGGTGCTCATCGGCTTCGTCTCATGCATCAGCACACTGTGCATTGGCGCCGCCGCCTTCTCCTACTACGAGCACTGGACCTTCTTCCAGGCCTACTACTACTGCTTCATCACGCTCACCACCATCGGCTTCGGCGACTACGTGGCGTTGCAGAAGGACCAGGCGCTGCAGACGCAGCCTCAGTACGTGGCCTTCAGCTTCGTGTACATCCTCACGGGCCTCACAGTCATCGGCGCCTTCCTCAACCTCGTGGTGCTGCGCTTCATGACTATGAATGCGGAGGACGAGAAGCGCGACGCCGAGCACCGCGCGCTGCTCACGCGCAACGGGCAGGCGGGGGGCGGCGGTCTGGGCGGCCTGAGCTGCCTGAGCGCGGCCGTGGGTGACAGCGTGCACACCACCGACACAGCCTCGTCCACAGTGGCCGCGGGCGGCGGCGCGGGCGGCTTCCGCAATGTCTACGCGGAGGTGCTGCACTTCCAGTCCATGTGCTCTTGCCTCTGGTACAAGAGCCGCGAGAAGCTGCAGTACTCCATCCCCATGATCATCCCGCGGGACCTCTCCACGTCCGACACGTGCGTGGAGCAGAGCCACTCGTCACCGGGAGGAGGCGGCCGCTACAGCGACACGCCCTCTCACCGCTGCCTGTGCAGTGGGACACAGCGCTCGGCCATCAGCTCCGTGTCCACGGGCCTGCACAGCCTGTCTACCTTCCGCGGCCTCATGAAGCGCAGGAGCTCCGTGTGACCTCCGCGGGGCCTGGCGCCCCTGCGAGCCGGGTGGGGGCTCAGCCCAGTGCGGCAGGGGTCGGCCAGGAGGGCCCCAAGCCACCTTCGGCCAGTGGGACTCTCCCAGTGCCCCCACTTCTGTCCCCCAGCCCCATCTCCGACTGTGCCTGCTCGCACCAGCTGGCAGGAGGCTGGGCTCTGAGGACCCCTGGAGCCCCCCCATCCAAGCCCTGCAAATTCCAAGAAATGTGAAAACTTAGGGGAAGGGGGTCAAGGAGGGAAGGCAGAAGCTGGGAGCCTCCTGTCCTTTTGGAAATCTAAGAAGCTCCTTAGTCCTCAGAGGCCCTGCTGGTACCCAGACCCCCACAGCCCCAGGGGACTTCTCGTTCCATGTACGTTTTGCATCTCTATTTATACCTCTGTCCTGCCAGGTCTCCCAGCTCCCCTTGGCTCCAAAAGCCAGGGTGTCTTTGTCCAGGTCACCCCCACTCAGTCCCACTCCCCTTCCTCATCCCCAGCTGTGTCTCCCAGCCCCCACTACCTTCTATGTTGTTTTGCATGGCTTTGCAGTTAAGGAGAAAGTGGAACCCCGCAGTTCCTAAAGCTAGTCCCCAAAGGTCAGGACAGACAGAAAAGGACAGGCAAGAAGAGTAAGAGAGAGGGGAGTGGGGAGTGGGAGAGGCAAGGGCTCCCAGTCTGCAGGATGGTGGCACTGATAGCTGAGAGCTAACTGGCCTCTCCTGGTGACCTCGTGGGGGAGGGGGCCCCCAGCCTTCCAGACACTGCCCTTGAGTCTGAGACAGAAAACTCGAGGTTGCCATTTCTGGCTGCTGCCGCTGCTGATTATCAACCCTTACATTTGTAAGGTGATTTTTAGCCTCCACAAAGTCCTGCCTATTCATTGGTTTGAGTCTCACAACACTCCACTTAGGTCACCAGGGCAAGAATTCTTATCCCCATTTTACCAATGAGGACAGAAGCAAAATGACTTTCCCAAGGTGACCGGGATGGCAAAGGAAAGGAGAACAAGAATGCACCTGCTTTTCCCAGCCCAAGTGCTCTTCCCTTCTGGCCCAGCCCACTTCCGGAAGCAGAGCTCCGCCCTGGATGTCCAGGGTCCTAAAGGAGTTGGGCTTAAAGCAGAGTCTGAAATCCTGCTGGGCTCTTCTGAGGCTGAGCCTCACCACACTGGCCCTGGATGTCTCCAGGATGCCTGCGTACAAACACAGAGGTCCTTGGGACCCCAGTGAGCAAGGATTGGTCTCATGGAACAAACGCCAGCTCTGAGAGTTTGGGAATCGGCCTGGGCAGCCAAGAGAGCTGGCTGGCGCATCACCTGGGACACAATCCCCGCCCACAGCGAGTGTTGGTACCTGTGTCCCAAGCAGCTAGAACCAGGCTGCAGCTGCAGGCAGAAACACCCCTGCCCCCAGGAGCCTGAGCCTAGCAAGCCTCTGCCCACCCCATGCAGCTCAGAAGCTCAGGGGAAGCAGTCGATGGAAGCACTGTCCTGGTTCGCTCTGTGGCTGGAGTTAGGAGAGCACTGGGGCAGCATCACAGGTGGGTGAGGGTCCTCTCCCCCATAGCACTGCCTTCCCATGCTGTCCCCGGTCAGCCCCTCCCTGCTGCCCTGCCAGCCCAGCTCTAGTGTTCATCAAAAAAGCCTGAGGGAGGACCTATGGGGTGGTCAAACTCAGGCCATGGCCTCTAGCCCTTGAGAGATCCCCCAGGGGAAGAAGTCCCTGTGCAGGGAGGAGGAGCTGGCTGCTGTATGCCACCAAGAAGGGGCCTAGAGCCAGAAAGGTGCCCTTTGTGTTTATGTTGGGAGTGGGGCAGTGCTGGCTGCCCCTGTCCTGTATGTGACCCTGCCCTCGAGGGTCAAGTCCTGTCAGACGTCAGACCCGAGGGAGCCACAACCAAAGCTGCAGAGAGGTGGTGGGAAAGCGGCAGAGAGGCCTGGGCAGAGCATGGCAGACTGCTGGTCTCCGGCTGGGTCTTTCCTCAAGAACTGGAAGGCCGATGTCACTTCCCTTCTCACCCCTCCAACTGCAGGCAGCCTTTCTGCTTCCCCGATGCCTTATGCCTGGGCACACTGCCACAGAATATGCAATATATGTGGGTGACATGCCCCACACCCACACCCCACCCGGGCAGCCCCTGAACTCCCCAGGCTGTGGCTGCCAGGCCCCCCTCAGCGCCCCCTGCCTATCTGTCTTCACACTGAGAATGGCGCCTAATAAATGCTGTCCATGGAGACCAGGCTCTGGCTCTAGCTCCTCCGTCATCCTGCATCCTCATCACTGCCAGGGGGCAGCCATGCCCCTCTCCCTACTGCAGTCTACAAACTAGCCCAGGTCATTTGGGGAGGTTCAGACCTTAGAAATCTCCTGATCCTGTTCTCCCTTTTCTATCTGACTAAACTGAGGGCCAGAGAGAGCAAGTCCCTTGCCCTGAATCACACAGCTGAGTGGTAACCTAAGATAAAAAACAGAACTTGAGTGTCCTAGTACAATCCCCAACCCCCACGCCATCACACAGCTTGCAGTCTGCCTGACATACTCAGCTACATTCCTACCTCCCTGCTGGCCAGAAGCAACACACTCTTCTCCTTTCGCTTTAGCTGGAGCCTCCTAGGTAAGTGACCTGATTGACAATGAAAAATGTCTCTTTCAAAGAGGAACAATTATCACAAGCACTTTTTGAAGGGTACCTTTTTCTCAAGGTCTGGAGGACAGGACAGACCCAGGGAGCAGATCAACTTTGTCCAGCTGGTGCCACCACCTGGAGTTGGCCAGTCACAGGCTTCCAAACTTCAAGGAGCACAACCCACAGTAACCCAAGTGACACTGCCGCCTATCTACATTCCTGTTCACCCGCCCATCTAGCACTCATGAAATAATACTTAACCACCCCACTCCATCCAGTGCACGCTGATTCATTCCATTCTGTCTCACTCTGGTTGTAGCTGGGCACAGTGGTGCACACCTCTACTACCAGCTACTTGGGAGGCTGAGGCAGCAGGATTCAAAGTTCCAGGCCAGCACCAGCCACCTAAAAGATTCTATCTCACAATAAAATAAAAATCTGGGTCTGGTGGTATAGGCTTGTAACCCCAGCACTTGGAGAAGACTGAGGCAGAAAGATCAAAGTTTGAGCCTAGCCTGGGTCATTTTATCACTTAAGGAGACCTTGTCTCAAATTTTTAAGATGTTTAAAAAGAATTTAGAATACAGCTCAGCACATAGACCCTGGGTTCCATTCCCAGGGTTGCAAAAAAGTTCATTAATTAAAAGGGCTGGGAATGTTGCTCAGTGTTAGAGTACTTGCCTAGCATTTCTGAATCCTGGATTCACTCTCTGGTATCTAAAAAAAAAAAAAAAAAATACTGGTCACAACCCACAAAACTGACTTCTGTGCCCACTAATGGTTTGCTATCTGTGGACTGAAATACACTAGAGAAATAAAGGTGTGGGGTAGGGACACTTTCTCCAATCCTTCCTCCTACCCACATAAGTCAAATGAAAGATACAGAGAGAGACATATACAAGAGACTTGGGGGTTAAAAAGAGAAGAAATGATACCTGCCCACCTGAAACCACCAGAGGTAGGACACAACCCCTACCCCATGATGCCCCTGGCTGCTCCCTGCTGCTGCCGGCAGAGGTCTGGGACCTGCTTCTCTGTGGCCTGAAACTCTCAGAGTGGCCACAGCAGATGTGGGCCATGGATCCCATTAGTTCTCCCCTCCTAAGACTGCCTCATCCAAATCCAGCCTTGTGACCCATGGCTCATTGCTGCTGCCTTTCTTAAAACTGCTAAATGCAGCAAGAGCAGATCCAGTTCATTCTGTGGGTCAGTCATGACCAGGACAAGGTGATGTCTACTTTCTTAAGTGGTGCTGGCAAGACATAGACATACTGACACTTGCTCTCCTTTCTTCATCACCCAGGACAAAATCTGAACAAACCTTGTAGGAATCCCCAGTGGGAGCTTCACCCTAACCCTTCCTCAGTTTCTTGGAGTTCAGATTGCCCAGTACTATAATTCTAGCTACTTGGGAGGCTGAGACAGGAAGATCCCAAGTTTGAGGCCATCCTGGGCAATTTAAAGATCCCTATCTCAAAAAAATAACAATAAATAAAGAAAAGATAGCAGTAGTCCCTTGGTTCAATTCCAAGGACTGAGCAAAAAGAAAAACAATTGCCTGGGTTCCCTAGACGATGCTAACCCTGCCCTTCTTGCTTGCATCTGAGTCCTTCCACACTAAAAGATAAACAGACAGGAAAAAAGAACATGGAAAACCAGCCCTGCAGGGACAGGGCAAGGGACAAATATGCCCATGTCCCCCTTGGTTTGGTGACTGAGACAAAGCTTGCTGGAAACCAAAAGAAGACACAGCTCATCCCGAATGTGTCCCGTGCACACCTCACAGGGCTCCCTGATTAAATGAATGGGGGAAATATCACCCAAGTCACCCATTCATGGAGCTTTGTGAGACTTATTACTAAAAGCAATGGGGCTTTTAGTAATATGACAGCTCAGCAGCATAAGTGCCTGACTGGCACACACAAGGTCCCAAGTTCAGTCCCTGGTACTGAAAAAAAAAAAAAAAAGCTACAAAAAATCCTGCAGCAGAGATTCTGCTTATCTTGGCATTGCCCAAGCTCATTCCCAGTACCAGAACCTCTGTTTATTGACATCTTTTCATGGCCTGTATTTCCAAGACCATTCTGGGAAATGCCTCCACATTAAAATCTCATGAGTGGAGAAAGACTGATCCTTTCCCCTCACCCTGATTCTAAAAGAAGTTTAACTTGTCAACTGACTCATAATTATGGCCATAATGATATAAAATGCTTTTTCTGATGCCCAATAATGTGCCAGAGCCAACCATGGCTCCGAGAGGCCCACTGACCCGGGATCAGGCAGTGAGTTGGTGGCAAATCTTGCATCCAACCCCAGCCAATACCTGCATGGAAGCAGCGCACACCCTCGCCTGCCCTGCCGTGCACCATCTCACAACGGCCCCAGACTTCAGCAGAGGTTTAGCAGAAGTTGCAGTGCTGCTTATGCTGTGATTATTTCTTATTCACAACCACGGTGGGAGGAGGGGCTGAGACCTAAACACAGCATCCGTCAAAGATTCTGGTGGAGCTAAGAATTCGTTCACTCTCAGGCCTCCCATTCCCCTCTTCTGGTCACTTTGCTCTTCCTCTAGACTCTTCATTGCCTCCCCCAGCACAGCATCTCCTCACAGCTCAGCACAGGAATCCAGGGCCCAGGAGGGCTACGCAGGGCAGAGGCAGCGTGCATTCAAAACCCACTTACGACCCCAAGAAAGAGCAGCTGCCCACATTGACTTTGGGCGTGCCTGGCTTCTGCCACTGCCTAGCATGGCATTGACATTCCCTATCCATGCCAAGGCTGGATTCAAATTAAGACGTTGGGTGCTCTGCTTCCCACGTGGCCCCCTGAAGTCCAGTGCCTCTTTGCTGGCCAGCTAAGCATGGCCTGGACACACAGGTCTACCTCCTCTTCTTCAAAGCAAGAGATTTTGTTTCACAAAAGGGAAGTGATAGGCTCAAGGTCATGAAGTGAGATAATATTGCAGCCAGGATTAGTATCCACATATGCTGACTTTCACACACACACACACACACACACACACACACACACACTCACTCACGGGGAGGGGGGGAAGTGGCTTTTCTGACTGATTTCAAATGCAAGCTGCTGATCTCGGGTTGAGTCACTCTGACGCTAGAAAATTACCACTTCCACATCTGGACAAATATGGGAGACTCACACCACCCCCTCAGCTTCCCAGCTACAGGGAGGGCCTTGTGGGTGGTGGCAACCCTTAGGACAGGGCTTAGAACGGGACAGGCCTATGATTTGGGTGAGGATTAACACACTCATTCCACAGACAGTGAAGCCACATCCCAATTGATTCACATTCTCCTCTGCAACTGGGGCAGGAGCAGAGCCCCAGGTATTTCCCTGGTGCCTGGAGGCAGGGCCAGAACTGCAGCCTGGTTCTAAGAGCTCGGGGGCAGCCAATGTCACCATGCTCGAGGTTTCTCTACTCACTGGGCTGGCCCCTAGGTTGGGAGGGGAGCAGGTAAATGTGATCCCAAGAAGCCAGGAGCCGAGGGAGATGCGGAAATAGGAACACTTCACCCTCCTCACCCTGTGCCCTGGACTTCGGGCCTAGGGCAGCAGGATGTCCAGCCAGCAACCCTGCCCTTCAGCCAGAAAGGACAAAAGTTCCTGGGGGAAATCACGCCCACCCTGACCACACCCGCTCCACATACCCTCTGCCACAGATCTTGTTGCCTGGAAGAGGGCACATGGGACCTGGTCATCCCTGACTACAGAATATTCTCATCTAACCACCAGACCAGTAGAATGGCAGGAAAAAGGCCACGACCCTGGCTTGGCTTTGCTCTGGCCCCAAAATCAGGGTTCATCCAGATACACAGGTCTAAAAAGCAGTCAGGCTCAGGATGCTGTGGTTTGATCCCCAGATCCTCAAGCCTTACCAGACCTGCCCTGAAGGCATCCTGAGCCAGCCCCCCACCACCAAAAAAAAAAAAAAAAAAAGTCCTTCAGATACACAGTTCTAACCTGGGAGAACAGAGTTGCCCTGGGGCAGACACCCACATGGGATGCCCTGTGCTCTGGCCTCACTCTGGTCCTCTGCCACTGAAGTAAAGATCTCATTCTGCATCAATCCTAGTTCCCCAAAGCATTAAGGATGCTTCTGACTGCCCTAGCACTCTGTGTAGCCTGTGCTCTTGCCACCAACGAAAGCCAGAGAGACAAGGCAGTTGTCTTTGCGGGCCCCTGACTGGAGCACCACATCCAGGCTGAATGCACCACCCACTCCCCTCCCAAGCAGGAATCTCCTCCACAGCTTCCTTAACAGGTCCAATTGCCCACTTCTGAGGTATCCACTCCGAGCAGCCCCCTCACTCTGTGCACAGCAGCTTGAAGGACCATAGCATCTTCCTTCCCTTGAGACCAGGACTGCTTCCAGGCTGACTGCCACTGGAAGGCATAGTGTCACTCCAAGCAATTCAAGTGGCTCCCCAGACAGGTGCTTCAGAGCTACCTCAGACTAAACAAACACCCAAGTCCCTCAGCCACATCTCCTGCAGCAGAACTTCTAGACCCCACCCTATCCCCTCCAGCCTGACCACCTCCTTGGGAAGTTTCAATATTCCTCTCCCCTTGTAGCTTGACCTGCCATGTGTAATCTGCCAGCACACAGCATGTGACTGTCCCCTCTGCCAGCACAGAGCATGTGACTGAAGGCAGGCAGTCACCTCACAATGAGCTTGCAGCCCACCAGAACTGCCCTGGAGTTTGTCACCTGGACCACTATGACTAGCACTGCTGGTTACCTGAACAAAATCCATTCCTATACCTTTCTGCCTGTTGACAGAGGTGATTTCTCAGGTCCTCGTCATTCCCCAACCCTAGAAACACAGTAGCCTCAAACATCTTTCCAAAGATTGGATTAGGTTTCAGTCAGTTTTGGGGATTCTTCAGAACTGTCTTTCAGGGAGGGTGGCCCTGGGAAAGGCTTTTCTCCTCCTAAAAAATACCACAGGGGAGGAAACAACACTCCATTTTGATTACACCTTGCCAGATCTATGTGGCAGGTGAAACTGGGCAATCATCTTGTGACTATGAGGGAAAACATCATAAATATGATGAAGCTGACAGAGAGAGGAAGAGGAACATTAGTGCCATGGAATGAACCAGGAATGCTGACCTCAGAACCTCTTGTCCTCGGAGATGAAAGGTGACAGACCCAAGTGGGTTTTTCTGTTACTGGCAGGTGAAGGCCCCAGAGCCCACAGGCCCCTATGAGAAGATTATTATAGTCTCAACCTGGTGACCACAAAAAATAATTTTATTTTTCTTCCTTTTAGGACTTCTAGCAACCTTAGTTTGAATCTCCCATGCTTGTCTCTTGCATGACACCCTGATCAGTCCCAAAGATTTGTAACCACTCATAGATACAAAGAAGTTTGGTTGAAAACATCAATATAAAACCCATTAAATGCTAACAGTTCTCCTCTCCATAAAATGTGCCTTCACCCAAGGGACTTAGAAAGAGGCACATTCTGTTCTGTCCCCACCTTCTGTTTCTAGCCATCCACAGCCTAGCATGACAGAGACAAAAAAGACAACGTGTGGCCATCACCCAAGGGCTGGTGCTCAGAGACCACACAGGAGTCTCTCAGCCTGCTCCACAGAGTGCCAACTCAGTGTCCTCACAGCTCTGTTCCTGGTTGCCCCCCCAGGACACTCACACATCTGACCATGCCAGATAGTGGAAGTGCAGATGGCCCCCAAACAGTCCTTTGTCCCCTTCTCTTTCCCCTTGGTTACAGGCACAGGGGGCAGAAAGCAGGCTCGTGTCCAAAGCAGGTATCCATGTAGGGAAGAAGACACCATCTCCTCTCCTTGTAGGGTCTGGGAGTAGCTACTGGGGACCTGATGCCTCAAATGATTAGGTTTCTTCCTCAAGGGTGACAGCCCACAACCAAAGTGGACCTGCTTCTTCTCCCATTACTGGGGATCTCTCTCCCTCTCCATCTCCCTCTCCTTCTCCCTCTCCCTCCCTCCCTCTCTCTCTCTCTCTCTCCTTGGCTATGCATTGTGGTAGCAAAGGAAAATGTCACCACCTGTCATCCACCTTCAAGTGTGCCTCTCCCGTACTGGATCAAGAAGTGGCTCCACATGGATGCAAGACTGTGTGTTTCCACCACTGATTGGTGGGCTAGCGTTCGTGATGCTCCAGTGTTGGTGTCCTGTTGCACACTAAATCCATTCATACTCTTTCCCAGCACCACAGCACCCACTGGCTTGATCATCCAGGCTTCTGTGCCATTACGCCAGCCTTTAATGAAAATATCAAAGAGGACAGGACCAGATGGGAGGCCCTTAATTCATTTATTCCAGCATGCTCTTGGTGAACTGTTACTGGCTCCAGTTACTCACCACATCCCTTTTATCTGTGCTCTAAAATTGTCTGTTTAATCAAAGCCAGCAGGTGGCTGGTCTCCAGTCACATTAGCTCCCAAGTACTGGGGTTGCCAGTGATCTGGCCTGGGGCTTCCAGCTTGCTGAAAATAGCAGGTGCTTCTCCACCCAGCTCCACCTTTCCCAAGCTCCCCACCAGGCACCACCACCAGTTCCTCTGGGTTGCTGGCTGCGTTTCCCTAAGCACTGCAGCCCACACCCCTTCCCACCTTCTGAGCTGGGCTCTGCCCTTCTCATTCCCTTCCCTGCTGAGACCTGTCTCCTCTCTCAGGCTACTGGTCTGTCCTTGTCAGGGAAAAGCAAAGGACCCTCCAGAGCACTGAGGGTGAAGTTGGCCAGAGGAAACCCCAACTCAATAGCCATGGTCCTTTGGTCAGTGGGGGATGGAGTGTGTGGATTGAAGAATGTTTAGGAAGTGTGCCCCTAAGCCTGTCTAACTTCTCTACAGAGGCTCAGGGAGGTCAGCCCAAGGTAACCCAACTAGGCAGTAGCAGAACTATGTTTGAACCCAAGGCTACTTGGCTCTACCTTCTACTCTCACAAAGACCCCTCTGGCTCCTTCCCAGCCTTGCCCCATCCTCACCCCCAAGCAACTGGGACCCTGGCTACTGCCCTGCAGCCTCTGGACACAAGCACAGGACTGAGCTCAACCCTTCCTAGCCCCTGTGAAGGAACAGCAGGTTGGTGCAGTGATGTCAACAGCAGCAAAACCATTCCAGCATTCCCGAGACCTAAGTGATTTGGGATTAAGCTTCCAGATCCAGCACCAGAGATGCAATGGGAATCTGCTGTCATTCTGCCCTCTCCAGCAGGTCACAGTGAACAGATGGACTGACCCCTCTCTGGGGCCTAAGTAGGGCATGCTGCGGTTGCTGGGAGGCAGGGAGGGAGAACAGTCTGCCATGTGGTAGGAGTCAATGGGAGAGAGGGGGAAGGGGCATGCCCAGACCCATCCCACCCCACCCTGGTAAGGACTGGAGGAGCAGCTTTCTGCTATCAGCTAGAAGTGGGGCTGCTGTACAAAGCAGAGGCGCCTGCACCTGGAAGTTTATAAGCAGAGCCCAGACAAGCCTTGCACAGAACTTGTCCACTAAGCTGGACCATCATTCAGATAATATTGAAGGTCCTGTCTAACTGCAAATGGTTCAGTCCTAGCCTCTACAGTGAGGCTAGGGTGGTGACCAGAGCACCAGATCCTGGCCAGGCCAGCATCTGCCAGCATGTGCCCCCTTGTCACACAGCTCAGAAGACAGGATAGGGCATGGGGTACAGTGACAATGGAGAGACACACCCAAGAGTAGCCATTCTAGGGCCAAAGGGGCATTTAAGAATGAGTTCACTGCTCATTCAGGGACCCCTGACTGTGCTGCTGAGCTTTCTGTGGGACAGGCCACAATAGGAACAACCCACATGTTCACCAACAGGAAAAAGGAAAGCAAACAGGGCATATGGACACAGAGGAATGCTATCTGGTATACCAAGGGACAGCCTCTGGACACAGGCAACTACATGGATGGATAGATAAGACTCAAGAAACATCCAGAGCAAAAGAAATCAGCCCTATGGAGGTGTCCTCAGTGGTAGATCCCCAGGATTAACATGCTGGAGGCCTTGGGATCCATCCCCTGCATCAAATGAGGGTGGCGCCCACACTGTTACTCATTTGTCCTAGCCAGGTTGGGCAGCAATAATCCCCACACCTCTGTACCCCAATGGCCATCGATGCTTCTGGCTGACTTCTGCCCACCCCAACCCAGGTTGCCATAATATGGTGTCTCTAGCACCCCTTGAAGCTGGAGATGTATCGTGGGGTATGACTGTAACAAGCCACCATGAGGCCCCACAAAGTGTTGCTGGCCCAGGCCACACATGGGTCCAAAGGTGAATGGACAGGAGCATGTGTCTATACCTAGTGAGACAGGGAAACCCAGGCCCCACGGAGCAAGGGTAAATGCGAGGTCCTAGAAGCAGGAGACAACATTTCTTTGGCTGTTACTTGGTGTTTTATAATCAGCCTTCCAGCTCCTTCCTGAGTCCTGAAGTCTCACGCCATCCAACCCACTATGCAGTAGCTGCCATTCATCTCCACATTCACTTCCTGCACTGTCACCTACATGTGGGGATGGCCACGGTGCCATGAGAGCCAGGCATCCTGCCACCTGCTGCTTGGGGCTGGAGCTCCTGGGGAAGTGGGGGGTGATTCATCTTCTCGAGACAGGTGGGCTGTCTTCCCTGCCCCTGAAGCTTCGGAGTGCACTGGCACAAGGACAGTCCCCCACCTCCACCCACCTAGTACCACACGCAGCCAGGCAACTTTAGAGCACACTGTCCACTGCTCAGGTGCTTCATGGGGGTCCCATGAGCCATGCCCCCAGGACCTACTAATCTCCTCTCCTCTGACTCAGTCACCTCTCCCAAGGATATGAAGCCTGAGTCAAGGGCTCCCCAGGTATCACCCTTGAGGGCCTGCTGTGGCTCTCCAGACCAGGCTGTCAACAAGCACCCACAGGTCCAGGGGCAGACCTGCACTCCTGGGTGGGCCCAATGTCTGCCCAAAGGGACCCCACACACATTCATCTCCAATGCTAGAAGCTAGGCCCCATGGCAGACCACCAGGGCCCATCCCTGCCTGCACACCTGGATTGTACCCACAGGACTAACTGAGCTCCACAGAGAGAAGACAGTCAGGGTAAATGTGTGGGCCAAGTGTCAGCTGAGACATGGGGGCCTCCGGGGATGGGAGGGGCTGGCCCTGAACTGAGCCTTGAAGAGATAAGTACAGCATGTCACACGCAGGAACATGGGCAGAGCCTAAACAGGAGCCGGGGCTCTCAGAGGGAGCCCCAGCAGTGAGAAGAACTCAGGGTCTCCTCTGAGAATGGCACAGAGTGGGCCATGAGTCTGGGCTACGTCTACCTCCTTAGTGCCTACACTAACAGGCATCTGTGACAGATAAGCCCGAGAGCTGGGAAGGAGAAAGGGAACAAGGGAGAGATGCAAAGGAGACCTCAGAGGCACCCACCAAGGCAGGCTGTGTAGTTAGTCCGCTGGCAACAGGGAGCCAGAGGCAGTTTCAGAGCAGAGGAACAGAGCATCTGGTTTCTTTCCTGGAAGATCTCACTGGCATTGCTCCCTCCTGAGAGATCTTGGGGACCCAGTACCTGCTGTCTGGATGGAGAGCTCTCTGTCCACGGCAGCTTAGGTGGAGAAAATGCAAGGCCACAAGAGCAGGCCTTTCACTGCAGCTGGAAAGGCTGAGCTACTTCCCTTCTGGCAGAGGCCAAAAAGAGCCTGCAGCACAGAAGAGAAGGAAGAACCCCAGGCAGGAGCTCCCTGGCTCACCTCAGCTCACATTTGCATGCAGCACCTTCTCCCCCACTGGCCAGATTTCCTGGCAGCTAGCCCAGCAGCCCCAAATACACAGTGGCCCCTCTCCAGGGGCAAGGAGAAGCCACCACCTGCAGGAAGGTGCTGAGGCTGGACCGGGCCAGGTTCCACCTGTCCACTCAGCTCCCCACCACTTAATAGCTAAGGAACCTCAGAAGCTCAAATGCATCCCTGTCTCTGTTAGCAAAAGCAGAGCCAGTCACTGTACAGTGGTCCCTCACTTATCATAGAGGTCATGTCCCAGACACTCCTGTGATAAGTGAAAATCAGCAAAGTAGCGGCATTATATTTATTTCAGTATTTATGTATATTTTAAAGCTTCCCACACTCTTATAAACCTTTCCCACACCTTTAAAAACACTTCTAATGTTCTTAACCATTTTCTAAACTCATAAACCTACATAATTTAACAACATACGTATACTATATGGTATTATAAAATCCTACAATATAGTGAAATATCCACATTAAATAATTTAGATTAGTGCTTGCTTCAGCAGCACATATACTAAAATTGGAATGACACAGAGATTAGCATGGCCCCTGCACAAGGATGACACGCAAATTTGTGAAGCATTTCACATTTTAAAAAATAATAGTAATTTAGATTACTATATTTTCAAAACCCGCAAAACAGTGAGTCCACCGCAAAATAGCAAGGGACTACTGTACAAGCTTTATTTGGCCAGAGTTAGAAGGAAACCTGGGAAACAGAGGTCCAATAAGAACCTTGGAGCCTGCCAGGAGTCTGCTTTCAACTGCTCAGAACCCAGAGGCTGGGAAGGAAGGGGAGACCTGGCCAGGTTGGATAGGAAGGCCCTTGGAAGAGAAAAGTGTATAGGGGCACTGTGAGGGGGTGCAGGCTTAGCCCACCCCATTCCTATCTCAGAGCCCCAGAGACTCTCTGAAGCCATGCCCCTGAGAGCCCCTGGTGCAAAGGATCTAACGCAAGAAGAGAACTGTCACTACTCTGCTTGTCCCATGTCAGCCACTGTGCAAGGCAGAAATTACTGTCCCTAATTTATAGGTGAGGACTCAGAAGCTGAGCTCTATGCCTAGGGTCACCCAACTGGCAGGGAGTCTGATTGAAACAGCAGTGTCCCTCCACCCCACCCACCTCCCTCCAGCCTAGGCTGCCCTGCTGCTATTTGCCTTAGGCGGGGAATGTGCTCCGCATCTGCTCAGCCACTCCCGCCCCCAAGGACTTTCCTGGCTCTCTTCAACCCATGCTTTGGGACCCTGTATGCTACCCCCACCCCTGCCCTGCAAAGATGGTCCACATCAGACACTGCTGAGACAGCTAGAATTGGTCCTTGCCTGACAGAACTAGCTGGCTGGACCCATCCCTGGAGAACTGCTGGGTAATGGGCACCGAGAAGCTGCACTTTAACCAAAATGTTCTGGAAGCACTAATTTGGAAAAATAAGGACTGAGATCCGCTGCTCTCAAGAAAGCTTTGGGGTCTAGTTTGGAAAAAGGGAAAACAATTGCTATGTGATCCTAGCAGGACCGAAGCAAGCCGAAATGGCCGCTGGGTAGACAGAGAAGGAACCCTTCCTGAGAGGTACAACCTCAGCAGGGAGCAAATATCACCTTTATGTGGCAACAAGAAAGTTTCCCCTTCTCTCAAAAACAGCCCCTTCCCAAAGCCACAGATAGAAGCTTCCAGCTGGCACTATGCTCACGCAGCACGCTTTCCCTCCATGTCCTCTCCCACCGAAGCCCACCTCTGCTGTGGAGAAAAGGTCACTTTGCCCAGAGTCACTAAACATTACACATTAACAGCCCTAGTGGTTTCCAGCAGCTTCAAATGTTGGCTTTGGCCAAAAACTTCTTTAAAAGGCCATCCTCCCTTCTTACTCCATCGCGTTTACATTTTGTAACACTTAAACAGAACTGCTTTTAAGCAAAGATATGCAGTACTTTCCACACAAGTCCCCATAAAAAGGAAAATCTGGGGAACGTCCACATTAGCCATCTGGGGAATCTCTCTAGAATGGTAGTGTTGGAGGCTCTGGCCTCCAGGACCTGGGGCCAGGCTTCTTCCTCCCAGGAGACTTCCAGCCTCCCGGCTCGGCCCTGACTATCAGTCCCCAAGAAGGGACATGCTCAATAGAGGCAGCATCTCTACTCTGGTATTTGCACAGCAGCTATAAATGAGCTCTCTAGTATGTTGAGGACAAAGACTACCGAAGCAACTTCAGCTAGTCACATTTGACAACTTGACCTCATAAGGTAGCTATGACAATTATCGCCACTTTGCAGATGGGAAACTGAGGCCTGGAGAAGCCAAAAGACCTGCCCACCCATGATTCCACAGTCCACGCCCTTTGAGGTTCTTTCTCTGCCTCAGCCAACAACAGGGAGTCTGAAACCTCTGGCAGGTGGGAGGTCCTTCTGTCCTGGCTGAGGACATCGGCCATCTGACCTACCCACCATCAGTCCTTCTGGGGCTGGCTCCTTTCTCCCAGCCTCCCAGCTGGGCCCTACGTATCAGTCGCCAAGAGGGACAAGCTCAGTAGAGGGAGCACCAGGAGAAACTGATACTCTGGTGGTGGAAGGCTGGGATAGGACTCCCTTTCCATTGATGGTGTTTGTTACTCTGCATCTCCCTGAGCCAGGCATCCTTCAGTGCTCAAACTACCTCAACTGGAGGTTTGCTTTTTGGTGTTAAATTCCCTCAGGTGGCCCACAGTCATTTTTAAAAGCTGGTTGAGCTCCAGCAGTGCCTGTCATCTAGCAGTGGGGACAGCCCGCCATCTAGCGGCTGTCTAACGAACCTGTAGGTGCCAAGTGGCAGGAGCAAAGCCTAGGATCTGTGGGACCTAGATGTCACCTGGTCCACTTCAGGTTCAGAGAGGGGAAAGCGACCAGTGTAAAGGCATGCATTAGCATCCTGTCAGCACTCTGGAAGGCCCAGGCAGCAGAATTACACAGTTGTTTTGTTTTGTTTGTTTTAATGTATTTAGTACAGGGTCTACAGGGTCTCATTACCCAGATCAGACACAGCGATCCTCCTGCTTTCAGCCTCCCAAGAGCTATTACAGGAGTGCGCCACCACATCGTCTCAGTCACTGTCTCAGCACACCCCAGGGGCAGGCCAGCACCACACACCAGTGTTCAAATCCCAGTCCCTGAACCTGTCTGAGCAGGCACTTTAGTCCACTGAGCTATCTGGCCGGCCCAGAACTACACGTTTGAGTACAGCCTGGGAAACTTAATGAGGTTCTGTCTCAAAATAAAAAATCAGTTAGGGATGTAGCTCATTGAGAAGGCCTTGGGCTCAGTATCAATACAATCAATCAATCAATCAATCAATATGTCTCCAGGACCATACGCCAGCTCTTGGTCATCAAAAACAGGCACCCCTAATTTTCCTGGTTGTAAGGAAGCTGCCTATCTGAAACCACCTCTCAATTCCTATGCGTGTAAAGAGAAAGAGGTATCCCATTCTTGGGGTGATCCATAGTCCTGGTCCTGCATCTTTGATTCTGTTTATCATTTTGAATAGTAAGTGTCCACACACAAAATATGAAAAACACAAAAAAGTTTAGAGATTGAACCCTGTGCTTCACACTGAGCTACATCCACCCTTTATTTTATTTTATTTTATTTTATTTTATTTTATTTTATTTTATTTTATTTTTGAGACAGGTTCTTGCTAAATCATGTTGCACCAGCTGAGCTCACACTTGTACTCCTCCTGCCAAAGTGCTGGGATGACAGCTATGCCACCACACAAAGGGATGACGTCACACAAGGCTTACATATATTTCAATTTTTACACACAATAGCATGCAACTCTCAGGGCTCTTAACACCTCACAAGGAATCACTGCACGTTGGCTCGTAAAGAGCACCCTCACGCTCGTGTAAAGCAACACTGCGGCCTACCCCATGTGGCAGTATCCTGAGCTGCCATGGTTTATTTAACCACTCTCCACTTGGTGGACATTACATCATTTCCAACAGCCATTGCTATCAGCCAATGTATTATAGGGAAACACAGTAAAATAAATTCCTGGGAGTAGACTTGCCAGGACTACCAGTTGGGATTCATTTTGATCTCATGTACCAGAAAGCCACACGTAAGAAGAGTTTAGGTATGCAGGCCCTCGTCATCTCATGTAAAAGAAGTCTTGATGGAAATAGTTCCAAAGCACATGGCAGCCCCACTTGGGGCCCACAGTGAGGTTGTGTGATTTTCAAAATTGTCCTCTCCAGAGGTCATACTCTCTTGATTTCTACCATCAGTATACAGAATTTTCCTGCAGCCTGGCCAGCATCACACCATCCCATTTAACAGGTGAAAATGATGTTCATTGTATTAACTTGTATTTCTCTCTTTTTCTGCAGTGCTAGGGATCAAAACCAGAGTCTTGGCTGGCACCCTGTCACTGAGCGATACTGCTAGTTCATGTATTTCTCCTTTTATGAGCAACACTGAACATCTTTTCATGGACCTAAAAGGTACTTCCTTTTCCATAGATTACCTGGTTATACTCATTGGCCACTTTCCTTTTATGTTTATGATTTTGTTTGTATTGAATTTTTGAAATTCACCCATATAAAGTACACAATCAGTGATTTTTTTTTATATTTACAAGGTAGTGCAATTATCACTACAATCTAATTTTAGGTCACTTCATCCCCTCAAAAGAATCCAGGCACTCCTCACCCTGGTCCACCTCCAACACCTATCCTCAGGGGCAAGTAACTACTTCTCTTTTTTCTCCTAATCATTTTGTCTAATCCGGACACATCATATCAATAGAATCACGCCATATGTGATCCTTTATGGATAACTTCCTTCACCTAGCACAGTAGTTTCAGGTTCTTCCACACTGCAATATGTATGAGTACTTCATTCTTTTGTGTAGCTACTATTATTCTGTTGTATGAATATACTATATTTTGCTTATTCATTTACCAGCTGATGGACATTTGGGTTATTTTCATTTGTTGGCTATTATGAATCATTAATGATGCCATGAATATTCATGAACAAGTATTTGAATAGCCACATTGAGGGGACAAATGTTTTCATTTCTCTTGGGTAGATACCTCCAAGAGGAACTGCTTAGTCCTATGATAATGCTGTTTAACCTTTGGAGGAACTGTCACACTGTTTTCCAAAACAGCTGCCATTTTAGATTCTTTTTTTTTTTTTTAGTGTAAATTTTTTTTATTGTGAAAACAGATGAATCTTTAGTTGGCTTAACTCACCATGTGATTAAATGAAATTTCAGCATTTACTTTGTGTTCACACTATATCTTCTCATTTTATTTTTTTTCCATAATTTTATTGAGAAACAAATAGCAATGAGACAGTTTCAAACCAAATTGGTAGGACAGTTTCAATAATTAACACATTGCATACATTCTTCCTAGTAGTTAATTACTGTAGATCTTCTCATTTTATAATGTACAATTGATTTTCTTTTTTTCCATAATTTTATTGAGAAACAAGTAGCAATGAGACAGTTTCAAGTCAAATTGGTAGGACAGTTTCAATAATTAACACATTGCATACACTCTTCCTAGTGGTTATTTACTGTACAAGATACAGACATGATATCCTATTTACAAATACCATTAGGACAAATCCCTCTATTCATTAAGAGAATGTTACTCTATATCTATCCTAGCCACTTTGAATACACAGATATAAAATGGACATTCATCTGTATCCCCTTTTTTGTTTAGTTCCATCATTTGAATATTGTAGGTGCCATTTTAGACTCTGACCTGCAGTATACACAGGATCCAGTTTCTCTACATCATCTCCAACCCTTATTATTTTCATCTTTTTTCAATTATAGCCATTCTAGACGATATGAGGTAGCATGCCATGTAGCTTTCATTGGGTTTCCCTAAGAATTGAAAAATTATCACATACTTGTTAGACATTTATATAACTCCTTTGCCGAAATGTCTATTTTTAAGCCCTCTGTATATGTCAAGGACATTAGCTCTTCATCATGTGAGTTGCAAATATTTTTT
>NW_004524595.1:5454892-5458075 GCF_000260255.1 Octodon degus | reverse complement strand
GCGCATGCCTGTAATTACAGTGCTTGGGAGGCTGAAAAACAGAAGGATCACTATGAGTCTGATCTGTGTAGTAAGACTCTGTAGACCTTGTATTAAATACATTAAAAAAAAATTTTTATCCACATGGAGTATATTTCAATTTAAGAGAATAAGTAAAAATCCGAATTTATTTTTATAGATATATACCCAGCTGTATCATTCAAATAAAATGCCATTCAAGTAATCACCACTGATTTGAAATGTCTCATTTGTATTTACTAAAGTTCTGCTTGTATTAGGTATATTTCTGTATTTGTTGTTTTTTTTAATTATTCATTTACCCGTGCACCAGTATCATAAATATTGCATGTTTACTTTTTAATTTCATAAATGTCAAATATGCAAAAATTTAGAGAAAATAGAGTAATGTGCCTCTACACACCTATAACTGAGCTTCAACAAACAACTTTCTGCCATTCTTGTCTTCTTTTCTTCTTTTTCTATGGGCTTGTAGTTGTTCTGGGAATTGAACCCAAGTCCTTGCAAATACTAAGCACTTGCTCTGTTACTGAGCTACGGCCTTAGCACTAAGGTATTTTAGAACAAGTCATTTCACATAAATTACTTCATTCTCTAACAGCTAACATCTTGTTTTAATGGGATATTATCTGTAATAAGAAGAATGATGGCCACCCACAGATGTCCCGGTCCTAATTCCCAAAACCTGTAACTATGCTATCTTATATGACAAAGGGACTTTGAGATGTGGCTCAGGATCTCAAGACAACAAGAGTATTGTGGGTTACCAAAGTAGACCCAACATAATGACCAAGACTTTGTGACTGTGAGATAGTCAGAGTCAGGGGAGATGCGACAGTAAAAGCAAAGTTCAAGGGGAGGGGGAGAGAATGCAGTCACGGGAACAGCTTCACCCCCCAGTCCCTCCCCTAGAAGGAGCACTGCTCTGCCTTGACCTTGATTCTAATCCAGTGACTATCTTCAGACTTCTGTCCTCTCAGACTATAAGGTGACAAATACTATGTGCTTTTTAAAATCACTGTGTTGCAGTAATTTATAATAGCAGCAACAGAAAACTGATTCAGTTAATAAAATAAGCAATGTTTCATTACCCAGAGCATGTTCTGTTTCTTGCAAATACTTCCAAAATAGCTTTTTTAAAAGATCGGGACATAAGAGCTGCACATTATAAGTTACACCATGCTTCATTCAATATATAAATGAAATGTGTAATGACCAAACCGGGGTAATAAGCACTTCCATTTCTTCACACATTAATCATTTCCATGTGCTTAGAGTTTAATATTCTTCTTTCCTAGTCTCTTAAAACACATTATAGATTGTGAAAAACACAACTAATTTCTCCTCTCCATCTGTGTATTTTGGTGCCCCTTATCTAACTTTTTGTTCTCCTTCCCTCCCCTTCCCAGTCTCTGCAGACAGCAATTCCATTCCATTCTCTATGAAATTGACTTTTTAATTTCTAGAACATGTGGTATTTGTCTTTCCATGTCTGGCTTGTTTCACTTCACATAATGACCGCCAATTCCATCCATGTTGCTGCAAAGAATAGGATTTCATTTTTCTCCAGCTGAATAATATTCCATTGTGTATGGATAGCATATTTTCTTTACCTGCTCATCTGCTGATAGACATCTGAGCTGATTCCATATCTTGGCTATTGTGAATAGGCCTGCAATAAACATAAGGGTGCAAATATCTCTTTGGTACAATGATTTCATCTCTTTTGGATATGTACCCAGTAGTGGGATTGCTGGACCATATGGTAGATCTATTTTTAGGTTTTTAAGGAATCTCCATACTGTTCTCCATATGGCTATACTAATTTATATTCCCATCAACAGTGTATAAGTTTGGTCTCTTTTCTCCACATCCTTACCAACATGTTAATTTTGTCTTCTTTGATGATAGCCATTCTAACTGGGAAGAGATAGAAATATGTTATTATGATTTTTGATTTGCATTTCCCTGTAGATTAGTGATACTGAGCATTTTTTCATGCATTTGTTGGACATTTACATGTTTTCTTTTGAAAAATCTCTGTTCGGATCTTTAGCCCATTTTAATTGGATTTTTTTGGTTTTGATCTTCATCTTTTTCAGTTCCTTTAATAAATCTCTTGTCAAATGGGCATTATGTAAATAATTTCTCCCATTCTGTAGGCTGCCCCTTCACTCTGTTGATTGTGTCCTTTGTTGTGTAGGTACCTTTTAGTTTCATGTACAATCTTAATTGTCTACTTTTATTTTTATTACTTATGCCTACGAGGTCTAATCCAAAGTATCTTTCCCCATACCAATGTTTTAAAGTGTTTCCCTTGTTTTCTGAAAATATATCCTTATAGTTCATTTGTTCACAGACTGTATTACTTTAAAAGTAACACAGCATTTATATGGCCAGTGATTTTTTCGTTATTAGTCTATTAAAACTAAGTGAATAAAACTGAGGCCAAATAAATATAAATAAATACATGGAGTATAGCAGCTCACAATTCATGTCCTGTTGACCTGACTAGTCGCTTTCTTTATAGGCTTGAGGGCTAGGGAGGTAGGTGGCTGAGCGGCTTAAGCACCTGCTTGGAAATCACAAGATCCTGAGTTCAATTCCTGGTACTGCAAAAATAAGAAAGAGAAAGAAAAAAAACTGCTAGTATAGGCTTGAGTTTCCTACTCTGAATTTCAAGAGCATTAGAATAGATAAGAAATTACATCAGGGATAAGGTTTGGGAGACTCATGTCTGGGCGTCCTTGTATCTAGGAATACCTTAAAACCGTATATGAAAGAGAGGAAGAAGGTCCTCAATCTGTCAGATCTCATAATATTTTATAGATACAAAGTCCTGGCCTACTGAAGTGGGTTGTTGTCTTCTTCATTCACATTGGAATTAAACACAGGATCCTGGAATTCCCAAGTGAGGGCTGTGTCCAAGAGTACTGGTTTTTTGTTGTTGTTTGTTTGTTTGAGGCAAGGTCTTGCTAGCTAGTTCAGGCTGGCTTCAAACTTGCAGTGATCATTTATAGCTTCAGCCTCCTGAGTACTGGAATTGCGGGCGTGAGTGCACAACCAGGCTACTGATATCAATTTAGAGAGTCAAGAAGAAAGAAAAAAAGGAGAGAGGAAGGAAGGAAGGAAGGAAGGAAGGAAGGAAGGAAGGAAGGAAGGAAG
>NW_004524595.1:5450745-5454792 GCF_000260255.1 Octodon degus | reverse complement strand
AGGAAGAAAGGAAGGAAGGAAGGAAGGAAGGAAGAAAGGAAGGAAGGAAGGAAGGAAGGAAGGAAGGAAGGAAGGAAGGAAGGAAGGAAGGAAAATATCATTAATCCAAGAGATAGATAAAATATGAAAATATTTTATCCCCCAACCTGATAAATGTCTGATACGCCAAGTTTATGTGCTCTAAAATCTAAGAATGAATGCTAGGAACAACCGAGAGTAGGAAAATATTTATTGAGAAGATAGCTCTTATGAGGCAGCAGGAGATCTGAATGGGTACCAGAGACCTCACACTGAAAGGAAATTTTATAGCACAAAACCCATGTGGGTTTGACATGGGTTACAAATAGGATTAACCAATAAGAGTGCAAGTATAGCCACTTAGGTAACAATAATCCAATGCAGAAACAAGCCATGTAACAAGTGTGGGTGGAAAGAACAGACTTTTTCTATGAAATGGTGGGTCCAGAGGTCTTGGTCACCCAGTGAGATGACTGATGCCTAGCTAGACCTCATTAGGCCTGGTGATTGTCTTTTGAAGAAGTACAGAGGCTTGGTCATTTCATCTTTATCTTAAGGCTTAGACTCCAGTAGATGTGTCTCCAGCCATAGTTGTGATGTGCTTTTTACTTCTGTCCTGACTCTCTGGAGGACCTAACCCTACCTGACTGCCTATAGTGTTTCTATTTAACTTATCTCTCTATGATCTTATGCATTTAGTTAACAGCATATTCAAAAAACACCTACCTGAGACACAGCAATTAAAGTCAGCCCATCTTGGTTCACTCTCTCTGAGAAGGAACACTGAAATGGGTGCTAGGCTAGCAGAGTGGAAAATTGAGAAATAAAATAGGATAGCCTGTAGAATTTGGGTTTTTTTGTTTTGTCTTTTGGCAGAACCGGCGATTGAACTCAGGCCCTTGCACTTGCCAGGGAAGCATTTATTCTACTGAGCCATCTCCCTGGCCCCCTAGAATTTGAATTTCAGATCAATAATGAATCATTTTTTCCCATAAGTGTGTTCTAACAAATGCTAGTGACCTGCTTATACAATCACATGCCACATAATGACCTTTCAACCAATGGCAGACTATCTTGTACTCAAACGACACATTTCTCAAAACTGTATCCTCGTTGTTAACCAACTCATGTTCTGTGATATAAAAGGATTCACTGCTTATCTGAAATAAAACTTAATGAGGAGACTATATTTTACCTCCATACACCTGGATCCTGCTCCCAGTGGACTAGAAAAACATCAGACTCCAGAATCCAGTGATTTACCCCAAGGCTAGTGATCAGCACTGATTGGGAAATGAGCGGAAGCAGGTATTAAGGAACAGAGAAGATAAAAAAAGAAAACAGAGATTTGAAAATGACCTTATGAGAGCCTGAAGCTGAAGGAGCAGGTGACTTCTAATCTAATCATCTCCTGTCACCATAGAAACCAGCTGTAAAGTCAGCCACAAAGAACTAGTGCACCAATATCCACTGCCTCTCTGCTTCTCTTCTCAGACCTGGTTCCTTTGTCTCAGTTTTCTCCCTCAGGACCTAACCTAGCCCTTTTCTTTCCAAGCCCCTTCTCCCTTTCCAGCCCCAGCCCCAGCTGGCCATCTCTCAATGCAGCCCTGAAGGGACACCAGAACACAGGACACTCAGGCCCTGCCCAGGAGGAGGTCATAGTCTAGCTGGGGGACAGGCCAGGCAGGAGGAAAAGAACCCAAGGATATACACCAAAAACTGGTCTTTAAAAGAAACAAAATCAAGTCTCACTTGGTCAGTCTGCATGTGTATCTCTGTCTTCCACAAGATAAAGTCATTCTTTCCTAATCCAGAGTGTGGTTTAAATTGATTGGGAAAATATTCCATCTTTCAGACAAGCCAGGTTGGTGAGCTGTTTGAATGTATTTTGCAGAGAGCATTTGGTTTGACTCTGGAAACTAGATGCATATTGAAAGTAACATGCAAATTTGTTAAAAATGCCTCCAACTGCGGGATGGCAGGCCAGAAGACTGGATCAGGCTTATGAGCACTTGAGAAGTGCTTTTTAGCACACAGCCTGAGGTCTCCCTAACTCATGCTGGATAGGCGTTCAGCTCACAACAGCTGTGCAAATCCTCCCCAGGGCTGTGCCCTCCATTTCCACATACGTCCCCCTCTCCACAAGGCAACTTATGAATAATGCTACCATTTCACAGATAGGAAAGTGGGCTTCTTGGTGATTGGTGAAGCCATCAAACAGTCACTTTGCTTTAGGGGACACACCTACCCCAAGACATGCTCCCTTCCCTAATGTTACTGTTTAGATCTAAAATATCCCCTAGAGAGTCTCATGTTTGGAGGTGGGACCTGGTCAGAAGGGCAAGTCACAGGCATGACTAGGAAGAACACATTCCACTCTTGCACTCCCCCTGTCCTTCCTGGCTGCCATCCGGTGAACAGCTTTCCTCCACCATGCCATTCTGCTATGCCATGTCTGTTATGAAGCTAACCAACCATGGACTGAACACACTAGAACAGTGAGTCAAAATAAACCTCTTCTCCTCTAGGCTGGGGGTGTCAGGTATCCTGTCCTAGTGATAGGAAAGTGACTGATACAACTAGTGTGGGACAGTTTGCACACATGCCATTTGATGCCCTAAGGTTCTAAATTCCTTATCTCCCCGTCTCCCAGTCACCAAAGTTCCTGCTGGCTTCCCTTGGTAGTGTCCTCCAAGATGCTAGACCTTCCCAGAAACTTAGTAGGTGCAGAGCCAGGCCAAGTATGAAGAACTGGCTCTGGGGATATAGTCCAGCAGCAGATGCCTGCTTAGTATGCCAGAGACCCTGGGATGATCCCTAGCACCAGAAAAAGAAGGAAGAAATAACATTTATGCTGATTTACAGCTGTGAAGAAACCAGGGCTTACAAATGAATTAGACACATTTGTATCTGATGTGCAGATTGAGCTTACCTCTAAAATCCATCAAACAGTAATCTGATGGATTTTACAAAGCCCTTGTGTAAACATACCCATGCTGATTCCTCTCCATTTGCCCCCAGAATTTCTGTATCTTTGAGGCCCTGGTGACTCAGTCCTGGGCTCACAGTACCCTGCAGGCAGTAAGATCAGCACTAGTTTTCACCTCTGAGCCCCATTCTAGCCAGGTGGCAGAGACCTGGAGCCTCACTGTAGATCACTGCCTGGTAGGAAAGATAAATAGTCACCCCCATGCTGGCCATGAAGTTGTTTCTTCCCAAAGTGATCCCAGTTCTCCACTTGGCACAACCCTGCTCCCCCTTCAAGTCCCTGCTCAAATCATCCCTGAATTCCAGATTCACCGGGCTAAAACCTTTGTTCCATAGACCACAACCACTGACTGTGCTTACTAAAAGAATTTACAATTTTAAATATGTTTCTTCTGCAGCTAAGAAGTAACTCAGGAAGACCTGCAGCCACTCTCAGTAACATAGCCATCCAAAACACTTCAGTCTCTAAGACTCCATGAAAGAATAGAATCATCATTTTAATACCACTACCAGTTGTTATAGTTCTGATCTAAAATGCTCACCAGGGTCAGCCAGATAGCTCAGCGGACTAAAGTGCCTGCTTAGGCAGAGCACAGCGGCCGGGGTTCGATCCCTGGCATGCTGTGCCAGCCCCACCCCCAGGGCACACTGAAACAGATGACTGAGACTGGGTGTGGTGGCACACGCCTGTAATCCTAGTGCTTGGGATGCTGAAAACAGGAGAATCACTACGAGTCTGATCTGTGTAGTGAGACCCTGTAGACCCTGTACTAAAAATACAAAATAAATAAATTAATTAATTAAATTAAATGCTCACCAAAGCTTTCATGTATTCCGAGGCAGGGCTTTGGGGAAGTGGTTGGATCAAGGAGTGCTACACGTATTAGTGAATTAATCCACTAATGAGTTAATAACCAAATGTCCTATTAGGAGATAGGGCCTGGTTGGAGAAAGCAAATCCCTAGCTAATCTAGAAGGGTATACTCTTGTTCCCAGTCTCTCTCTCTCTCTCTCTCTCTCTCTCTCTCTCTCTCTCTCTCT
>NW_004524595.1:5424946-5450645 GCF_000260255.1 Octodon degus | reverse complement strand
TCTCTCCTCCTTCCTGCCTCTCATTTTCTGGCTGCCATTGGTTGAGCATCTCCCCTCATCCCTGCCACGCCTTTCCACCATGCCGTTTCTGCCTGAGAGCCAACTGACCATCCATTCACAGAACCCTCTGAAACCATAAGCAAAATAGCTATCTCCTTTAATTTATAGGTGTTGTGTATTTTGTCCCAGTAACAGGAAAGTAACTAACCTACCAGTCAACAAACAGAACAGGCTGAGTTTCATCTGTACTAAGCTTTGTATTCTTTACTACTTCCTATGTTCCAGCCTTCATGCTCCCCATTAGTTACTTAAATTTAGTTGACTAAAAATCACCAATTCTGGAGCCCATACCACTGAGCTATATAGTATTAGTTTCCCACCAATGTTGCTATAAATAATACCTCTGATACTTTGGTTGTGACGATAACCAAAGGTTCTTTTTAGGGACTCAAAGGCAGTTTTTGTTGAAGCCACCACTCTTCACTTGTGCCTATGCAGCTATCCAATAAACAATGTTTTGAAGTCAGAAGGCTCACCTGAGACTGTGCTAATGACACCTTTTTCTGAACACGAAGGCACAAACAAGTTGGATAACATGTAGGCAGGTCACTAATGATTTTCCCTTCAATGACTTTTTCCCATGCTTCACACCACTCTGCTTCTTTTGGATGTTTGTTTGGTTGGTTGCTTGGCTGGGTGGTTAGTTTTGAAATGGCATCTCCATATGTAGTCTAGGCTGGTCCTGAACTCATAGCCCACACTGTTCTGAAATTCACAATCCTTCTGCCACAACCTCCCAAGTATTGGGATTATAGACATACACCCCATGCCCAGCTCTGATTCTTTATTCCATAAATATCCCCAAACTCTACTCTTTAGGGAAGCAGATGTGAGACATGAGGTCTCACCTCCATGCTTTGCCACCCTATGGATAAATTTTCTTTCAAAACTCACTTATGTGATTGTTTCACTTGGTAAGCAAAACAGTCTTGGTGCTGAAAAGGACTGGTATGAAAACTGAGCCCATGGAGGTCAAGCTCTGGGCACAGGCCTGATACAGACTGGGTACCTAATGCAAGATACTTCTGATTGTCACTGTCACCCCCCTGGAACACTGCTCCCTCAAGAATCTCTCCCTTCCTCCCAGATTCTCTCCTCTTCTCACATGGTTAATGGTAATACTCACCCCCTTCTTCTATTGAATAATAAACTCCTGGAGGACAATGATCTTGTCTGGGGTCATAGTTTGTATCTAGCTGTCCCCCCAAAGCCTCATACAGTCATAAATAAGGCTTTTCAGAGAGGCTGGATCTGGAGTATGTGGTGCTGGGATCAAAGATGTGTGATTACCACAGTGGTCCACTGATGGTTTGGCATAGTTCTGGGTAGGATTAAGGGGCCTTACGGGTGCTGCCATCTTCCTTGCTGTCCTCTGTCCACCATGAACTATTTCTCTTCTGCAATGCTTCTCTGCAGCACGAGTCTGTCATGGAGCCAGCCAATTATGAACTGAAACCTCTACAAAACTCTCTTCCCTAAAAGTAAGACATCTGGCTGTTCTTCAGGGTCACATTCTGGCTCTGGGCCTTAAATTTAATGGACTCTGCATATTTTTGTCAATAAATTCTCCTTTGTCCCAGGTTCCAGAGATAGCCATTTCAGGAATGCTTAGGACATTTTGAAAAATTAGAATTCATTTTATTATGCAAAATAGAGCCACCAATATCACTAGCAGGGAAAATGGTCCAGAGCCCTACTGAGTGAGTCAGTGTTGCCTGTAATGAACTGCTTCCCATGAAAGGGGACAGTCAGCTGGTGTAGGCTCCCCAGCCTGTCCCTGAGGACAGCTGTGTTTCATTCATTCTACTGCCCAGTGTCTCAACAAATGTTTGATGAATAAATACCAGGCCAGCAAGATAGCTCAGCAGACTAAGCGCCTGCTTAGACAAGCTCAGGGACCAAGATTTGATCCCTGGCACCACATGCAGTGCCAGTCCTGCCCCTGGTTGTGCTGAGCCAGCCACCAAGACCAAGACTTGGCGTGGTGGTGCACGCCTGTAATCCCAGCAATGGGGAGGCTGAAAACAGGAGGATCACTAGAGTCTGAGCTGCGTGGTGAGACCCTGTACCAAAGACATTAAAAATAAATAAATAAAATAAATACCTTTGAAGTCACATAAAACTGGAGGTGCTGCTGGAGACAAAAACTTCAGGATAACTTTCCCCTGGATCTCCTATCCCCCTGCTGACTGAAGGCAGCAGACACCAATGGAGTAGAATTCTGGACTATCCACAAGGCCCAGACAGGGTCCTCATTCACTTGTGCCTCTCAGCTAATGAGCTTACATTCCTTCCTGCATGAAAGCCCTCCCCTTGTCTACTAACCAGTGATCTCCTTTGTCCAGGACCTCCCTTATTTATAAGAGCCAATAGTTCTTCCTGACTTGGGCAGTTCTGGTGCAGACCCTTGAAGGTTTTTCTGTGTCCTCTCTGGCCATGTTCACAAACTCAAGTCAGTCTGGGGGCAAGCAGAAGGAAGAAACAGACAGGACCTACCTCCATAAGTTCTGCACAAATGGGGTACATCTGTGTACTAGGTCAAAGCCTTCCACAAAGGAGTCTTGCCTCTCTGGTATAACAGTGTAGAACACAGCCTGGAGAGCTAAGAAAGTAGACAGCTGGCACTGGTGAGAATGGGGGATAGGATTCTAAACGCCAAAAGCCCTCTGCAAACAAACCTAGGGACAACCTCGGTGACTGTTTGCCTCTGAGCAGTACCTAGATTCATCAAGGAGCTCAACGGGGCCAGCTTAGTCCAGGGGCTGCGCAGAAGGAGCGTACTTTCTGAGATGAAAGAATCTGAGTCCAACTCCCATCCCCTCTAGGACGTACAAGCGTGTCAGTTTCACCTGGTTAAGGATTTCCCTAGCAGTTGGAACTAGATTCCTACTCCACTTTGCTGGGAGATGTGAGCAGCTCAAAGAGCTGGGATCCCTAAGAACACGTCCCAGGCCTCCAGATCCTCCCTGAGGGCCCTGGAGAGAGGGTGCTTCCACTGCTTGACTAGTGTCAGACATGGCTCAGCTCAGCCTCTGCAAAGGGTTTACAAAATGAGCCATAACCTATGCTGCATCTTCACCGTTTCGCCCCATCAGCCCCTTTTACAAACAGGGAGGCCAGAGCCTAGGGGTACAGCTCTGTGGCACAGCGCTTGCCTAGCATGCGCGAAGCCCTGGCTTCAATCCCCAGCACCGTAAAGAAGAAAGAACTGGGTGGGAGAAGGAAGCGGGAAATACTGGACTGGGACTACAGAGCTGAAACTAACCAGCGGGTACCAGCGATGGACCGCAGAGCTCCCTCGCTGAGACTTGGAAGCATCTCGCGCGGAGGGCGGGGCGAGCGGCGTGGGGCGGGGCGAGTGGGTCACGTGGTGCCCGGCCCGGAAGCGCTCGCGCCGGAGACCCCCGGGTGACCGGGCGGAGGCATAGACTGCTGCGGGCTCCCACGGTCCCTACCATGGCCTGGACTAAGTACCAGCTGTTCCTGGCCGGGCTCATGCTCGTCACCGGTTCCATCAACACGCTTTCGGCAAAGTGAGTCAGGGCCTGGCCGGGAGGGCGCCTGCGGGGGCTGCTGGCGACTCCCTCGGTCCCTTCCCTCCTGTTTTTCGGCCTCACCCGCTCCCGCTGTTTGTGGACCACCCACGGGCTGCGAGAGGCCGGGGAAACTCGGAGCCGGACGGGGTATCCGAGCTCCCGCTCCGAGTCGGCCTTATTCCACAGCCAGACTTTGCGCATCTGTTTTCTCATCTGAGCCAGGGGGTTGGAGCAGTTCCTCTAGGCGGCCGGCGCTCGGGGCCGGCGGAGAAGACGCCGGGATTCGGCACGCGAACTAGCTGGAGTAGCCGTGCGGCCGGGTGACCAGTGAGCGAGCGGGCGGGCGCAGGCAGAGGCAGCCGTGAGGAGGCAGCCCTCGGGCGCCTGTGGCGGAGGGGTGGGAGCTGCCCTGCCGCCTAGGTGGGGATACGTAGGAGGCACATACTTGCAGACAGGGAAAGCTAGCTCGGTCACTGGTAACCAGCCCCAGATGTCAGGCTGGATTTTATCTATTCTGAGAGAGCCTGTTGAGCCGGGAACTGACACGTTGAAAGTCTGATTGAAAAAAAACAGTATGGGCAACCTGGAGGGCAACATGGAGGCATTGGGGCAGGGAAAGCCGCTCTGGCTGCTGCTAGCATCTAGGAGGAAGGAATGAGCGTGAGGGAAAGGGCCAGGTGGAAGAGTGAAGAGTGACCTGCCCCACAAGATCAGGGTTTCTGCCTGCAAAGAAAAAACCTGTGAACCTCTTGAAGGGTGCAGCTGTTTCTTACTCATGTTTGAGCCATTTGTATGTAGCAGACCTGAGAGAGAAATATTCAATTCACCATATATGTATAAGATACCTACAGAGTAAAAGGAAAGATTCTTGATTTCAAGGTGCTTAAACAGTCAGAGGTGGACACATGGCATTTGCAGTGTCCCTTCTTCCCCTAAAGGAGCTCTAGGTGGGGCCGATCCATCTCTGGTTCACCTCAGATCAGTTGTGTCCAGTAGAGAGCTGCTGGCCTCCTGGGTCCTCCAGCTCACACCTCATGACTGAGGGTTCCCATCTCAGTCTGGACCTCAACACAGCACAAGTCCTCCACCAAACTGTCACCCTAGCCAGAGCTTTAGTCAAATAATTAGAGCATAGCTATAAGTCTTCCAAGGTTGCTGTCCCCAAGGAGAATCTTAATTGGCTATTGGCTACTGGACTAAGCCGCTGAGTCAGCTCCTTTCTTCAAAAGCTCAAACCAGTCAGATAGCAAGCCAGGGGGCCTTCAGTCCCCAGAGGTGCCACTCTTGGAAACTGCCAGAGAATCGGGAAACAGGTTCACAGGTGAGAGGCCCAACCTTTGGTTCTGTCCCCTGCCCTGAAACCTAGGGCTTCTCAGGAGCTTCCCTCCCTGAAACAAGCCCCAGAGTTGGATGCTAAGCAGTATTCTAAATCCAAACTATGAAGAGGATGCTCTTAGAAGGGACAAAGGAGAGCAGCATAACATCTTGATGTGAATTATGGGTTGAAGGTCTCATCTCTGACCTGCAGTTTCTTCTGGGCACAGAAATACTGGCCTGAGATCACAATCAGCATGGTCAGCCAGTTCACAGGGCACGCCCAGACCTACCACACCTGGTCCTGCTCTGGGCGCCTTTCATGCAAACTCTGAATTCTTATAACCACGCTCTTAAAACTCATTATATCTGAATGAGGAAACTGCTGTGTGGTATGGTAAAGTTACCAAATCCAACTCATACTAGCTGGCAGAGTCTCTTTTGACTCCTTGTGGTCTAGCTGTACAATCTGTTCTCCTAGCCACCAGTGGCAGTAGCAAGTCATTTAGGGGTGCTTAGAATATTAGAAACAAAAATTCATTTTCATCCTCCAATTTACAGGGGAGGCCCCAAGAAAAAGTTTATTTCTGGTCAGTGAGGAATGAGGGTATCTTGTTTACTTTTCTGTCTTTCCTAAGATAAAATATCTGACACCCAAAATTAAGGAAGGAAAGATTTATTTTTTTTTTGTGCTTTTCTGCTATGTTTTATTTTTTATATATATTTTTTATTGAGAAATAAATATGAATGAGACAGTTCACAGCTGATTAATAGGACAGTTTTGATAGTCAATACACTGTACATTGTTGTCTTCTTAATGGTTATCCATAGTACAAGAAGCAGACAGGATATTCTGTCCAAACACTATTAGTACACCTCTTTCTTCTCATTGAGTTAAGCAAAAGTAACTGCAAATTTATCCTATTTTGTATATATAAATACAAAATGATCTTAAGGAAAGATTTATTTAGCTCACAGTTTGTGGTTTCAGTCTACAATCAGCTGGCTCCAAGGCAGGGTGGCATGGCACAGGGAAAACAGTTCAGGGCAGCAGAAGACAGCAAGAGCAAAAAAGGAGAACAAGCCTCTTTTCCTCCCTCATATTGTAAGCAGCCTACACACACACACACACACACACACACACACACACACCACCCCTGGGCCAGGTGTAGCACTCACACCATCTCCCTGTTCTCTTGCACAGGATGAGAATGTTTACAAAATGAGGACTTTGGTCCCCTACTGAGTTAAACTTCTCAAGTTAACACAATATATCAACCATTATTGCCAGCTAGCATCCAGGCCTTAGGACTTTCCTCTTGTCCTGTTAAGATCCCTAAATCCTGCCTTCTTGGGCTTTTCTCTCTCTTCTCCCCAAGAACAGCAAGCCTATGTCTGAGGGTGTCCTCCCAGGACTGGGCAGCAAGCCTCTGCTCAGAGCAGGGAACCCTGTCCTCACGCTGCTTCTCTTCCCTCTGGAGCCAGCTTGAGTGCTTGGCCTGTGAAAGAAGCATGATGCTTCTCCTAACTTCTCAGAAGTCTGGGGCCACTGGATGAGGAAGTGCGTATGAACTGTGCTGGAATCCCAAGTCAGCTCTTCTCCACTGATTCAGCAGCTTTTGGAAGGCTGCAAGCAGACATCGCATGGCCCTGGTAGGAAAAAACACCAGTCAGGCTAGCCTTTCACCTCTCTGGGGAATTGGCTACTTCTCCTTTTCCTGGCTGTGTTCTCAGCCCTCCCTAGCATCTTCTGTGTATTGTCTCCATGCAGTCTATCTATTTCTGTCTTCCTGGACCAGTGCCCATTTCAGAGCCGGTTCTCCCAAATGTTGCTTAGGTTCTGCATCTGAAGAGCCAAAGCCAACCTGTCACTCCATTGTGATGAGAGGCTCTTAGTAAGGCATCCTCTCCCTAGGCTCAGCCCCCTCCCCAGCTTCTGTAGGCTGTAGCACCAGGTTGGGCAAATGAGCCTGACTTCCCTTCATACGTGGGCCTGCAATCTTGCCTGGCACCACCTGGCCTCTGTTAGAGAAGAGTCACTGTCCTTTCCTACCAGCTCCAGCTTTTGTCCCTGGTACCTGTCTCCACCCTTGGGTTCCAAGAACTGGCTGGATAGTTGCTTCAGAGGAGTTGTGGGGCCAGTTTGGGGAAGCCTGCAGTCCAGAGGGCAGTGTAGTAGAAAGAGCACAAGGCTTGAAAGCCGTGGGACGAGATGAGTCACTGGGCCTCCCTTAGTCTCTTCATGCCTATGAAATAGACATGACATTCCACGACAGTCCCTGCCCTACCTTCTTCTTGGACAGTTTGAGACTGGGGAAGGCCTTCTCATCTGTGGAGATGAGAGGGCTCAATCTCATAGCCTCCTGAAAGTCAGCACCACCTGCTCACAAGCCTCAGGCCTCTATAGCAGTGGGGAAACCCTGGCCCTTCTCCAGATCCCTCTTTAGATGGCTAGCAAGGAGAAACTTGATTTTCTAGGCTTGACAAGTTGGAAATACAAGCAGAAATGGCAGAGATTCTGTGGGAATGGATATGCAGCTGATTGGCCTGAGCCAGCCACATCAACCCCTTCCTGAATCTGCCTGCCACCCTGGCCACACACAGGCACAAAACACCTAGAATGCTGCACTAAGCAGGGCCCACAGGAAGTGATACAGCTCAGCCAGGGCACCCTGTTCACCAGCCTGCCTGCCCACACCCAGGGAACCCTAGATGGGGCAGGCCTCTGCTGGCAGAGCTGCTTCCTCATGGGTGTTCATAAACCAAGGAGGACACCCTCACCCCCACCAGGAAGGAAGAAGAATATGGAATAAGAATGAACATCATAGGAAACAAGTCAGGGGAGGAACGCAGAGCCAGATGTGGCCATTCCAGGTGCCAGCCCTGGGAATTGCCCATGTCTCAGTACTTGAGGAGCTCTTGTGTCCCTCAAGCTTTTTCTGGCCATGCATTTCTCTTCTGTCAAATAAGAAATTTTGATGAGATGATGACTAAGCCTTCTGTTTCCACATTTTGTGAGCCCTTCCAGCCACCCAGGCCTGGTCAGCTCAGCCAAAGCCTGCCTCCTGGCCCCAGGGTATTCCTCCTCAACCTGAAGAGACAACTGGGCAGAGCAGCCTATACCACTGACACCGAGCCCCTAAGGTTGCTGGACTCTTAGATACAAAGAGATTCCGTTTCCCCAGGAGGCAGCCTGCCAGCCCAGCCTGTCCAGGCAGACCTACCAGAGGAGAAAGCCAGAACACCCTGGGGGGAGGAGGGAGGCCGCACCCTCGGAGAGGGCAAGCCCCTGGGAGTTTCTCCCTCTGGCTGAACTGGGTCCAGCCTCTGCGGAAGTAGGACTAGAGACTTGGCTCAGGGCTGCCTGTGGAGAGGTGGGGTCTAGAAATCTCATTCAGGAAAACCATTGTGCTTCCATTTAGTAATGGGTCAGGGCAAGGGGCTGAAAAGGTGGGAGAGCTGGTTGCTGAGCTCACCCTCAGGCCATCAGTGAATGTTACCAGAGGGGGCCACCTGTGTGAGTCATTGGTACTGTGAGCTGCACAGGTGGCCGCAATGGTAAGCCTTGGGATGACACCACCATGAGATCTGGGGGAACTTCTCAAGCCCTCCGTCTGTTTTGCAGGTGTGACACCACAGGCAAAAGTGGTTGAACTTCCTGCTGTGCCCACTCAGCAAGTGCTTGCCTATACTTCTGGCCTGTCTTGGTGGTCTTGCAGCACCTCCTGTTTACCTCATGGAGGAGCCCTGAAGCTCCTATCTCAGTCCTACTGCCATGCTCAGGGCAGTCTGCTCTCTGACCCCGGCACAGCTTGACCCTTCTCCCTGCCACTCAGCTGCCTCCTGCGGGCCTTCCCAGGGGCTCTGGGGTCACAGCAGGACCACCTGGTTGAGCCATACATTCAGCCTCTATCTACATCTCATGTTCTGTCCTGCCCAAGGACTCAAGAGCCAGAACCAGAAACAGTTCAGGCAGAAATGAGACTTCAGATAAAAGGGCTTTCTCTTCTCTAGTAGGGGCTTCCTAGCCCTGTTGCTGCTGACACTGGTTATAGCCTGGTCCCCTGGGCCTGTGGATGGCACCAGGTTCTCTGTGTCTTCTCACCAGACATGTCAAGACTTCCCCTGCTTTCATCTTTTCCTTGACTCTCTCAGCTCCCTGCCCCAGTCCCAAGAACCAGACCTTCCTAAATGCACCTCTTTCTCCACATCTCTGGGAGCAGGCAGGGTTCCCTCACTGGCCAACATTTGCGATTGCCATTTTCTTCCCTTCCCCTCAGATGTGGTCAGGTCTCAGAGTAAATGTGGTCACTCCCTGAGGTGTTCTCTCAGAGGTCTGTGTGGGGCAGGAGCTCCTCCACCCCCAGCTGGCTGTCCCATTGCCGGAATCCCTATCAATACGCATTTGTCCTGGGTGGAAAAAGGAACTCCCTGCTGCCCTGCCCCAGCTTGGGTACAAAGAAGCTAGAGCTTCTGGGCAGGACATTTGTCAAACCCAGACCACAGGCACTCAGCACAGCCAGTGGCTCGAGCCTTGTGGACTGTGAGAAGTACAGGAAGCAGAAGGGTTTCCAACCCCATGGGAGCTGAGGTTTGATAGATAAGCCAGGAGTGTGTAGCAATCACTGCGATGTGATTGTTGTGAAAAGACACTTCAGGGAAGGACATGTCACAAAAAGAATCCTGAATCTCACACTTTGCTGTCTGCATGTGAAGTGTTGCCATGGGAGCAGGTCCCATTCCTAGAAAACAGTTCCAGGTCTGCACAGCAGATGACATGGCTGATATAGTGTGAGCAGTGTCAGCACACGCCACCTTTAAAGACTATCACCAGCACCTCAGCTAGACCAATATACATTGCTGAAGGCCAACTGAAGGATAAACAGAAGTCCTAGCCAGCTCTGTACAGAACAGTATGAGGAAATAGGATCAGGCTTAGTCAAAATGGAGACAGTCGCTCTTTTCCAAGGAGAGCTGCTCAGGTGGTCCTCCACATATTTCCATTTTCTGTTGACTTTATATTACTTCTTCCCTGTCTTATACACACATACACACATATATATGTAAAAAAAAGTATAACCCAACATAAGATTGGTACTGTTACATAGAAATCTGCAATGACCATTAAATAAGGGTTCATCTAATATGTTTTATATAGTCCTGCATAACTATCACATTGAGAGCTCTTTATTTTTCATCCAGGACAATACTGCAACTTTTCTTGCCTTTTGAATTATGCACTTTGTTATTTCCTATATGCTGCTTCTGGGGGTATTAAAATATTTCAAGTTTGTATAACTAGAAAATCTTTTAGTTTTCAAAGATATGTTTGCTAAGTATAAAATTCAAAGAGGACAGATCTTTTCTTTCAGTCCTTTAATTACTCTAGTTTCTTACACACTTGGTCCTTTTTTTCTTTCTAATGTGGAATAAGATACTATTTAATTTTGTTCTTTCTTTTTTTTTGCACAAGGGATTGAACTCAGGCCCTTGTGTTTGCCAGGCAAGCACTTATTCCACTGAGCCATCTCCCCAGCCCCTTTTTTTTGTTCTTTCATAGTTAATATTTTTATGTATATGCTTTAATGATTTTTTTCTTCACAATAAGTTCTGGACAATTTCATTTTTGTGTATCTTGGTATGATTTTATTTAAATTTCTTGTGCAAAAGGTTCATTTTTCTTGGAAATGCGGTATTATAAGTTGAACTAAATTTAGAAATTTTAAGTTTTTAAATATTTATTGCCTACTCCTTTCTACTTTTAGAATTCTAATTATATGAATATAAGTTTCTTGGTTTTGACACAGTGACCTATTATGACTGATCTGTAAATTCTTCATTTTTATTTTGGACAATTTTTATTGTTATATTCATTTATGTTTGTAAATAATTTATTTTCGGGGTTTTTGTTTGTTTGTTTTTGTTTTGTTTTGTTTTGTTTTGCTTTTTTTGTGGAATCAGGGATTGAACTCAGGCCTTTGCACTTGACAGGGAAGTGTTTATTCCACTGAGCCGTCTCCCCGGCCCCTAAATAATTTAATTTCAATTTGCAATCTATTAAAAAAATTTAAAAAGAAAAACATTTACAAAAGAAAAAAAAAAAAAAAAAAAAAGAACAAGCAGTGTCAGCTGACTCAGGGTGTCCAGCGTAAGGGAGGAGTCACTGTCTTGCTGGCCTCTGTCCTGACCAGATCACGTGCTTGGCTCTGGGCCTGGAACCACCAGAATGTTTCCAGAAGTCAGCAGCCAGAGAAGCAGAAGGTTAGGAAGGGCTGGCCCTATAGTCAGATGAGAAGATTCAGAAGGCAGGAAAGTTCCCTGATAGCAGAGGGACTTCCAAATGAAGGGCTGAACTGAACTCTGGAGACGCCGTGGCCTGGCCAAAATGAATTTCAGGAGAGCAATTTGCACAGAGATGGCAGATTCAGAATGATACATGGAACCTCCTGAAGCACATTGCCGTGAGGGTCAGGGATCAGCAGGAAAAACGCACAGGAACTTCCTACTGTCCTCCTCTCGCTGTCCCTGTGGTGTCCACTGTCACTTCCCAGTGGCAGTGCATTAGCCACCTGCTGTAGGATCAGGCTCAGAAGGACCTTTCAGGTTCCATGACCAGGTAGTCCTCTCCTGGGGCCCAGTACCCCTCTAGACCAGAGAGTCTTTTCATTTTATTGGTTGTTATCTTAGTTGCTTTTCTCTCATTACTGGGACAAAATACCTGACACCTAAAATTAACGAAGGAAAGATTTATTTATATCAGAGTTAGTGGAGGTTTCAACCTATTGTTTGACTGGCTCCAAGACAGAGTAGCGCATTGCCGAGGGCAGCCATTCAGAAAACAGCAAAGAGCAAAGGGAGGAGCAGCAGCTGCGGCAGCTAGCAGGCCTCTCTCCCCTCCTTATATTGCATTCAGGCTGTCACCCCAGGGCAGATGTGGCACCCACACCCATGATCCGAGGATTGGATCATGAATTAATCCCAGACTATACAAGCCTGCCCCAGTGACTGCCTGAGGCTCTGAGGAGACAACTGAACGCAAATCATGACAAGTTGTTTTAGTGGAATTTTTTTTGTTTCTTACTTGCTTGTTTTTTGAAACAGTATGTAATTAGTCCAAGTTAACTTCAGATTTGCAATCGTCCTGCCTCAGCCTCCCCTACTGAGATTACAGATATGCAGAAACTCTTGACACTTGTGCTTCAAATCTCTTCGACAGTTTAGTGTAACCTGTGGCCATCTTCTTATGTCTTGAAATATGCAAATAAGAGACCAAAGATTACAAAAGAAACAGTTTAAGTTAAAGTTATCAGGCACTGGGCCAGCCAAATAGCTCAGTGGATTAAAGTGCAGGGACCAGGGGTTCAATCCCCAGACCTGGCCTGCCAGCCCCGCTCCCAGGGTTAGCTGAGACAGCAGTTGAGACTGGGCATGGTAGCATGTACCTGTAATCCCAGCTTTGGGATGCTGTAAACAGGCAGATCACTTCAAGTCCGATCTAGTAGTGAAGCCCTGAACACCCTGTAGACTCTTCCCTAAAATTAAAAAAAAAAAAAAAAAAGTTGCCACGCACTGACAAGCAAATTTGCAATGTAGCACTGTATACATATATTTCTTAATACATTAAATTTCAACTAATGGATCCAGTGGCTTATTTTGCTGAGTAATGAACATCAATTGCTACTGCATCATATATACTGTTATTTTAATGTGATTTCTGGTATTTGCTGCAGTACTGCAGTGGAATTTCAGATTTAAAACTCTTGCTGAAGAGCCTGGCCCCTGTGAGAGGTGCCCCTGTGGGGGCCAGTACTCCGAGTGTGGACCTCTTGGCACCAGGAGGAGGGAGCTCCGGACTGCCAAGCTGACCTTTGTGCTATCTCTGCTGCAGGTGGGCAGACAGATTCAAGGCCGAGGGCTGTGGAGGAAGCGAGAAGCACAACTTCCAGCACCCCTTCCTGCAGGTATGGGCCCTGGCCCTCTGCTGTCTCCCAGGATCAGACGGGCCTCCTGGAGGCATAGGAGAGCTCCCCTGCTTCCAGGAGAGCTGTCTGCCTCTCAAAGTCCTTCGCTAGAACAAGGCCAGGGTTTTCATGTGCCCCTGGCAGAGAAATGGAGGACACAGGCCTCTGCAGGCAGGCTGAACCCCAGCAAGTGGTCGTGCCCTCACCGTACCCAACCAGGATACATGGGACGCACTGGCCCATGGCAGCAGCCTGCCCTGCATGCACTAGGCCCTTGGGCATCCACCGGAATAGGGCGGTCCCTGTCAGTGGAAGTCGTCGTGTTGCCGCCTGCGAACCAGGTGACTCGCATTTCAGTCCCAGCCATGTCAGACTCTTCATTGTGGCCTTCCACAGGTCTGAAGCTTTCTGAGCCTCAGTTGCTTCACCTGGAATTTGAGGAGGGGTTGTCTGGGTGGATCACACGCCCTGAGGGGCTGTGGGACGGACCCAGAAGGCTGTGTGGCTTCCACAGCAGCTCTGCTTTTGTTTGAGAGGTCAGCATTCTAGGTAAGCTCTTTCATGAAGAAAAATGGCATTAAAAACAGTACAAGCTATAAGGACAAGGTCCCCCCTGGGGTTACCCTCAGTTACTGAGTCCTCAACTTCCTGTCCCTGCAGGCAGTGGGCATGTTCCTGGGAGAGTTCTCTTGCCTGGCTGCCTTCTACCTGCTCCGGTGTAGAGCCTCAAGGCGGTCAGACTCCAGTGTGGACCCCCAGCAGCCTTTCAACCCCCTTCTTTTCTTGCCCCCGGCCCTCTGCGACATGACCGGGACCAGCATCATGTATGTGGGTGAGTAGCCAAGCTCTGGCCTGAAGGAGCCACCAGGGAAGTGGTACCCCCAAACTCTCCCATATATGTCACACACATGTGTACAGCACCAAGGTTAGTGAATGCTTTCAATATGCTATACTTGGCTCGACTCCAGCTTGGGGGCAGCCAGCCTTTGACCTCAAGAGCTAACCGTCGTATCTCTCTTCTAGCCCTGAACATGACCAGTGCCTCCAGCTTCCAGATGCTCCGAGGTTCAGTGATCATATTCACAGGCCTGTTCTCAGTGGCCTTCCTGGGCCGGAGGCTGGCACCCAGCCAGTGGCTGGGCATCCTAGCCACCATCGTGGGGCTGGTGGTCGTGGGCCTGGCCGACCTCCTGAGCAAGCACAGCAGTGAGCACAAGCTCAGTGAAGTGATCACAGGTGCGGTTCATCATGTCTGTTCTGTCCTGTACTCTTGGGGAGCCTGGCACAGTCATCCCACAGACTTATGCAAACTCTACCATGTGCAGGTCATGACTGAGGGCATACTCCTGCCACCAAGGGGTCAGAAAGAGTGTAGGGGGAGACTGGAGAGGTGTGTGTCTGCAGCAAAGAAGAGTGGGGAGCCATGTTTGTAAGGCAGGTGAGGAGCCAGAAGGCAGAACAGGGGGCTGCTGGGTGCTGGGATTCATAAGCCAACTACCACTTGGAGAGACCTGGAAGGACTACTTATTGAACCCTAAGCATGTGCACAGCCTGGCTCTGAGACAGAGTCATCCTTGTCACAGGTGCCCTCCCAGTCCCCCAGAGGAAACCATCACAGCCCACTCTGGTTCAGTGACCACTCTGAGTACTGAGAGTCAGAAATAAACCAGAAACATCTGTCTCAAATACATTCTTCTTACAAAGCCACGTACCCTGAACTGCACTCCTCAGGCCCGGCAGTTTGACCTCCAGCATCAGGGAATCAGGAATGGCAGTCAGGACTGTGCCTTGTGAACTGTATAGCAAGTGGGAAAATTAGGAGCTGATATGTTCTGTCCCTGGGACCCTCCGGTCACCCCCCCACCGGCCCCAGCCTTCTTGCTGTCCTGGCTTCATCTAGCTCTCCTTTCCTCAGGGGACCTGTTGATCATCATGGCCCAGATCATTGTCGCCATCCAGATGGTACTGGAAGAGAAGTTTGTCTATAAACACAACGTGCACCCACTCCGGGCAGTGGGCACAGAGGGTGAGTGTGGGCAAAGGCCAGGGAGGAGTAGCTGGAAGGGAGGACATGCTGAAGAGCAGCATGTGTCATCAATCACAGTAGGGAACAAAGGGCAGGTGTGATCACTGGTTGAGGGAGGGGAGAGTGAGCCTCCTGCCCCTACCTTCCTTAGGTGGGAGTTGACAGACCCTCTAACATCTGCTGGGCTGGGCTGGGGGAGACCAAGGATAAAGATGTCCCCTTTTTGTTGGAGGTAACCAGCAAGAAGAATGGGCTATGCAGAGTACCTGAGATGGGACTAGTTTTGCTCAAGTGAGTCTCAGGGCAAGAAAGATGTCATTAGAGTCACAGATTCCAATAGGCAGGAGTGGGATACAGGCAGGGCAAGTTTGGAAACCAGTGTGAATAATTAGGGCACAGTGTAGGTCTTATTATTGGGGAAATAATAGGGAATTTAGTGAGGCTCCTAACGTGGAGAGCCCTGGTGTCAGGCAAGTAGATTTAGGCTAAGTACCAAGCAGAAGGAGCCATCAAAGCTTTGGTGTTTTGTTTTGTTTTGTTTTGTTTTGTTTTGTTTTGGTTTGGTTTGGTTTGGTTTTGCGGTAGTGAGGATTGAACTCAGGATCTTGTGCTTGCCAGGCAAGAGCTTTTTCTACTGAGCTATCTTCCCGGCCCCATCAAAGGTTTTTGAGCAGAAAATCAATTATCAAAATTACGCTTTTACCTGCATGCCATGCCAGCCCCTCCCCTGGGGCACACTGAGCCAGTGAACAAGTTCGGGAATGGTAGCACACACCTGTAATCCCAGTGCTGAGGAGGCTAAAAACAGGATCACCACCTGTCCAATCTTTGTAGTGAAATCCTATACCAAATACACAAATAAATTAAAAAAAAAAAAATTACACCTTTAAAAATATAAGATTAGCAAACCCTTGGCTCTGACCCAGTGCAGGCAGAGTTGCTGATGTCTGAATAGAAATCAGTTACATTGAGATGTGCTTTATAAGGTTTTAAATACATTATGGGTATTCCTGTTATTTCTTCTTTCTTTTTATTTTTTTCTATGTATTTGTGCAAGGTCTCAGTATGCAGCTCAGACTCATAGTGATCTTCCTGTTGTCAGCCTCCCCAACACTGGCATTATAGGCATATGCCACCACACCTGGTGCAGCCTGTGGTGCCTGGGATCAAACCCCAGTCCCTCCACTTGCCTAAGCAGGCGCTTAGTCTGCTGAGCTATCTTACCAGACAGTTACATTGAAAACATACTATTTGTTCCCACTCATTTTTTTTAGTTCTTTGTTTGTTTGTTTGTTTTCTAGTAAGATTTTATGAATGAAGCTGTGCACTTACTTACGTCCTGGCGCAAGCTGGCTTCCTATCACAGACCAATTGCATGCTGAATTAGCTGTGTTTTAGCAAACTTAAAAAGCAGTACAGGGGCCAGGGAGATGGCTCAGTGAAATAAGCGCTTCCCTGGCAAGCTCAACGGCCTGAGTTCAATCCCTGGTTCCACCAAAAAAAAAAAAAAAGCAGTACAGTGCATGGAAGCCAGCAATTCATTTTCAGATGAACAGAATAGGATTTAAACATCAGCAAGCATTGTACATAGTAAGGGAAGTTGGTGTTTGGGGATGTGTGTGCATACTTGTGTGCCTGAGGACATGCACTGGGGGTCACAGTATAAAATGGATTTCTTATTCTTGCCCCAATTCAAAGCCACTGGGATAAAGTGGAGAAAGGGCAGCCAGAGCCCTTTGCATAAGTCCATGTTCCCTAAGAGGTGGAGGAGTGGGCCTAGCAGTGGATCACAGCAAGCTGAACAGATGGAGCAGCCTAAGTGCAGAGGCTGCTGCACTTAGGGCAACATACAGACAGTAACCCGTCCCTTCTTGTACTACCCAGGCCTCTTCGGCTTCGTGATCCTGTTGCTGCTCCTGGTGCCTATGTATTACATCCCCGCTGGCTCCTTAAGTGGAAACCCTCAAGGGACCCTGGAGGATGCCTTGGATGCCTTCTGTCAGATTGGCCGGCAGCCACTCATTGCCCTGGCTCTGTTGGGCAACATCAGCAGTATTGCTTTCTTCAACTTTGCGGGCATCAGTGTCACCAAGGAACTGAGTGCCACTACACGCATGGTGCTGGACAGCTTGCGCACCGTGGTCATCTGGGCCGTAAGCCTGGCACTGGGCTGGGAGAACTTCCACCCGCTGCAGATCCTTGGCTTCCTCATCCTCCTGATGGGCACCGCCCTCTACAATGGGCTGCACTACCCCCTGCTAGCCTGCCTATCCCGGTGCCGGCACTCTGCGCAGGAGAGCGAGCGAGAGAGACTGCTGGGCAACAGCCGGACTCCCATCAATGAGGCCAGCTGAGCTTCCTGGAGGGTCTCTGCTGCTACCCATTGTTCCCTCTTCACCCTGAAGCCACTCGGGCTGCTGGGCCTTGAATGTCCTGCCCCCCCCCCAACCTCCTAAGGCAGCTGCCAACAGAGAGGATGACATGACACCTGAGTCCTCTTCTCTCCCCACTGCCTAAAGGTGTGATCCAGTCCCTCCTGCATCACTAAAGCTAACTCATGAACTTTAGTGGCAGGAATTTACAGCAGTAATATTTCTGAGTCATAAACTAGACTATTGCGATAGATTATCTAGTTTATGAGTCATCCAAAAAAGGGAAGTTCATGAGCAAGTTCAAAGCAGAACTAAGCACCATATTTTCTAAAATGTGGAAAATACTTAAACATGTCTGGAGAACTGGTTTTAGCCCAGGCTCTGCTGCAAACTCAGTAAGTGCTCCCCAGCCTGTTAGCTCTGGAAGATGGATGTCCGCACAGAAGCCTTTGGTGCCGTCTGGCCCCAGCATCCCTCAGGTCTCTGCTGTGGACAATGCAAGATGAGAGGAAGCGCCCCTGTGTGCTTCCCCTTCCTGTGCCTATCCTGATGATCTCAGTAACTCTCCCCTGCCTCCCTGCCTGGGAATAGATCTGAGTGCCATTCCGGGCAGCCTTTGATGATCATTTTATGAACTCTATTTTAAAGATGGGGAAGTTGGTACTGGCTGGGAACCTGGGGGACCTCAGCCAGGCAGTCATGTGACTACAGCAGATGGAACCTAAGGCATATCTGGATCTCAGCTCCATCCCCAGAAACCTGGATACCTGGAGAGCCCCAGGATGACAAGACTTACCAGGATGGGTAGAGTTAGAGTGATTCATTGTGGGCGGGGCCTTTGAGAGTGGGACCCACACGCTGTGTCCCAGGGCCCCTCAGCTCCTTGACACCTGTGTCATAGGGAGAAAGAAATAAGCAGTTAGGGTGGTGGAGACAATGTCGCAGCTGCCTTGTCTTAAAAAAATGGGGCCTTAGAATGTTGTTTTAAACTTTTATTTTTTTAAAAAGGAATAGAAAACTGGCAGTATTCAACTTTTTGTGTGGTTGAAGAAAGGGGCACAAGGAGATTCCTGGGGGTGGCGTCCACAATGTGGAAAGGTCTAGTATACCAAAAGCTTAGAAACCCCCTCGTCCTGCGCGCATCTGTTCAGATAGAGACAATAAAGTCCCAAGAATTGAACTTCCAAGGTCACACTGCTGACTACAGGCGAAGCCCCAGGTCCTGGTTCTCTGTCCTTGCTCATGCTCTCTAAGAATGAGCCCAGCACAACACACTGTTTAAAAGGGTGTTTGGGAAGCATGCGGCCTTTATTTGATTCCTGCTCAGGGTGACTGTTGATGCAGTGTTGGAAAGGGCGGTGGGGGATGAAGGGTAGCAGAGGATGAGGTGGACCTGGCCCATCAGACCTGCCACAGGCTCAACAAATCACCTTGCCTCCAGGAGCTTGGGGTCTTCACATCCCTACCAAAAGGTGCCATCTCCATCTACAGGGTGGTAGGTATTGACATAACCTCAGAGGGTAGATTGCAGGTGCTGCCCCACTCTTCTGGGGTACCGCATCAGTGGGGCAGGACATTTTGTTCCAGCTCTACTGTAGAATGAATTGTCAAAGTCATGTTGATACAGAGTAAAACAGGACACCTAGAGAGTTGTTTATGCTGGTAGTAGGTGTCCTTCAGACCCCAGGGGGGCAGTGCACCTGGGGACCTTGGAGGATGTGCTCCTTTCTGTCATGTGAAGGAGGCTAAGGCCCTCCATGCCCCTGCTGCTGCCCCCTCCCCCCACTGCACCCCTATCTTCCCAGTCTGAAGATAGGCCTCCCTCCACATGAGGGAGCCCTGTGTGTGAAAAGTTCACTATATTCTAACAGAAACATCTGCATTTTCATGGACTGCTTTGCCTCCTCCCTGCCAGAGCTGTCCTGGAGGGGAGGTGTCCCTCCGACTGGATTGGCCCTCAGGGTTCTCTCCTACAGAGACTGCCCACAGGCAGAGATTTAGAACCTGAGAAGGTGGTTCTGTGAGCCTTTACTTTGTGCTAAAGTCTGTTTAGTTTTATAGTATTCAAGGTCAGAGCTGCCCTTCCGGTGAGATTGGTAGGAAGAGGGCCCTAGTGTTCTCAGCATTGCCCCAACCTTGACTGGGGACATTAAATAAGCCTTGTCACCTCTCAAGACTTTGACTGCCTCTCAAAAGAGTTCGCCTCTCAAAGGAGTTCAACTCCCTTGATGCTTGGTTGTTGCTTCTGGTTTTGCTTTACTTAGGTTCCCCTCTGGCCTGTTGACTTGATCCTTTCAAAACCTGAGACCATTGGGGGATTTTGCCATAAATAAGTATGCCACTTTGGGCTGGTAGGCCATACTCATAATCCTAGCTATTCAGAAGGCTGAGACTGGAAGATCACAAGTTCAAGACCAGTCTGGAAAACTCAGCAAGACTCATACTGGGGGGGAAAAAAAAAAGGGCTGGGGATGTAGCTCAGTGCTCCCTGCTTCTAATTCCGTGAACTTGGAGGGGAAAAAAGTAGATAACCCACCCATCTTCATTAAGAAGTTACCTTGGGGTGGTGCTTCTCAGTCTTTCCCCAAATTCCCCCTGAAGTAGCCCTAACCACAGATGAGAACAAATGGGAACCTGAGTTTGGGAAGGGTGTGAAAGGGCAGTTTGGACCATAATTAGGTTTTTAAATCCTGCTTTATTTTAAGTGAATATGAATGTTGCATCATCCTCTGTAATGTATCTGTGTTTCATTCAGTACACAATTTAAAATCATTTGCCACAAGACCAAACTGATGACCCAGAAGTCAGGACTCAGTTCATCCTGATGAGACTCAGGATTGTCAGGAAGCTGCTCCATTGCCCCCTGGCTCCCCAAGAACCACAGGGCAACAATGGAACAGTCCTTCCTTCCCCTCACGGTGTTCTCCCTGCGTGCTGCCAACAGAATCCTGTGTGTAACTGTCCTTCACATGCTTGCTCACACTCCAAAGCAGTCATGTGTCCTGCCTACTTCCAGTGAGAGAAACTGCAGGTTTTCTCCAAAGGCCATGAAGAAGAAACCGTCATGGGGGTCCAGAAGGCTGAGGATGGTGGCATGCTTTGCATCCATGCCCCAGAACACAAGGCTGAGGGGTGTTGCTGCAGGAAGTCTATCTACCTTTCCTGACCTCATCCCTGCTGTCCCTAAGTGTGTCACCACTTTGGTATTGTTTGAGCCACACAGCACAAGGGGCCAGGATCAACTTTGGTGAGCCTCATCATCTATTTTTTTTTTCTATGTAATTCTGTAACTACCCAGTAAGACAAACCTGCAACGCATGGAAAATGGAGACGCAGTCTGAGAGGCTGCACAGCTGAGCCAGGGCCACACAGTGGGTGAAGACGAGCAGCTTTGATCTGCATGTGCTGCGTTGTCCTCTACTTCACCTGCTGGTTTCCCATCCCACCCGCAAAGCCAAAGGTCCTGATCAGGACTCCTGCCACAGTGAGCTGGCACTCACAAGCACACAGTCACAGCAGCAGCAGCTATGTACAGAGGTCACACGCCTCTGTTCTCTGCTTCCTCACAGGACCATTGGCACCTGTATATCTCTGTTTTAGTCAAATAACCAAATGTCTCCACCGATGGGTATATTCTCCCACCCACCATGGCTGCTGAGGGCTCTGGTTTCTTGAGATTTGGTTACAACCAATCCTCTCCAACTACTGTCAGCCTCCCAGAAATAATTCTGTCCCAAAAGGGATAGGGTCTGGAGAGGGAGTGACACTATTGCAGGGCAGGTGCTGAGTCTAGGAAGTCATGAGGGTGCCTGCTGGACCCTCTTCAGAGGAGACACAGGGTGCCTGCTAGGCGCTGAGGGCACTTCTTGTTTTTAATTTTACATTTCACCTCTCCACAGATAACACATGATGAGGGAATAGGCCTTGCACAGTCACAGGCTTACTGAGCTAACCATTGGCAGGGATCTGCCAGGGAAGTCCTTTTCAGGCTGCTAGGCAAAGCCATGTACTGCCTGAGGTGGCTTAAGGTGCCTCCCCACAGAGCCTCTGTCAGCTGGAGCAAAACAAAATAAGTCTCCACGAATCCCCACCCAGGATGGCCATCTTGTCCCTGCGGGGACCTGCCAGTCAGTGGCCCTTGAGGCTAGTGTGACAGGACAGGCAGTTGGTCAGGGAGTTCTACTCCCTGTCACTCACCTGTCTCAGAAACCTTTGCCCACTTCCAGAGGCCCCTGAGCAGCAGGCAACTGCTCATGGACATCAGTGACTCATATGACAGCATGTACACCATTTCAACTGCCCCCACCCCCAGCCCTGTGAAGCTACACTGTCCCCAACTTACACCTGAGATCCTAGAGGTGCAGACAGATTAAATGTAATTGTTTCCAGGGGGGGGAAAAAAAAAAAAGCCATCTCAAGAAGACACAAAGAAGATGCAGCCAGACATGGTGGCACACACCTGTAATCCCAGCACTTGGGAGGCTGAGGCAGGAAGATCACTGCGAGTTACAAGCCAATATAGACTACTTATGAGTTCAAGGCCAGCCTAGATTATATAGCGTGATCCTGTCTCAAAAAAACAAGAAGGGGGCCTGGGAAATGGCTCAGTGGAATAAGCGCTTCCCTGGCAAGCACAGGGGCCTGAGTTCAATCCCCGGTTCCACAAAAAAAAAAAAAAAAAAAGTTTGAGACCAGCCTGGAAAATAAGAACTAACATTCATAAGCTGGGTGTGGTGGTACAAACCTGTGAACACAGCACTGAGAAGGCTGAGGAGACCAGAATCATTACAGTGTGTTTAAATAGAAGAAGATAAGGATGGTACCACCAGGTGTCAGTATTTGGGGCAGAGGGTCTAGAAATACTGGCTTTTTAATTTATTTTTTTTTTTTTAATGTAATCCTTTTTTTTTTTTTAAACATTTATTTATTTATGTGTGTGTGTGTGTGTGTGTGTGTGTGTGGCCAGCTCAGCCCACCAGGGGGCGAGGCTGGCTGGCATGTGGTGCTGGGGGATCAAACCGTGGTCCCTGTGCTTTGCCAAGCTTGTTCCAAGTAGGTGCTTTAGACCACTGAGCCATCTCGCCAGCCCTGGCTTGTTCAATTTAAAGACAACTCAGACTCCCACCCTCCAGGACGAAGCTAGTACCTTTGCCCCATCTTGCTTGATTTTCATTGTCTCTGATCACTTTTGTGTGTGTGTGTGTGTGTGTGTGTGTGTGTGTGTGGTACTGGGATTTGTACACGGGTCCTTCACATTGTGCTACAACACCCCTACTACTGGAAACTTCAAGACACAGCTAAACGTTCCTGGAAATCCCCCATCCTCAGATGTGGTGAGTTATGAAAACTTAGGGTTAGTAATCATTTTCTTTTTAATCAACCTTTTTTTGCCAATTTTTAGATAAGCACTCCCTAAATGATTAATTATCTATATGTTAGAGCTGAGAAGAGATTTGACCTAAATTTCACAGCAACAAAGGACACAGAATGAAAATCAAACTTTGTCTTGCACTTAGTTACCTACTGGACATCTATAAGCCTATCTGAAGAGTTCATGGCAAAAATGGCTTTGAAATCCCTGGCTGTCCCAGGAGAAAACACAAATCATGTTTATTTAGTGAGAAGAAGTAAGAGCTCAGGATTCTTCCTGTTCACCTTCCCTATAGTGCTCCCTATTTCATTGTTCTTGTACAGATAAAATGAGCTCTGTGTACCAACAAGGCTTCTCTTTACTCCTTAGGTGGATGTCTCCATTTAAACTGTTTTGAGATCTTGAGGTTTTTCTAACCCTCACCAATTGTCTGAACCTTACCAGTACATTTAGAGAATGTTACATTCTCTCAGCTAAAGTCTGAAACTACTAGTTTGTGTGTATCTTATCCATAGCTAATGATTTTTTTTTTTTTTTTTTTTTTTGGCAGTACCAGGGATTGCACTCAGGACCTACACTTGCCAGGCAAGCGCTTATTCTACTGAGCTATCTTCCCAGCCCCATAGCTAATGATTAAGAATGTAAAAAACAATCATATCTTTGCCTTTTAAGTAGCTCCCCTTCCTGCCTCTCACCAGCATGCTAATGAATAGATTGCTACCTAACAGGATGACTGTGTCAGGCATGGCCTTAACCACTAGATTTCCTAAAGGATGTTATAAGGATGAGGACTACGGGAACTGTAGGTTCTCGGCCCACAAGGAATTCAAGGGACTTTTTCTCCAGACTCTAACCTTCTCCTATAGAAAGACTTAAGAGAGTAGACCCTTCTAGGGTTTTGCTGAGGGGATCACTGTCATGTTGAAATGACACAACCAACTAACTTGTTTTATTCCTTCTCTTTTTCCCATGCTGGGCTGCCCCATTGCCAAGACAGATGGTGCTAAGTGTTAGAGGTTCCTAGGATCTACAATTTACTGCTGTTTCACTCAACTCCTCTGGATTTCAGGAGATCTAGCATTCTTCTTGGCTTCCTCAACTTATTTTATTTTTAAATTTAATTTAATTTTTAAAACATTAACAGTTCAGTTGGTTCATAAATCAAAATGATACATAAAAATGTACACATTGAGTGTCCCGACCTGCGGGTTAGTCAACGAGGACCCTAGAGGGGGAGTGGGGATGAAAAGGGACAGGAGACACAAAGAATGGAGACAAGACAGGATTCTGATCAAGTCTCGTTTGTTCAGGGGAGGTGCTGGGTATATAGAGGGGGTGTAGGAATGAGGAAGTCTCTGCTCTAGGGGGTCAGCAGGCATCTAGGCAACGGGAAGGTGCCAGCCCTGGGGCATAGCACATGATTCACAGGGAATGGGCAAGGTGAGAAGGACCATAAACTTAACTCAGCAGGGGAATAGAAACTTAAGAAAATGGCTGACACTATTATAAAATGGATACCAGTTAATGGCTTCCCACAACTGAGAAACATCCCTCCCTGTTCTGTCTCCATCCACTCACCATTACTTCATAGGCAGCCCATTTTATTAGTTTCTTATGAGTCCTAGATTCTGTTCACTACCTTATTTTCTATCTCTAATTGAACAAAGAAAGAGCTATGTAAAGTGGAATTTATAAGTAAAATTTGCTTTATCTGGTTAATGGCTGTTGAGGACTGATGTACATGGATTTCTTCCCTCTGTGTTATCCTAGTTTACTGAAAAACAATCTTTCTGCAATATGGATTTAGTAAAACCTTTTTCCCTTTACTTTTCTTATGGTTGCAAAATACATATAAAATTTACTATTTTATAGTTTAACCATTTTGAAGTATACAGCTTGGTGATGCTTGATGTCAGCTTGCTTGAATTAAGAGACTGCTGGAGAGGTGATCAGATCATGTTGTCCTCATCAGTGGATGTGCTGCCAGCCGATGAGGCTCAGTTAGAGGTGGGTCACCAAGGATGTGCTTGTGGAGGTGTATCTCTTGATGGGGTTCTTTCCATCCACTCTGCTTCTCAGCCACAGTGAGGTGAGCAGCTCCACCTTTCTCCCATGATATCTCTATCTTGGAGCCAGCCAACATGGACTAAAACCTCTACAACTGTGAGCCATCTTAAACCTCCTTTCTTTAAGTTGTGTCTTTTTTTTTTTTTTTGTATTTAGTACAGGGTCTACAGGGTCTTACTACATAGATGGGACTCCCAAGCAAGCGCTGGGTATAATCCACCACACCCAGTCTCCATGTGTCTTTTTTTTTGTACCTTGGCCAGTGCAAGTTCAGTGGCATTCAGTATTGTACTTTTATATTGTACAACCATTACCACTGTCCATCTCTAGAACTTTTCTTACCTTCTCAAACTGAAATGCTAACTCCCCATTTCACTCTCCTCCACAGGCCCTGGCTATCACCATTCTATTTTCTTTTTCTATGACTCTAACCACTCCAAGTACCTCATAGAAATGGAATCATGGTGTTGATCCTTCTGCACCTGGTCTATCTCATTTAGCATATTGTCTTAGAGTTCATCCATGTTTGCAGCACATGTCATAATTTCTTTTTTTTTCCCACTGATGACAATTTATTATGTTTGCAGCATACAGACCAAATAGTAATTAGACCAGGACTATGTCTACATAGAAGTGGTAAATGATAGATGCCATTCTATGGGGAACATGTGCATTTAATCATGTTTTAGTTCTATCTTCTTTAGTTTTTAGTTTCTTTCGCCATACGCTCAATTTCCTTTTTATGATGCTAGATCTCATCTTCATGATATTTCTTCAGGGCTGCCAGTTGTTCTCTAGTCTTCTGTCAGAAGAATCACTGCTTTTCAGCCTGCTGTCTCTTTCCAAAGGCCCCACCACCGTTTTCTCGGATTGAGCCAGAAGAACTCTCAGGATCCTTGTCCGTGCTGAAGCCTCTAGTTTGCATGGCCCTCATTCCCCAAATGCCGAGCCACACCTGAGATGCCAATGCTGTATTTACCATTGTTCCTAAC
>NW_004524595.1:5417188-5423929 GCF_000260255.1 Octodon degus | reverse complement strand
TTTTTTTTTTTTTTTTTTAAGAACCACCATGCATATTTTTCACAACAGCTGCACTATTTTAACATTCTCCCCGCACTGCACAAGATCTCCATGAAATCACTGATTTTTATAACTAACGATTTTCCTGATTACAGTACATGTTCACATTAGGACTTTTGGAAAACTCTAAAAAGCAAAATGAGCAAATTAAAATTCCCTTTATTGGTACCGAGACATGCTCTGAATTCGTATTCCCAACAGAAATGGAAGAGATTGTTTTCCTGGGATGATTCCATCACCATGCTTGACAAGAGGCAAGAACAGTGCTGACACCTGCCGGCCTGGACCTCAGCTCAGGTATACCATCCTTGTCCCCAAAACTGTGAAGTTTGCGCAGCTAAAGTGACGTCTGGGATGTTGCTCAGTGGCAGAGCCCTCGCATATTGTGCACGAGGCACTGGGCTCCACCTCAAGTACAATAAACAAGCGCTCGCGAGTCTTCTCTGCTGGGTGTTCCCGGCAGGAGGTGTCACTCCCTGTGAGTCTGTTCCCTCATCTTTAAAGCCATCTCAGGATCGATAGGACACAATAAATATTTGCGGTAAGTGACTTCTCTAGAGAAACACGGTCTACAAACACACCACCCAGGTCTCAAAAACTGAACATTCCTTTTAACCTAGCAGGCAAGAAAAGACCTCGATAGCGTAGCTCAAACACTCGCACCCCTCCCAGGAAGCAAACTGGAGGAAAACATCCGCCTGGCTATACTTCTCTGCTTGCCCATTGGCCAGCTTCTCAGTGGATCCGCCTTTTATCCGCTCTCTTCCTATCGTCGCCGCCGTTAGTCTCTAGGACCGTGTTCTCATTGGTTCTGTCCGCCGTCGCTCTGTGCCTGATGTTCCAGTGTCAGCCACTGAGAGACTCTATACTGGTGTTTTTTGAAAACTCCGGCCGTGAAGTAGGCGGGGCGGGAGATTTGAACGCAGCGGCGCTGGGGGTGACGCAGCTCTGGCTTCCCTTGGCACGCGCTACGGCCTCTACCGCGTGAGCCCGAGGTGCCGCGCGCCAGACCCTCCGCGGCCCGCCATGGCCCCGCGCCGGCGCCGCAAGCCGGAGACCCCGAGTAGGCGCTCCCCGACCCGCGGGACGCCCCGGCCGAGCACCTCAGGTAACCGGGCCGCGGGGCCGCGCTTCAGCCGCCGCCTCAACGAAGGACGCGCAGAGGACCGGCCAGACCCCCGCGCCTCACTCGCAGCCTTCGCGCAGCGCTTGCCACTAACTGGATATGGGGCAAGCTGTTTTGCGAGCATTAGCCTAACTTTATTGTATCAGTTTTATTCTCGCAGTGCTGGGGTTTGAACCGAGGACACAGCTACATCCTCATCCCTTTTAAAATTTTCAGTCTTTGGCGAGCGTCTTGACAAGTTGCCCAGGCTGGGCTCGAATTTGTGGTCCTTCTGCCTCAGCTTCCCAAAGGACGGGGATAACAGGCGTGCGCCACCACTCCCAGTTTATTGTACCCATTTCACAGCTAGTGAGAAAACGAGACCAGAGACCGCGCAACTTGGACAAAGTCACACACCTGACTATGGAACGTACAGGAATGTAATCCTCCCTATTTAAATTGCAAACCGGTTGGCTGGGTTTTAGTGATTATTTGAAACAACAGTACTGCTGTCTTTCCAGGTTTTTCCTCCAGTAAGTGGCTGCACTAAGCTCCTTGCTTCACCCTGTGCCTTTCTGAAGGTTGTGTCCCTGGGAAGAGGGAGACGTTTGTGGTCCTCCGTTTCTAGATTGCAGGTTGGAGGGAGCAAATGGCGATGAGGCTCAGGGTGACAGTGCCGTCTCACTCTGCTTCTTTTTTTTTTTTTTTTTTTTTTTTTTTGGTGGAACCAGAGATTGAACTCAGGCCCTTGTGCTTGCCAGGGAAGCGCTTATTCTACTGAGCCATCTCCCCAGCCCCTCTGCTTCTTTTTTGATGGGTGCATATTAGTAATACGGAGTGATGCTTTTTTATTTTGACATATTGGTACACTATGCCAGATCTATTGTTTTCATCCCTATTATCCATTCTCCCTTTCGTAGCCCTCTTTCCCATCTCAGTAAGTCTTTGTAGTTTCCTGCCATCTCTATTTCTGTATTTAACGTTTATTTTTAGATTGCTTATGTAAGAAAATATGCAGTATGTAGCTTTCTGGAGCTGGGGAGAGAGCTCAGTAGAATAAGTGCTTGCCTGGCAAGCGCAAGGGCCTGAGTTCAGTCCCTGGTTTCGCCAAAATAAATAAATAAATAAAGGAATATTTAACTTTCTGAGGGTCTGAGATATAGCTCAGCAGGAAAAGTGCCTGCTTGGCAAATGCAAGGTCCTGAGTTGGATTCCTGATACACAAAAAAAAGAAAAGAAAAGAAAAAGAAGAGAAGTTTCTGAGACTGGCTTATTTTACTTAATGTGATGGTCCAGTTCCATTCATTTTCCTATAAATGACATGATTTTGTTCTTTTTTTTTTTTTTCTTCTGCACACAGTACTGAGGATTGAATTCTGGGCCTTTGCACTGAGCTACATCCATCCCAGGCCTACTCTCCCACCAAGACAGGATCTTGGCAAGCTCCCAGGCTGAGCTTGAATTTGTGATCATATTCTTTACTGCTGGATAATACTCCATTGTGCATATAGGCCACATATTTTTTATCCATTCATCTGTTGATGGGCATTTAGGCTGTTTCTACAGCTTAGCTATTGTGAATCGTGCTGTCATAAGTTGGGTGTGCAAATGATCATGGTAATGGGCTATCTTTAATTCTTTGGGGATACATCAAAGAGTCCTTATAGCTGGATCAAATGGTATATTTTTTGAGGGTTTTTTTGAGGAATCTTCATACTGACTTCTGTAATGGTTACACTAATTTATAGTCACACCAACAGTGTAAGAGAACCTCTTCTAACTCTCTTGCTACATAGTTAAAAGCAAGGTAGAAAAGTGTATTGTTGGGACCAGGGACATGGCTCAGTAGACTAAGCACTTCCCTGGCAAACTCAAGGGCCTTAGTTCAATCCCTGGTCCCGCCAAAAAAAAAAAAAAAAAAAACACGGTATTGCTTTGTGAGTAGAGTTTTTGGTTGTTGTTGGTTTGTTTTTTTTTTTTTGCTGTCCTTTTATCCTAAAAGTCATTTTAACCTTTGCATCTGGTGAACTTGCTGAATTCTCAGTAATAGTCTTTCTGTTGTATCAGTTGGAATTTTTTATTTTAATTTTTTTATTATTTTGGTACAGGGTCTCACTACGCAGCTGAACTCAACAATGATCCTCCTGTCTCAGCCTCCCTAATGCTGGGATTTTAGGTGTGCATCACCACACCCAACCTCGGGCCCACACAGTGCCCAGGGACCTGAGGCCAGCACAGTACGTGGTACCCATGAACTCAGGACCTTGTGCTTGCCAGGCAAGCACTTAGGCCACCAAGCCATCTCCCCAGCCCATCAGTTAGAATTTTAAAGTAGAATATTACCATATCATCTGCAAATAATGGCTTTTGAATCTTGCATTTTTACACCTTTTATTTCTTATTGTATAGTATTAGTGAGGCCCTAAGACTAGTATTGTAAGGTCAGTATCCTAGTCATCTGTCTCCTTCATGCTAATGGGAATGTTAAATGTGATGCTTGCTTGCTGTTGGTTTCCAATGTAGAAGTATCCTTCCACTACTTCTGGTTAAATGAAAAGTCATCTCTTTAATGGGTATCTGACACTTCTTGGTGGTCAGTTTTAGTAAATAGCACAACCATGCATATAGTAGTTCAAGCCAAAAACCTCAGAGACTTTCTTTTCTTTTATCCCCATGTCTAACCAAGTGTGAGTTCAAGCAGTTCTACTCCAAACTGCACTCAAGTCACACCACCTATTGTACTTCTTAATTTAATATTTCTTTTTCATATATTGTAATAACTAACACTTTAATTGAATTTAGCTGCACTGTCATTTTTTTTTCTGATAGACTTATTTTAAATATATGCATTTCCCTTAATACTGTTATGGCTATATCTATGTTTTGTTTTGGTTTTTTTAAGACAGGGTCCCACTATGTATTTCAGACTGACCTTGAACTCACTATGTAGCCCTGGCTGGACTCAAACTCAGTGATCCTTCTGCCTTAGACTCCCGAGTTCTGAGATAGGCATGTGCCATCACACCTGGTCTTATCTATAGGTTTTGAAAAGTACATCCTGTTCTATTTGAGACAGGGTCTCACTGTGTAGTTCAGGCTGTCATTGAACTCACTGTGTAGCTCAGGTTGGCTTTGAATTCCTAGCAATCTTGCCTCAGCTTTCTGGGTACTACCATGCCCAGTTAAAAAGTATAATTATTATTATTAATTTTAAAAATCTAAATACAGTTATGTTTTCTCATTGGTATGAGGTTTAGGTCTCTTTGGAGGGGGATTGGTATTCTTGTGTTTTTAATTTCTGATTAAAGAATTTGGTTTATTTTATTTTACTTTTGATGAAGTTTTTAGTTTTTCCTTTTTTATTGTTGGAACGAGAATTTGACCCAAAGGTTATGACTGCGGCCTGCATTCCTGACACTGGCACAGAGCTACGCTCCTTCCCTCGCCCCAATTTAAGCCTCTGCTGACCTCTGGCCCACTGTCTTCCTTATCCAAATCCCAGGATAATCAAGACAAGGGAATGTTACCAGATAATCTCTGATAGTTACATGCTATTTAAAATAAAACAGCTCAGTAGAATAAGCACTTCCCTAGCAAGCGAAAGGGCCTGAGTTCAATCCCCGGTTCCGCAAAAATATAAAAATAAAATAAAATAAACCAAAATAACCAAGTTTCCAGTCTAGGTGAGAGAGATAAAAAGGATATATATACCAAGTTCTTTGGAGCCTAGAGGAGGGGAAACTTGTTTGCTGGGAAGAGATTGGTAGTCACAAAAAGCCCTTGATTCATTTCTGTCACAGGTATTTACTTAGCACCTGGGTGCTATCTCCTAGTGGTTGAAGGCCACAGCAGGTTACAGTCTCTTGACTTGACAGTTCCTGACCCCCTGAGTTGCAAGGCACTGTGCCTTCCCTTCCTGACCCTGCTGTTCCGCCCAGGTGCCGCTGTCACTCGGCGCGTTCGGCGCTTCACCTGGCTCCGAGAGATCCGAAAGCTACAGAAGAGCACAGACCTCTTGCTGAGGAAGGCGCCCTTCAGCCGCGTGGTGAGCCCTTAGGAGCTTGCCATCACCCTGTGCCACCCTTCTTCCTTTAATCTCTCAGGATGGGAAACCTGTACTCTTGCTAGGTACCTGGGAGCTCTCAATCTTCTGAAAACATGAGTTCTTCAAGGAAGGATAGCATGTGGTGCTGTACAGAACTGACTTTTTTTTTTTTTTTAAATGTATTTAGTATAGAATTTACAGGGTCTCACTACACAGATCAGAATCGTAGTGATCCTCATGTTTTCAGCCTCCCAAGCACTGGGATTATAGGTGCACATAACCACACCCAGTCTAAGTTGCTTGTCTCAGCACACCCCTGGGGCAGGGCAGGGATCAAACCTAGGTCCCTGCATCTGCCTAAGCAGGCACTTTAATCCACTGAGCTATCTGACCAGCCCCAGAGCTAACTTCTTTTTTTTTTTTTTTTTTTTTTTTTTGCTGTACCGGAGATTGAACTCCGGACCCTGTACTTGCCAAGCAAGTGCTTATTCTACTGAGCTAGCTCCCCAGCCCCAGAACTAACTTCTTAATTGACTTAAAAAAAAAAAAATGTATTTAGTATAGGGTCTCACTACGCATCATAGTGATCCTCCTGTTTTCAACCTCCCCAGCACTGGGATTACAGGTGTGCACCACCACGGCCAGAGGCAGGGTTGGCTCAGCCTGTGGTACAGGGGATCAAACCTGGTCCATGCACTTTCCTAAGCAGGCACTCAGTCTGCTGAGCTATCTCGCCAGCCCCAGAATTGGCTCCTAATTTTGGTTAACTTGAAACTGTTCTTGGGTTATATAAATAGCTCCCTCTCCTCCAGCCACCATTTAAGCCCCTTCCCTAGCTTAGGGAGTCCCTCCTTAATCTCCCCACCACCAGCAGCCAACTCCTCAGCTCCCCAGAGTTCACAGCTGCTTCTAGACAAGCCCAAGGTGAAGGTCAGGACAAAATGACAGAACTGAGGGTTCCCTGGAGACACTGAAGGTGTCCATCTTCCTTCACATCTCTTTGCTTACTCTCTACTCCCCACTCCACCTTCCCCATCTCACCTCCCCAGGTAAGAGAAATATGTGCTAAATTCACCCGCGGTGTGGACTTCAGCTGGCAAGCTCAGGCCCTGCTGGCCATTCAAGAGGTGAGAAAGGCCCTAAGTAACAGGGTGGTGTGGGAGCGAGAGAAAGAACCTTCTGGAATCCTACAGGGCTCCCAGGAGTGCTGCAGGCTGCATCTACCTCCAGAAGCAAACAGCTTGGTAACGCCTGAGAGTTGTGAGGGGCTTTTGTGTGGTGGCACAGACTAATTTTCAGTTAGGCTCCCTTCCTAAGCGGTTGTCTTCAGCCCTCTGAGCCCTCCAATTCAGTTCAGCAGTCTCCAAGGAACAGCAGCTAGACCCTCTGTCTGAGTGCCCTTTCTTTCCCTGCTGCAGGCCGCGGAAGCATTTTTAGTTCATCTCTTCGAAGATGCCTACCTCCTCTCCTTACACGCTGGCCGAGTCACTTTGTTCCCCAAGGATGTGCAGCTGGCCAGGAGGATCCGCGGCATTCAGGAAGGACTCGGCTG
>NW_004524595.1:5413470-5415733 GCF_000260255.1 Octodon degus | reverse complement strand
TAAAAGCTGAACATTAAGTTTCTCTCTTGTACTGCTTACAAACAGACACAATTTTTAAAAAGAGAATTGAAGGAAGTGGTTTTGCTTCCAATGAAGTAGAGATGAGCATCCCTTCTCTTGTCACTAAAAGCAATTTGAGAGATTTCCACAGAGGAGGTACCACACCCTGGATGGGAGAGAGAGTGTGGCGTAGCTGAGGGTGAGTGAAGACTGCTGATAAAGATGTTTGCCCATCAAATTCAGAGATAGACCAAAGGGAAGCAAGAGTTTTATTGTTTAATAAATAAATTTTAATCCCTTGGGAAATATTCCTGTTTGACATCAAAGGTGCATTTCATGCAGATGTTCAAATAAAGCTTATCTATATAAATATGTTTCCTGTTGTCAGTGTCATTGATTGAAAGATTATAGTCTTGGCCAGGGAGATAGCTCAGAATAAGTGCTTGTCTGGCAAGCGCGGGGTCCTGAGTTCAATCCCTGGTACTGCAAAGAAAAACACAAAGATTATAATTTTTTTGGTGTTTTTTCCTTTTTGCAATAGTGGGGATTGAACTTGGAACCTTGTGCATGCCAGGCAGGTGCTTATGCCACTGAGCTATATCCCTGGCCCCAAGATTATAGTCTTGTTCTACTTTTTTTTCTTCTCACTTTTTTGGTTATGCATATTAATGGATTTCATTTTGTCAGGTTCATACATGCACATAATATACTTTGATCACTTTCATCCTCCTCCCCCCAGTTTTCCTTTTGGGGGGGTGTCAGTAAGCATAATATATTTTGTTCATGGCTATGCCCCTTTTGCCCATCCTTAAATTCTCATCCCCTCCCTTATACTTTTCCTCTTATCTAATAATAGACTAGGTTTTACTTTCTGAGTTTGGTAATTTTAGGCAACAATATTTTTACAACACAAAGTCTTATATATTTGTTAGTAAATTAAGGAAGTTATTCTGTTCACAACTACCTTTTTTCATGATTAACATACATGGATTTTATATTTCAATTTTTTTTTTTTTTTTTTAAGACAGTCTTGCTATGTAGTTCCGGGTGGTCCTAAACTCACTATGTACCCAAGGCTGGCCTTGAATTCAGCAATCCTCTGGCTCACTCTGAAGTGCTGGGATTAGAGGTGTGTCCCATCACGCCCTACCTATCTTCTGCTTTCTTGTCACTTTTTTTTTTTTTTTTTAGATTCCACATACTAGGGAAGATCTGCACTATCTGTCTGAGTTTGGCATATTTCACTGAGCATGCTGATATTTGGATCCATCTATTTTCTTGCAAATGACAGGATTTCATTCTTCGTTATGGCTGAGTAATACTCCATTGTGTATTACTAAGGGTCCCTTCATCTTTTGGTAAGCACCTAGACTAGTTCCGTATTTTGGCCATTATGAATTGTGCCACAGTAAATTCAGGTGTTCATGTACTGACATAGTATACTTACTGACTTTGATTTCCTCAGGTTTATACCAACGAGTGGCATAGCTGGGTCAAATGATAGCTCCTTGGAGTCTTTTGAGGACCTTCTATCCTGATAACCAGAGTGGCTGTGCTAATTTACATTCCCAGTAGCTGTGGAGAAGGGTTCCTTTTTTCCTGCAGCCTCACCAGCATTTATTGTTTTCTGTATGTACTCTTGATGATAGCTAATTCTGACTGGGGTGAGACTGAATCTCAGAGTAGTTTTGATTTGCATGTAGCTAATAACTCCAGATGTTGAACATTTTTTTCATATACTTATCAGCCATTTGTACTTCTTTTTTGAGACAGGATCTTGCTTGGATCAGGCTTGCCTTGAACTCCCTATGTAGCTCAGGCTGGCCTCAAACTCAAACAGTAATCCTGCCTCAGCCTCCTGAGTGCTGTGATTACAGGTGTGCACTATCAAACCCTGCCTGTACTTTTGAGAAGTGTCTATTCTGATTATTTGCATATCACTTGGGCTACTTGGCTATTTCGTGTTAAGTTTTTTGAGGGTTTTTTGTTGGTTGGTTTTAGTGGTACTTGGAATTGAACTCAAGGCTATCATAGGTACATCCCCAGCCCTTTGTATTTTTTATTTTGAGACAGAGTCTTACTAAGTCACTAAGTTGCCAAGGCTGAACTTGAACTTGTGATCCTCCTGCCTCAGTCTCCCAGAGGGATTAAAAGTGTGCACCACTATGGCTGTCTTTGAGTTCCATTTATGCAGTAGATGATGAAGTGATAGTGTGTTGAATCTGTAGATCACTTTTTTTTTTTAATTTTTTTAATTTTTATT
>NW_004524595.1:5384400-5412782 GCF_000260255.1 Octodon degus | reverse complement strand
AAAAAAAAAAAAAAAAAAAAAAAAAGCTCTAAATTCTGTATATGATACCATCTGCAAACAAGGGTAATTTGATTTCTCCCTTTCCTATATGTATCCCTTTTGTTTTTTCTTACCTGATTGCTTAGGGTAAAATTTTAAGAACTATATTGAAGAGTGGTAAAAAGATACGTCCTTGTCTTGTTCTTGGTCATTGTACTTTTAAGTTGATACTTCTTTGCCCTTGGAACTGTACTAAGAAGTACATCAAATGCATGTACGCCACACTGGAATGCCAGCAGGGTGTGTGCTCTCGGTGACTATGTACCTTTCCTCAGAACACAGTTCCAAGGTAAGGCTTAAGGACCTTGTGTGCCTAACTATAAGCCCCCTCTCTCTAACTTACTGACCAAGGCACCCCACCCCCATCCCCATGTGAGCCACTGGAGTTAGTCAACCTCCAAGGTTGTAAGCCTTTGAATTCAGCCAATGAATTTAAAGGTCAGCTGCTTCTCCTGAGTTACGATAAAAGGGGCAAATCAGCTTTGTCACACATGCCTGCTACCTCAAGTTTGGAAGCAAAATACCTTGTTGAGATTTCTTGATGTGAAGGGCTTTATTATCCACACCAATGATTTGACTTCAGGGACTTATTTCTAACGACGTGAAAAAAAGTAATTTATATCACAATAATTAATGTTATACAATGTCACAAATTTACTGGAAATTTTGTGCATTTCAGTTGCATTTTTGTCTTCTCACCTTTCTGTATTTTCTAGGTGATTTCCTCATTCTCACATGTCTATCAGTTTTTCATTTCTGCTTTCACATTACTCACACCTAAGAACGTTTTCTTACTTTTGGATAGTTCTTTCTTAATACCATTTCAGTCCATCAGTGTGCACACAACAAAACAGAAAGCATTCTGGCTGTTTCAAGCAAAGATGGAGTTGACGGAAGGGACTGGCAATGACAGCATCAGGATACAGCCCAAGACTAGGAAGCTGTGGGTGCCCAGACCCCCGCCCTCACTGCTGCTCTGCATGGTTGCAGCAAGCTGCCAGGCACCCCCACTTCGCTGCTGGTGAAAGCACCTCTAGCACCTGCTTCTGCTCCTGCTGCCAAAGGCAGGAAGACAACAGGAAAACATTTGCCCCTTTTGTTCTCCCACCTTCCAGGCCCCATTAGCATCTCCCTAATTTAAACACACTTCTGAGGGCTGGGGAAGATGGCTCAGTGGAATAAGTGCTTCTCTGGCAAGTGCAATGGCCTGAGTTCAATCCCCGGTTCTGCCAAAAATTAAAAAAATTAAAAATTAAAAAAAATAATAACATGCTCCTGTGAAGGAGTCTGGGAATATCACTGGCAAGTTTCTAACCTTGCTGTGTTACAAAGAATGTAGTGGGAAAGAGTTTAGAGCTGATAGAATCAGTACACATCCCAATCTTGCTTCATAGATGCAACATCATTTTAGGTATATTTATGGTAGTTTTTTAACTTTTGTTTGCTTGTTTTATGTATTTGGTACAAGGTCTTACTATGCAGCTCAGACTCATAGCGATCCTCCTGTTTTCAGCCTCCCCAGTGCTGGGATTACAGGCATGCACCACCACACCCGGTCTCCAAGTCTGGCTCAGGGTGCCTGGGAGTGGGGCCAGTGGGGCATGCTGCATGAGGGATTGAACCCTGGTTCCTGAGTTTACCTAAGCAGGCACTTAGCCCTCTGAGCTATCTCGCCAGCTCTGTTAACTGGCTTTGGCTTTGTTTGTCTGCGCAGCTTATTTTTTCCAAGTTGCCCCACCTCCACTTTTGTTCTGGCCTCTTCTAATTCTGATTTATTTTTTAAAAGTGTAGCTGTCCTCATGTTTAAGGGGTAGGGAAGCATTGGGAGTTGATGGAACTTGCTGACTTTAAGTTATACTGTAGAATAGGCAGGTGAGCCTTTTGGTGCGGAGCCCCTGTTCTCTTAGGCTAGATGGGTGGTGGTGGACCTACAACACACATGCTACAGCAGGCTGTTTGTATTATTCAAAGCTCTAAAAGATTCCCCATCAATGGGCTACACCATGCCCGAGGCCAGGTGCATAGTCTCCTCCTGGCATGGGGAAGGCCTAGCTGGTGCTGGGAGCTGAGTGGAGGAGGGGTGAGGGCACCCATGTTCAGAATTCACTTTGCATAAACCAGGTTAATATCCCTGCCTTTGGCCTTCCAGAATTCAGACCCTCTCCTGTGTCATTTCTGGAAGAGGATGTGTGCGGAGATGGGGACAGGCAGAACTCTGGTAAGTTGTGTAGAGAACAGAAGCATCCAGGGATTTGATCATTTTCTTAGCAGCTTGTAGCAGGGCATCTATTTTGGCCAACATTTACCACCACCCCCAGTGGCAGAATCTAGTGGAGATTTTTGTAGTGTAGGCTGTGACGATATCAAATCCTGTGCTAACTTAGGATTCTATTTGACTTAGGCCTGTGAAATCAGTTTCTACTTGTCCATCTGCTTTTTAACTTTCAAATTTTTGCTGTTGTTCTGCTTCTCTTCTCCCCAGCTTTGTAAATTATGGTGATTTTTCTTACTCTGTAAAGAATTGTATATTAGCAGTTTCTTCACATGAGAAAGCTGATTCCCTGATTTTCTGGTTCTGTTTTTGCTCTTGAGATATCAACCATCAGTCCAACAGTTATTCCTTGTGATAGGCTTTTCGGAGGTGTAGTAAAGAGATAGGAAAGATAAAAGGAAGCCTTTATTAACTTCAAAGACAGAGAGGGCAGATGGGCCAGGTAGATCCTCTGGCCTGAGGCAACGAAAGCTGGGGCTTTCAGGGACTTTTGTTAGGGGTGGAGCTTGAGGGGATATTTAGCAATGTGTGAGGAGCTGATGGGGTCTTTCCTGAGGTGGTGGGAAAGGTGAAAGGAAACTGCACCTTGGGCTGGGTTGGAGAAGAAGCGGGAGGTGGTCTCTGGGAAGATGAGCTGTTGTTTTAAGGGCTTCAGCCATATTAGATGACTACCATAATAATTCAGCAATTTATACTAGGGCCAGAACCTATCACCTTGGAAACTAATATTCCTGTAATTTAGTTTTTCTTAACAGATGTTTCCTTATTTTCCTTATGTGTTGTGCAAGGTCATCATGATATATTTGTATGCAGGGTCTTCTTACCTTGCTTGGTATTCGTTGGTCTTCTGGTGTAGCAATAGCAGTCAGTACTTTACTGTCTCAAGGGAGCAAGGAACAAAGAACAGACCTAAGGAAACTGGTCCCTTGTACTTCCAGGTAACAGATTCCTGGAGGCGGCTCTCTGTTCTTTGTTCCTTTACCTGGGTAGTTACCAACTAGCTAATTGTAAATTTAAGAGTTTGAGCCGGGGAGATGGCTCAATAGAATAAGCAAGTGCAAGGCCTGAGTTCAATCCCAGGTTCTGCAAAAAAGAAAAAGAAACAAATGGGACCTCTAAACTTCAGAGTTTGGTGAATGCCTAAAACATTGTAAATAACAGTTTGTTTACATCAAATTAGTTATGCACATCCCTAGCCTGTTTGTATCTCTCAATAAAGGTGAGAAGTTTCAGTGCCTCAGGCTCACTTAGAGCTAGATAAGGCATAGTGAGACCTCTGAGGCTATTTTAATCCAGTCTTCCCATTGTTTCTGCTCTGACTGATAACACACAACATTCTTAATATGGATTGTTGCCTTTTCAGCAATTCCCAGTTATTATTTATGCAAATGTTGCCTGTTCCCTTCTCTCCCCTCCCTTTGAGGAACTCCAGCAACCTGTCTAAGCCTTTCCACTGTTTCTTTTCCTCTTCTAGCTTTCTTTTTGGCTCTCATACCTAACAGATTGTTTCTTTCGCTATACGTTATAATTAATTGACTTTTCTCTTCAGCTAATTCTTTTTTTTTTTTTTTTTTTCCGGAACGGGGGATTGAACTCAGGACCTTGCACATGCCAGGCAAGCGCTTATTCTACTGAGCTATCTCCCTGGCCCCTCTTCAGCTAATTCTAATATACTTTTTTCTCCTTTACTTTGTTTTTTTGTTTGTTTGTTTGTTTTGTTTTGTTTTGTTTTGATTTCTTGAGACAGGGTCTCACTATGTAATTCAGACTGACCTGAACTCACTTGGTAGCCCAGGCTCGCCTCATACTCATGGGGATCCTCCTGCCTCAGCCTCCCAAGTGCTGGGATTATAGGCGTGCACCACTATGCCCAGCTAGTTCTAATATACTCTTAAAGTTGTCCATTTTAAATATTTGATTTCTAGACAGGGCATGGTGGCACACACCTGTAATCCCAGTGCTTGGGAGGCTAAAAACAGGAGGATCACTCTGCATGATCTGTGTAGTGAGAGCTATAGACTCTGTACTAAATTAAAAAAAAAAAAAAAACCCTTAAAATTTTGAATTATTTTATTTTTTTATTACTTTTTATAGTTTCCAGTTCCCTACTAAAAATTTCAAGTTTAGCCTATATCTTCTTTAGCAGAGTAAACATAGCCACATTCCAGCTATACCTCATGATTCTAATATTTGAGTCCCTCTCCTATCCCACAAAAGAGTTCCTATGGACTCATTTCCTTTGTGGTTTCTGTTGGCTCTGGCTCATGCTCTGTTCCCTTTGGTATTTGATTGCACTTGATACTGTAACTGTCACATCTGTTTGAAGAAATAATTTGAGGCCTAGACTGCCATCTCAAAAAATTTTTTCTACCAAGTACCTGCAGACACTGAACATTCTGAGCCACTTCAATTAAATTCCTATTCCCCTCACTCTGGAGAACAAGCAGCCTTCCCAGCAGGTACCATGCTTACCTGGGAGGGGCTGTTCTCCCCCTGGGGTCTCCCTGATCCCGCAAGACTGCCAGGGCAGAGCTCATGTCCCAGGCCACCTTTTCAGGGTTGGCAAAAGCCCTAGAAAGAATGTACCTCATCTACTGTTCAGTTCATCTCTAATCTTTATTCTCTGATCTCAACTCAGCAATCATTAATAAGCAAACATTACCTTACTAGAAACTTAATGCATTTAGTTTTTACCACTTGTCTTTTTCAGTTGTCTTCAGTGGGAGACTGGTCTGATGACCCAGTCTACCATTACTGGAAGCAGGTCTGATGTGTCTCTTGACTTTCTTCTGTAAGGGTCGAGTCACTGCGAAGGAAGACCCCAAGAGTCGGTCTCTCATGCAAAGAACAAAGGGAATTTTATTAGCTGTGTGCACGCAGGAACAGAAAGTGCGCCGAACTGACCGTGGGCCATGTTTTTAAGCCTGAAGACAAAGGGAGGAGGGGTTTTGCAAGCGGGGTTACAGAAGCAGATCACATTGGTTAATTTTAGGGTAACTTTTAAAATAATTGGTGGGTTTTAGAATATGTCCTAAAAAAGGAGACTAAGAACGGTCAGTTAAAGGTTAACCATGAGCTGGCTTGGTGGTTTCAGTTTGTTCTTTGGGGAAGGGGGAGTAACTACACATTGTGACCCTGTTTCACAAGAATGTCATCGAACCCAGGGGAGGTGATGTTTGCTCAAGCTGGGCCTGTGATTTTATGGCCCAACCTAAGGTTTTAGGAATTTGGGTTACCTAACAACCCGGAGGGTGGTCTCTTTTGTTTAATTGCTAATTTTCCAAATTATTCGGACCCTACACTTCTTCTCCATTACTGTATTTTTTTTTTTTTTTTCAGTACTGGGGATTGAACTCAGGGCCTTGCTCTTGCCAGGCAAGCACTTATTCTATTGAGCTATCTCCCTAGCCCAACCATTACTCTAACATGTGCATTAAAAAAAAAAAAAAAAAAAAATGTGTTTTCAGTACAGGGTCTCACTATGCAGCTTAGACTCATAGTCATCCTCCTGTTCTCAGCCTCCCCAGTGCTGGGATTATAGGCGTGTTGGACCACGCCATGACTCAGCCACCAGTTCAGTGTGCCCTGGGGTGGGGTCTGTGTAGCATGTGATACCCATTGTTATGGGTCACTCAGAATAGGAATCAGATCAGCCAGATTGAAATTGAAAAAGCTGTTTAAGGGCTAAATAGCTCAGTGGATTAAAGCAACTGTTTAGGCAGATGCAGGGGTCAGGGGTTCGATCCCCTGGCCTGCCTGCTGGCCCTGCCCCTGGGGCACACTGAGACAGTGATTGAGACTGGGTGTGGTGGCATGCACCTATAATCCCAGCACTTGGGAGGATATAAACAGGCGAATCACTAGGAGTCTGATCTACGCAGTGAGACCCTGTACATATACCCTGCCCTAAATACAGGGGGGGAAAAAAGCCATTTATTACTGAGTTCAGGGCTGCCCATCAGCTCTCACACAGGAGAGGAGTGAACACAGCTAGCCCCAGAAGCAGGGGGCTTTTAAAACATGAAACCACATTTAGTTTGGTAAATAAATTTATCATCTGACACAAAATGTAGCCTTGCATAGCCCGAGGACACAAGGAGTTAAGCCCATTTAGTTTTCTTTTGAAGTCATCTGTAAGTTAACTTTGTTTATAGGAATTAGTGAGGCATTTAGTTTTCTTTTGAAGTCATCTCTGTAAGCTAACTTTGTTTACAGGAATAGTGAGGAAGGAATTTTTATCTTAGCAAACAGCAAGAAACAGCCACTAGTTACTAAACAACACACAACAGAATAACAAGATTTACATTTATAGCCTAAAATGTGGGTGAACCCATTACACGGGTTATGGAACTCCAGTCCCTGTGCTTGCCTAAGCAGGCACTTAGTCCGCTGAGCTATCTTGCCAGCCCTAATGATATAGGGAGATGAAATTCCCAACCTGGCCTGAATGAGTTCGTGTTCTCTAAAACCGAAGAATGAATTTTAGAAACAAACGGAGGCTGAAGGTAAAACTTTATTGGAAAGGAAAGCTTCTGTCGGAGAGGGACAGAAGGGGGTCCCGAGTGGGTTGCCCAGGAAGCTGTGTGCTTCAGGTTATTTTATAGGACAAAACTATGCGGGGCTAAGGTAGAGACAAAGGGGTCCTGCTTAGGCAGATACAGGGTGGGACAAAACTATGGTCAACCAATGGGTTTACAAGCACCATTGCCCAGGTAAAATTTATTAGGCCTAGGATCAAATGGGGTAGCGAGTCACGTAGCAAGCAGGCGACCTTATCTGGTGGCCTTCAGTCAATGATTCTTCCTGACTAATGAGCAATCCTGGATGCCAACTTTAGGGAGGTCAGCATTTGTTTGATCTTTAGGTCTGGCTCACACCAGGAGCATCTCCCCAGTAAGGTGTCTGGTCTTTGTCATTTCCTTTGAGGGCCTGTCCCTGTCTAACTACCTACAATATTTCTATCTAACTCAGGCTGCCTGCAACACTAATATGCATGTATTAACATTAAAACAAAATAAAAATGATTTAAATTTATTCAGTATCAAAACATGTTATATGTAACAAGACTCTGAGTTGCAAGTTTGGAGAACTCTGCTCAAACTGACTTAACGGGAGACAGTGTGTGTCACTGAAGGGTCCAGAGGTGTTTCTGGCTTAGCCACAGCTGCATGCAGGGGCTGTACAATGCCACCAAGTTTGGCCTTCGAGCTGGAGGCATAGCTCAGTGCAGAACCTACCCAACTCAGTGCAAGGCCCTGAGTTTGATCTGCAGCACCACCACAGCAGAAAAGATTTGGTTTCTCTCCACTTTTGGGTCTGCTGCTTTTGTTAGGCCATCAGAGCCTATGACTAAGTTACATTACAAGGCAAAGGGATTTGGTCACAGATGGAGTTGAGTGTGCTAGTCAGCTGACGTTAAAGTTTGGAGATTACGTTGACTGTTCAGTGGACCCAGCGCAGTCACCAAGGCCATGGACGATGGAGGAAAGAGACAGAAGACAGACAGATGTGACTGGAAGAATGGGGTGATGCAGTGGTGATGATTTTGAAGGTAGAGGAAGGGGACCACAAGCCAAGGAATTTAGGCAGTCTCTAAAAGCTGAAAACTGGAGACTCTCCTTAGTGCCTCCAGAAAAGAAGTACAGACCTACTCTTACCTTGATTTTTAGCATAGTGAATCATATAGAGTTTCTAACCTACAGCACTGTAAACATGAAATTGTGTTATATTTTGAACACTAAGCTCTTGGTAATTTGTTAACAGTAGCAATAGGAACTAATACACATTTGAATATATTTCAATATTATTATTTCCAGGAATTAAAAAATTCCGTGCATTTTATTTTTGACAAACTTGAAACACCAGTGTGACTAGTACTCAGATCAAGAAACAGATATTCCCACCATCCAAGAAGCCTGTCTTTGCCTGGCTCTAGTGGATATTCACTTGCCCAGGATAATAGTAACGCTGATTTTCATTGTTAGAGATTAGTTTGGCTATTAAGTAAGTTTTTTTGGGGGGGCGGGGTAAAGACTGCTCTATTGGTGACATTAGTACAAGTCAATAAATATTGATCCCCAAAGAAAAGCTCAGTTATTTATCATATTACTGATCCAGAGAGCCAACTGGAACCGAGCCACGTAATCACTGAATTGCCTGAAATCACTCCAGCTCCTTGGGAAGCCATGCCATAGCCAGCGGGTGTATGGCGTACACCATTCCACCCACTGTGAGAATCGTAGTGGCTCTATACAAGAGGGCCTCAGCTACCCCACCCTTTAGATGCACTGGAATTCCACTGTCTTCCTGAAAAAGCTTTTGTTTCTGTGGAACTTTATTTTCAAAATGCCTGTGTGAAGCAGTGCTGATGGTCCTCTGAGAAAGCTGTTGGAGAGCCAGCAGATTCCACAATATCTTGCTGGGTTACAGCCCACCAACCATGAAGACCACCAAGAACAAAAGCTCTAAAATTCGAGAACGTTTTTATTTATTTTTGGCTTCTTCAGGCTGCCTTAAGAGCAGGTCTATTAAGTAGAATTATAAAGTATATAATCCTGTGTATTATGTTCAATACTTTTTTTGTGGTGGTATCAGGGATCGAACTCAGGACCTTGAACTTGCCAGGCAGGCATTTATTCCACTGAGCTATCTCCCCAGCCCTCAATAAGTTTTTGAAATTCACACTTTCTCCTGTGGTTTTGTTAATTCTCATTACTGTACAATCAGCCCTTTACATGTACAAGTTATCCTTGGGTTCAACCGATCTCAGAGTAAAAATGCTTGAAAAAAAATTGTGTCTATATTGAACACATATAGACATTTTTCTCATTATTCTTTAAAAACAGTACAGCATAGCAACTATTGGTATGTGTATGTTACATGCAAAACTGTGCCATTTTCTTTTTTTTTTTTTTTTTTTTTTTTGTGGAACCGGGGATTGAACTCAGATCCTTGCGTTTGCCAGTCAAGCGCTTATCCTACTGAGCCATCTCCCCGGCCCTAAATTATGTTACATGCTATACTCTTTTATTTTATTTTTATTTTTATTTTTTGTGGAACCGGGGATTGAACTCAGGCCCTTGCGCTTGCCAGGGAAGCGCTTATTCCACTGAGCCATCTCCCTGGCCCTGTGTCATTTTATATAAGGGACTTCAGTCTCCACCCCCAGAGGGCCTTGGAACCAGTCCCTACACACGCCAAGGGACACTGTACAATGCTGCATTATGTGGATATACCTAATGTATATAATATTTCTATTTTATTGAACATTTGGATAGCTTCAAGTGTAAGGCAATTACAAATATTGGCCATTTATTTTGCCTAAAAAAATTATGAGACTTGGAGATACAGTCTTCGTCAATTTTCTGAGTAAGTTCTGAATAGGTGAAAAAAAACCATTTCTAATGAAATATGTATGTATATATGTTTTGAAATTCTGTGTAATTCCATAAATATGTGAGCTGTGATGAGATCGCAGGTCCACCCACACGTGAGTGTGAGCCCCCCATTCTAGAATTATGTGACTTATTTATACCCCAAGCTCATATCAGTATTCTCAGTAAGCATTTTTTTGGCATAAAATTTTCTTTCATGTTCAAAGCCCCCTTGACATGTATCTGTGGACTATTGGCCTCAATACTCCCTCCCACAGGACATCTCCTACTGGGATGAGAGTGACAGTAATGCCTTAAATCAATATCTTGTGTCACTGATAATGCTTTTCAGCATCTGATTTTGCACTCACAGCAGACCACATGTCATTTATAAAAGGTGGATTTGGAGTTCAGAGACATTGAGTGGATTGGAAAACGACTCAATCTTGCAGGAAAAACAAACGCAAGTGAGTACATCTCCCTTCTCTCCCTTCCCTGGAGAATACTGCAGTCCCACAGAAAGCCCAGAGGGGACAGGAAGATTCCTAATTGTTTCTAGGATCAATTTAAGTCTTTTCTGCAACCTGCTATTGTGAACCTTTAAATCCATGCATGTCCCACAAATCTGTTTAGAGCAGTAGTTGCGTCTACTGGGCATCCACCAGCATCCTGCCTGACTTGTTTCCCTTTGCAAATCAAACCCACTTGGCCTCAAACCACCCTTGTTTCTCTCCTCAAGTTCCCATTCTTTCCCCCAGCCCTAGCCAGCACCCTTCAAACACTACTGGGGCTTTAGCTACTTAAATGTTATTAATAATTTAAAAAAATTGCCCACTCATCGTAGAGCATCATGAATCCTTAGCTGGGCTGGAGTCTGTTATGGGTTCTCAACACAGAAACCAGACCAAAATCCAATTATTAAATTTTATGAGCCTTTATTACCAGGCCCAGGACTGCTTGACCATTCTCATGCAGGAAAGGACAAACGGCAAGAGAGCCTTAGAAGTAAGAAGTTTTAAAGGTAAAAACTGCATCCTGTTTGGCAAACAAATTTGTCATTTAACATAGAAGAATACCTTGAGGGACAGCGTGACCATTACTCAGCATACATTTTTTCCTGGGAGCTTGGGCACAGCCTCCCGGCTTTGTTGTCCCCTTTAGTTTTCCCTTTGGTGGCAGTTTAAACATAAAAGAGGGGCTGGTGAGATGGCTCAGTGGTCTAAAGCACCTACTTGGAACAAGCTTAGCAAAGCACAGGGACCGCGGTTCGATTCCCAGCACCACATGCCAGCCAGCCCTGCCCCTAGGTGGGCTGAGCTGGCCACACACACACACACACACACACACACACTAAATAAATAAATAAATATATAAATGTTAAAAAAAATAAACATAAAAGAATGTGAACCTGGTGTTGTCTAATTCTTGTATGAGGTACACCTGTGTACAGTGGTCTTGATTACCATAGCAACACTTTATAGTTGGTTTTATATAGTTAGAAACATTTTGACCTTTACTTTGATTTATTTTGTAAGCCTGTTCTGCTAACTCTCAGCCTATTGATGATTTATTGACAGTACTCCAAGCCTCCTTGCGGTCTTACAAGGAAGCAGTCACAGAAAGTTGAGCAAAGTAATTTGTTTTTACATTTAGTTTTACATTAACTCATTACATTAGTTTCACATTAACCCTTTTCAAAGTCCCTGGTGCCTTGGGCATTAGGCTTGGGCATAGGCTGGGGAGGGTGGCTTCAGTTGGGCTTGGTCACACTCTCTGCAGTCCTGTGGTCCTGGAAGACAAAGTTAATTTTCTTTATTCTGTGTGCAGTGTAAAAGCATTCCAGTGAGTCCTTTAGCAAATGCTTGATGCTCTTCTCTAACACTCAAACTTTGTTCAAATGTCACCCACAATGGGAAAGTCACTATACATTAAAGGAATTAAGTTTCCTTTTTTGGGGGGGTGGTCTTTTTTAAGACAGGGTCTCGCTATGCAGTTTATGTTGGCCTTGAGCTCACTTTGTAGCCCAGGCTGGTCTCAAACTCTCAATGATCCTCCCACCGCAGCCTCCCCAAGCACTGGGTTTACAGGCAATCTGGCAAGGGAGATAGCTCAGGGATCTAACTGCCTGCCTGGCAAGCGCAAAGACCCAGATTCAATCCCCCATGCCAGCCCTGCCCCAGGCATGCTGTGCTGGCCACTGAAACCGGGTGTGGTAGCGCATGCCTGTAATCCCAGTGCTGGGGAAGCTGACGCTGGAAGATCACTACGAGTTCGAGCTGCATAGTGAGACCGTGTACCGAATATATAAATAAATAAATAAGATTAAAAATAATAAAGATGTGATTGAAATGTAAGGTGAATGTTTAAATAAATATATTACAGTAAAAGAGATGCACATTGCCATTAACCCTCTCAAAATAGTTCGCCTCCCCCTTAGAATACATCTTATCATTCTTTTTTTTTTTTTAATTTTGTCTGTTTATTTATTTTGTGTGTGTGTGGCCAACTCAGCCCACCAGGGGGTGGGGCTGGTTGGCATGTAGTGCTGGGGGATTGAACTGCGGTCCCTGTGCTTTGCTTACCTTAGCTTGTTCCAAGTAGGTGCTTTAGACCACTAAGCCATCTCACCAGCCCCATCTCATCATTCTTGCCAGTTTTTGAAGCAGTTCTCAAAGTCTTTTTTCATGTGTTTATGGGATATGATCAAAGATATGGTGAACTCTACTGCCAAGTACCATTCAGTGCAAAGGCAAGCTGGTGAAGATATTACCACATCTCTACCCCCGCCCAGTTCTTTGGGTCTGGTACCATGTCATGCCTGCTTCTTCCCCAAAGCCAAAATGATTGTGGAAGATAAATGTTTTAGATCAATTCAGGACATCAAGGCAGCCACAACAGTGCAAGTCAAAAGACACAAAAAAGAACTTCCAAAACTGCTTAAGAAGGGCCAGCCAAATAGCTCAGCAGATTAAAGAGCCTGCAAGCAGGCGCAGGAGCCAGGGGTTTAATCCCCAGGCCTGCTGTGCTGGCCCCACCCCTGGGGCTCGGCAATTGAGACTGGGCATGGTGGAGTGAGCCCCTAATCCCAGCTCTTGGGAGGCTGTAAACAGGGGGATCATTATGAGTCTGACTTAGTAGTGAGACTCTTGAACACCCTGTAGGCCCTTCCCTAAAATACAAAATAAATAAATAAATAACATAAACAAAACTCCTTCACAAAATGGCAAGTACACCAGGATAAATGCAGTAAAAGCAAGGAGCATAGTTTGAGAGCAATTCATGGCAATGTGTCTGAGACTGTGAGGCTTTTTTTTTTTTTTTTTTTTTTGTGGAACTGGGGATTGAACTCAAGCCCTTGCGCTTGCCAGGTACATGCTTATTCTACTGAGCCATCTCCCCAGCCCCATGTGGTGCATTTTTAAAAATTTAAACATTCACCTTATTTTTTTTGTTGTTGTATTTTTAGGGAAGGGTCTACAGGGTGTTCAGGGTCTTACTACTAGACCGGACTCGTAGTGATCTGCCTGTTTACAGTTCCCAAGAACTGGGATTACAGGCACGCACCACCACGCCCAGTCTCAATTGCCATCTCAGGGCACCTGGGTGGTGGGGCTGGCATGGCAACCCAAGGAATCGAACTCCTGACCCCTGCACCTACTTGCAGGTGCTTTAATCCGCTGAATTATTTGGCCAACCCTTTATTCTCTTTAAAATAAATAAATAAACTATGTGCAAGGAAACCTAGAGACCTCCCCTTTCACTAGACATGAGAGAAGATGAGGGTTCAGTGGCATTGGCACCCAGTAGTGATCTACAGACACCCATTTTTGGTTTCTGCTACCAAGAAAGCTTTGCTCCCAGTATCGGACAACAGTTTCTCAAAATGTTGGTTACTTTACAATTTCTCGGCATATGTTGTTTGTGAAAAGAAATCTGGGCATTCTACCTGATCTGCCCTGGGGAAAGCGCTGCTCCTCCAGTGGGTGAGGACTCTGAACAACCTGATCCTCCACCGCATCTAGGATTTTCTCTTCTTGTCCACCTGGCCATCCCCAGGGACAACCGTATCTGAGAGCAGTGAGAGGTCAAGAGCCTTGGCCTCTAGAGTGGCTACCTGGGGTCACTTTAAGAAGGATCCAGGTAAGAACCCCCAAGAGAAGGAGACCAAACAAGCTATGGGACAGGCAGTAGAGATCAACCGCAAGAGCAGCCCCACGTCCTCGAAGCTTCCCCTTTATCCTGGCAAAAGTCCCCCCTCCGACCATATTCAAGACCTGTCCAGCCTCCTTTCAGGATCCTTGGCCTGGCTAGCATCCTTGCCTTCCTCTGGTGGACACCACACGTCCTGAGTGAGTGCCCAGGTCCGAACAGCTGCCATAAAAAGTGGTCTTCCAGGACACAACGCAGTGGTCAAAAAGATTGTTGTAACCATGCAATACCACGAATACCTGTATGCCTTGGACCAAGCCTGGGGCTAGGGAAGGCGCAAACCATCATCAGGGTAGATGAGGTGATCACTGAGGAACTTTACAATTTATTGGTAATCTACATGCATTTCCACCTATTACCTGTAAGCAAAATTTTTTTTAATATTTTCATGATAAAACTTGAGCTTACGACTACATGATTACATCATACATGAAAATGGTAGTGTGAAGAGAAAAGAGAGAGAGATCAGGCTGGCAAAGATGACAGCCAATATGCGCGTGCCTTTGGATAAACATCACTGAGCAATGGGAGCAGCAAAAATGTCTAAGATATTTCAATTTCTTTCTATGAAGCCACACAGATAGATCATACTGACTCCAAACTGAGAAACAAAGCTCTGGGGATTCTCTGAGATAACGGTTCTCTTTGCTTCCCATGCTGCTTTCCAGGAAGCCACAGCACAGAGACTGCTGAGCCCATCAGAAATATCCCCCCCTTTTGTCTCCATGGCAACGGGGTCATCCAGGAGAAGCAGTAGAACATGCCAAGAGAGAACAGAGAATAGGCCGAGTCAAAGTACTTGCCAAAGTCATGGGGCACACTTAGGGACCCCGTTTCTCTCCCTAACCCCTCTTCCTTTCCCATTAGGAGTCTCCTTCACCCCCAATTCTGGCTGCACAGATGTCCCGGGCCTGGAACTCCTCATGGTACCAGACACCAGCCAGAAAATCAGAGAACTTGGTTCTAATTCTGAAGTTCATACTGTTGCCAAACCTACCTAACACTTTTCCCCCTGGCGCTGAGCTGAAGGCAGGGCTTCCTACTGAGCTGTATTCCTAGCCCTTTTTTAATTTTTCACTTGGACACAGGTGTCAATAAGTTGTTAAATTGTCCAGAGTAGGCTCACACTTGAGCTCCTCCTGCCTCAGCCCCCTGGAGTCCTGGGATTACAGGCATGTGCCAACACTCATGGCTCTGCCTCCCACTCTTATTATTTCCAAGGTTAAACTGAAAAAGCAGAGCTTACTTAAGTGGCACTGTTGTTCCAGGGAGGCTTGAGCTTTCTTAGAAACAACAAGAGTGACAGGAGTTTTCCCTCAGGGAGGCATCCATGACTCCAGTCTGCAGCTTTCTGTTACAGATCAGAAAATGTTTAGTAGATGCTTCTGAAATAAGCTGACAGATGCCCTTGAGTTGTTCCTTCTGGATAGAGCTTGCGGGCCAGGCTGTTCAGGTTTTCCTCAGTTCAGTCCTTGCGAGCATTTTCCAGTGTTTTGAATCCTGCTGCACGGCGGGATTCCCCATCCCCCCACCCCCATCTTCACACCACCCCACCCTACCCCCATCCCACCCCCATCCACCACCCCAGAAGTATCACAGCGCCACCTCCAGGCAACGCTGGGAACTGGGAGTAGGCGCAACACAGGTGTAGAGTACGCACTCTACGAATGTGGAGTCTGTGCGCTTGGTCTGGAAACCTGAGGAGGTTCTCGGCTCTTAGCATCTCAAAGGCGCATAATGAGCCCTCGGAGAGCTCCGAGGAGATAGATGGATCCCTTATCCAGAGTCCACATTAGCAGAAATGGCTCCCCTGACTCCAACAGAGGAGCTGTAAAGCCCACCAGTGTTAGGCTCATGTGTCTGTGCAGATGAGGCGAGGGAATGAATGAGTGGTGGTCGGAACACATGCTATCCAAAGGACATTAGAGGTGTTGAGGTTCCCCCTGAGCATCTGTCAACCTCTAGAAAGCCTGCCTAGTCCCAAAGGTGTAAAGTTGGCAGTTTTGGGGGCTTGCCCATTAGCTCAATTGTTTAACTGCCTGCTTAAACAAAGCAGTCAGGCTCAGGGTTCTGTGCCCAGATCCTCAAGCCTTACCAGACCTGGCCTGAAGGCTTCCGGAGCCGGCCAAAAGAAGTCTGCAGTTTTGTTTCAGATGCAGGCTTTTCAGAGCTTAGAGTAGCCAAGAGGGTCTTGGGGAGATGGGAGACAACAGGAACACTTGCTTCTTGCTCTCATGGTCAAGCAGGTCATCTATTACAGAAAACCATATACCCAAGGTCCCTGGATTATAGCATGGAAGCAAGAAATGTTGTCAAGTGGTCCTCATGAAAAATATCAACAGAAAGCAGACAAAAGAACTCACAGCCCTTGCTCCTCTCCTCCCATCACTTCCTACTCCTTAACTCCATGAAGCTTCCTTTAACCTACCCACTCCTCCCCCGCTCCATAGGTGCAATTCCAGGGAGTTCTGCACCTCTCCTCATATTTGTGATTCTGTGATACTGTTCTGTGAGGTCTTCAAAGATGTCTGCCATCTCCTCCACTGGACTGGGAAGGGCCCCTAGCTCATCACCTCATTCATGGCCCTCCTCAGAGTTCACTTGGCCACCACTGCTCTCTGGCTGGGCCCTGAACCAGCTCAGGAGAGTCCAGGGAAGACGTGGGTGGGACTCTGAAGCTTCCCACCTGGGAAGCACAGACATGTGGTCCACAGGTGAGCCTGTCAAGTGAGTCAAACTAATCCGAAGAAAGACAATCAGAAACATTACAGAAATGGCACTCAGAGAGTATCAAATGCATCTCCCTTGAGCAGGGAGCCAGGGAAGCCATGAGGTGCTCTCACTGTGCATTCACCTACTTCCGGATGGGCACTCTCTCCAGTCAGCCAAAGGAGTCAGTGCAGACTCTCTGTGATCCTCTCCCATGCAGACAGGGATGAGAGTAGAAGGCAGATGGTCTTACACCACTGACACCAGTTAGACCATGGAGAAAGGATAGTGATTCAGTCTAAGTAAAAATAAATCATTCTGAGGCATAATGAATTTCTTTCCAAGTCTCTTCTGATTCTTATAAAGGTCTACACACACACACACACACACACACACACACACACTCATTTTAATCCATTTATTGGCTCACATTTTGATGCTCTACAGAGCTAAATACTCAAGTCTGCTTTTAATGCTAGCTTGATGTTGTAGACAGCTGAGTTAGATAGATATATTAGAGGTGATCAGACAGGGCTGGGCCCTCAGAGGAGCCAGTATGGAAGATAAGACACAACTGGGGGAGAGACGGACACTCCAGCTGTGGGGCAGACCTCAAGACAAAAGATCAAACAAACACACCCACTTAACTCCCTAGAAATGGACATGGGGACTGATATCTAAATAGGTGCCAATCACCTAGAAAGGGCCAGGAAGAGTAGAGTCACTAACCCAAGCCCCTACAGGATAAGCCCCTGCTCTGTATTCATGGCCACTTGCTGCGTGACTTGCTTCCCTAGTTAATCCCGATTTAATCAATTTTACCTGAGCAATTTTGCTTGTAATCTTACTGGTTGACCATAGTTTTGCTCCACCTCATGTCCACCCAGTGAATTCCCATGTTTCCTACCTTGGACCTGCCTCACCTTGTGGATTTGCACTGTAAAAATCCCAAGACTAGGAACTTAGCTCAGTGTTGCAGCTCCTGCCTGGCAAGTTCAAGGCCCTGAATTTAATTCCTGGTAGCAAAAAACAAAATAGTAAAATTTTTTAAAAACTTACTGTTTTTGTTTTTTTTTTATGGAACCGGGGATTGAACTCAGGCCCTTGGGCTTGCCAGGGAAGCGTTTATTCTACTGAGCCATCTACCCAGCCCCTAAAAACTTTTTTTAATCAATATTTATTGACTTATTTAGTACAGGGTCTCCCTACATGGCTCAGACTCTAGTGATCCTCCTGTCTCAGCCTCCCCTGAACTGGGATTACAAGTGTGCGCACCACACCTGGTTTTGGTGGCCTACAAGGTGTGTCATGGGTTCTGGGGCTGGCACAGCATGCGGTACCAGAAATTGAACTTGAGTCCTTATACTTCCCAGGCAGGCACTTAGACCACTGAGCTATCTCCCCAGCTCCCCCAATTTTTCTTCTTTTTTTAATGTATTTAGTACAGGGTCTACAGGGTCTCACTACACAGATCGGACCCATAGTGATCCTCCTGTGTTCAGCCTCCCAAGCGCTGGAATTACAAGTGCACGCTACCACACCCAGTTTCAATCTTGTCTCAGTGCGCCCTGAGGGCAGGGCTGGCACGGCAAACTGGGGATGCACCCTGGTCCCTGCGCATGCATAAGCAGGCACTTTAATCCACTAAGCTATCTAGCTGGCCTAAACATTGTTCTCTTCATTTACTTTTTAAAAAATTGTTGCCAGCTCAGACCTGCCCTGAGGGCAGAGCTGGCACAGCATGTGATGCTGGAGATCAACTGTGGTCCCCTGTGCCTGCCTAAGCTTGCCTAAGCAGGCACTTTAGACTGCTGAGCTATCTTTTTTTTTCAGAAATGGGGATTGAACTAGGGCCCTTGCGCTTGCCAGGGAAGCACTTATTCCACTGAGCCATCTTCCTGGCCCCTGCTAAGCTATCTTGCCAGTCCCAACATTTTTTTTAAAAAGGAGTAAAAATCCCAAGAAAAGACAGGTTACCTGGCAACCCACGTGGGTCCCCTTCTATCTCTCAGACAGAAGCCTTCTTTTCCCCAATAAATATATTCTGCTCTTAACCTCCATTGTTCCTAAAATTCATTCTTCAGTTTTAGAAAACACAAACTCACCCCAGATATCTTTCAGGTTGGAGGTTTCTTTCGCCTATAGCACTGACTGAATAAAACTGAACTCACATCAGCTTTTCCATAGAAACAGCAGCAAGGAACAGGAAGCAGCCAACATGAAATTGGACTCAGATTCCATCACAAAACACAAGAGATATTGTAGTTAGTGCTTCCAAATAAAACTCCTTTTCTTCAAACTCTTTCATAGAATAAAAGACTCATTTTGGGAATAACCCTACTACCCAGACTCCTATCCATGCCTGAGTCTCCTTTAACCTATTTCTGCTTGAATTCTTCTATTGACTGGGACTTCATTCCCTCCTCAGGCAGCCCCTTCTACCTATTATTTCTGATTCTCTCATTTGAGACCCTACAGAACAGACCACATACCTCCCCAACATGACAGACTTTATATGAAAAAGACAGCTCTCAGTTCTTTTTAAAGTGACATGTGTGACAGTTCAGTTTTGTGCTATTCAAAGCAGCCAGAAAGACATGGTAGAGGCTCAGACAAAGCCTCTCTTTCATCCAATAGGACTGCTGGTCCTTATAAGGAGAGGAGGTTCAGACAGCTGTTCACAGAAGGAAGACCATGTGAAGACACAGGAGATGGCCATCTACAGGCTAATGAGCAGGACCTCAGAAGAAGTCAGTTGCTCTTACATTTTGATCTCAGATGTCCAATCTCTACAACAGTACAAAGTCAGAGTCCAAGGTTCAAGCCGCCAGTGTGGGATCCAGGACTTTGTTACTGCGGCCTTAGCAAATGGGTACTGTGCAGCTGGCCCCTTCCACCTGAATTTTGCTATCACAGAGCTATTTCCAGAAGCGGATTGAGGGGTGACATCAGAGATGGGCACAGAAACATGTAGAAAAGGAGAGTGAGGCAGTGAAACCTTGTGTCAGCAGATGAGGGGCAGCAACTGGGGTCCCAGTGAAGAGGACTCCCTACTCTCACAGGGCCCTTACCAATGGGGCCCTACAGACCAAATTCTGAGCCCTCTATGGGTGATTTTAGAACTCATAGGGGAACAAAAGCCCTGTGCTCACCTGCAGCCCCAAGGTGACAAGAACAGCAGGCTGCAGCCTCAGGAGAAAACCAGAAGATTCTGGCAGCACAAACCCCAGAGGCCTTCACACTGGCAGCAGACATTTAAATTAGAAAGGAATTGTAAGAGCAACTGGAGATCAACAGATAGATTCAGAACCAACTTTCATGTGGGCTGGTGCTCATTTCCTCCTTGTGGCAATTCTGTGCGGGGCTTCTGGGCGCCCAGCTTCCAGAGTGAAAGAAGCTCGGCTCAGGGAGGAAGAGCTGGGGAGGGCTCTGACTGGATCTCACAGCCTGTGCTCCTTTCCTGTGCCTCAGCCCCCTGGCCTGGGAGATGAAGTTCCTCTTCACTGAGGCTGTGGCATTAGTCTAGGGGAGGTTAGGGAGGTGTCTGGCATCCAGTACTCAGTAACTGGCATTCTTGGTACCACATGTAGTGATGCCGCTGAGGCAGTGCAGAGCAGGACCTGAGTACAGCTGCAGCCCCGCATCACAGCACCAACTATAAGGAGCAGACACCCTGGGACCAAGGGGGAAGCACAGGGACATGAACAGGGTGGCAGCCTTTGAGTGGCCTCCACAGGGAGCCTGAACCCTAGTGAGGTCATACTGGAGGAAGACCAGTGGGGAGCAGCTACAAGGAGCAGCTACTGGCCAGTCTCAGGGCCAGGACTTGGTAGGGCTCAGGGGCTTTAAGGAATTTCAAAAGATTGTCACTAGCTATTGAATACAATTGGTCACCCTCAGTTCCAAAGCACACGGACTAATGTGTCGTGACATCTTGAATTTATTTGGTACCTTTCCGTTAGGCAGATCAAAGCACTTCAAAATAATTTCCTCTGAACTTTTCTGAGAAGAAGCCAGGAAGGAAAAACCCATGTCATCTGCAAACTGCCCTTGATATCAGCCACAATCCCTAAAATAACTTTGTGATTTCCAGGAGGCTCTGGTATGTGGCCTCAGTGACACACTGGGAGCCGTCCACTTTACAGATGGGGAAAGCAGAGCCCAGGGGCGTTCATGCCTTCCCAGGCAAAATCTTGCCCATCCCAGCCTTCCATGGTACGCTGGCATTACCATGGCCAGTATCATGCCATGTAGACCTCAGCCAGCCCAGGTCCTTGAAAGCCAGGGTAGGCTGGCCTTTGAAGCAAATAACTCATGACATTGTCACAAAGACCCCATCCTCTGAACCCCAAGTTCTGAGCCAGTAGCTCTCTCAGCGCCAGGGCTCCAGCAAGCCTCAGCCCAGGAGGCACTCCATGGGTTTCCACGTTTGTTATTTCTACTCTCCTGGGGTGCCACCCCCCATTTCCTGCTGTGCTCCCAACACCTTCCTGCCTTCCCTCTACTCCTTTATGACTCTCCTTCTTCATTGGCCTGCGCCTCTCCATGCCCTCTGCCTTTGGCTTCATGCTCTGACAAAGACTTTTCTTTTTGTCCATACACCTCATCCACCCCCCTGAGAAAACCTGCTTTTTCCCTCTGCCCAGCTCCCTCTGTGCAACCCTGGGGGGAAAGCAGGAACTGGGCAGGCAAGGTGGAGGAGGGGCCTTCAGGCAGCCCAGACACAGAGGCCAAGAAGCGGCTGAACTGAGTCGACAAATAGAGTGTGTAGAGAGAAAGTGGAGAGCTCCAGATGTGTGCCCAAGCAAAAAGCCCTCCAAAAAAGAGTCTACTAATGGAAAACAGAGGTCCTACAGATGAAAATAAAATTGAGGAAGTGTCTAGAAGCCCTAAGAGGAGACATTATTAAAGGAAGCAGGGACACAATCTTCTACTTTGGCTTTTCCCTTACCCAATTCCTTGAACTAAAAAGATCCAGGGACTAGTTCACACCAAAGTGTAAATGATTGATTATACTTTTTAAAATGCTATTTTCAGAGCTAGTTAAGAAGAGTCAAAACCTTGGTCCCAAGGAACTTGTCTTGCTTCAGGCATTTGTAAGGGAGGTGGTGCAGGGGAATCTTCTCAAGTTTTTGAAATGGTTCCAATATACTTAATGAGACCAGCCTAGAAAAAGTTCAGGTAAAATTGGAAGCTATAGTACACTGGAGTTCCTGAACCAGCTCCGGCTAAAATCCAAGCTGCTGGCCTCACGCCTGCTCGGGCCCTTAGCCGGCTCGGCACACACACACTCAGGCAATGTGGGAGAACCTCAGCTGCTTCTGAGATGCCCTCTCCAGGAGCCACAGGGTTTGAAGCCCACTAGACCGGAGATCTCAGCCCAGATCTTGCTCCCCCACTCACTTGCTCTGTAACCATTACTTAACCTCTCCGAACTTAACCTCTCCGAACTTCAATTCTTTTATCTTAAAATATAGTCAAATTGTTGAAGGATTAAATCCATTGCTTTACTTAGCATACCGCCTGTCAGCTCCCTTAATAAGTAGTGACCTTGTTTTTATCATAGACCAAAAACTAACCTGGCCCCACCCATCCTCACCCACACATCCCAGGCCTTGGCCATGGGTGCCCCTCTGCTGCAGAACAGAGATGCCCCTCGGGAGGGAATCATCTGCAAGGGCAGAGCATGTGAATGCCAAAGAGGAGAAGGAGAATTATTGTGTTGAGAGGCAACGCCATCCGGATACTGGCCTGCACCAGCAGGATGCCACCAAGCCTTCATCCTGGCAGTGCAGCAGGGAAGGGTCTGGGCCCAGGCAGAATGGCCTCTTCCCTGGAGGAGCAGGTCCCTCTCCTGCTGACCTTCTAGCTCCTGCACAGGGCTCACTCTCCTCATGCCTGACCTGACTCCTCAGGGCTCTGACCCAAGATCGCCTTGTGGAGAATCACTCTCAGAGTTGCTCTGGGATTCCTCACAAATAGGAATTCAATGGGGGTTTCTTTTAATCCATTATTTATTGGTAACTGGGTCCAATTAATAAAGCTCTCCTGGAAAGGAGACCAGGCCCTCTGTCCAGAGACTTATGGAGGGTTTCTTCATGACTTGACTCCTTTTACCTATTTCAGGCTCCAGTTTAATGGCACATCCACCATGTCAAGATGTCATAATGAAAAGACTTGACTTCAGTATCAGTTACTTATAGATTTACAGGGCCTGGGAGGGATGGTAAGATGGGGTAAGGGAGTCACCTAGCTCAACAATGAGGGCAAGAGGGAAGGGAGACAGTGTCTCAGTTGGTCTGGGTCCATGTGTACACATGACCATGCATGCATGTGTGCACAGACACACACACACACACACACACATACCCTTATATACAATCACACACACACACACACACACACACACACACACACACACACAAGCAACTCTAGTAAGATGCATTCTAGGAAAATACACAGGCTATGGGGATACAAGTATATCTATAGGCTGCTAGTGGGGATGTTATCTGATATTTTCTCCATCAAAACCCTTGGGCTCCAGGGAGATAGCTCAGGAGCATAAGTGCCTGCCTGGTTCAAAGTCCTGAGTCCCAAGTTGGATCCCCAGTACCGCAAAAAAATAAAGCCTTGGGACTTGGGGTGTAGCTCATTGGTAGAGCACTTGCATAGTATGTGCAAGGCCCTGGGTTCAATCCCCAATATGATAAATAAATAAATAAATAAATCTTGAAGATATGAGTAGTCATGAGATTTCCCTTAACAAAATACTTAAAGATATGGGGCTGGTGAGATGGCTCAGTGGTCTAAAGCACCTACTTGGAACAAGCTTGGCAAAGCACAGGGACCGTGGTTCAATCCCCCAGCACCACATGCCAGCCATCCCCGCCCCCTGGTGGGCTGAGCGGGACCCCCCCCACACTAAATAAATAAATGTTTAAAAAAAATACTTAAAGATATCAAAATGGCTATTCAAAAGATACCTATTCTGAACTCTTAGCAAAAAATGCCAACCAGAAACAGTCCCTCAGAGCTCTTAACTGCAAGCAACAGAAATCATTGATGACTGGTGTAGACCACAGACAGGCTGCGTAAAAGGACACTATCTAGCTTTAGGTTGGGCAGCCAGAAACGGCAGGCACCAGAGACAGCGGGCCGTGTGCACTGGCACCCTATATGTGCCAAACCCCAGTTATCACCGTGCCACCAGCTCCTGGTTCTAAGCCACACAGGCTCACGTGGTAGGCAGGTCCTGTGACTGCCTACAAGTACATGCAACCACTTCCTCTAGAGGGCAGACGGCCCACCTGTTGTCACGCATACGGGCAGCTGAGACAAATATGTGCTAGTTGAGGAGATGGGTAAAAATAAAATATGAGACTTGGATACAAGTGAGATATTTCTCTAAAGGGGTGGAGAACTTGAATCTACAAACTGGTTCTAACAGAGCTTGACTTTTATTCCAAGCTGGTTCAGCTGGAGTGGGGGTAGTTGTGGCTAATCGATCTCCAGGCAATGTGGCCCGCTGGTGGATAGATCGCTATGCTCAGTGTAGCAGCAAACACCCTGCTTCTGCCTGACCACATTTATTCGTGGTCTGTGGTCTTACCCGCCTCAAGTGGGCTGGAGCAGGGAAAGGCCTGGAAAACTCCACCTAGCACAGATGTGAGGATGCCCCAGACACATATTCTTCGTGAGCCACTGGTGGGGCCCAAGGGCCTTCTGCTGTCTGTGAGGGTGAGGCTGTGGGACCTCAAGGGCAGAAGTCGTTTTTTCTTTTTTTTTTCTTTTTGCAGAACTGGGGATTGAACTAGGGACCTCATGCTTGCAAGGCAGGCGCTTATGCCACTGAGCTATCTCCTTAGCCTCCCAGAAATCACTTTTCTCTTCTTCCTGTGGGTGTCTTCATGCCCTTGTAAGGCAGTGAGTGTGGACTGTCCTGGCCCTGACCCAGAGAAAAAGCAGAAAATATAGAACGGATGCTTGAGAATGATGACCTCTCATGTTCTGTCCCTGTGGATAATTTTTTTCAGAAAGATAAAATTATGATTCATACTAATACAATGAACATGTGTTAAAAACTTTAACTCATTAATTCCTGATAGTTATAGTCAAAATGGATCAAAGGTTTAAATATTAAAAATTTCTTTTTTTTTTTAAATTTATTTATTTATTAACATTTATTTTGGGGTGTGTGTGTGTGTGTGTGTGTGTGTGTGTGTGTGTGAGTGTGGCCAGCTCAGCCCACCAGGGGGCGCAGCTGGCTGGCATGTGGTGCTGGGGGAATCAACCGCGGTCCCTGTGCTTTATCAAGCTTGTTCCAAGTAGGTGCCTTAGACCACTGAGCCATCTCTCCAGCCCCTAAATATTAAAAATTTCTGAGAGAACCCGTAAAATATAAAAGCTGTTTTCAAGGGCAATCCAAAAACCAATCATATGAATTTATTAATAGGTGGCCACTTTCACTGGAGAAAATAAATTACATCTTTAATGAAAAATGTATTTCCAGGGGCTGGTGAGATGGCTCAGTGGTCTAAAGCACCTACTTAGAACAAGCTTAGCAAAGGACAGGGACCCCGGTTCAATCCCCCAGCACCACATGCCAGCCAGCCCCGCCCCCTGGTGGGCTGAGCTGGCCACATACACATACATACACACACAATAAATAAATAAATAAAATTTAAAAAAAGAAAAATGTATTTCCAAGTGTATAAACCAGAAATATTTGCCTTCTAAGCTAGTGTCAGGGGCAAAGCCTATAGAATCTGATGTTCGAGAAAGGCCCAAGCCTGGCTTCCCAGGGAAGAGATGCTGGATTCATTTTCTGCAGGCAAGTACACACCACAAGAAAATAACTTAAAACAATACAAGGCTGGGCATGGTGGCACATGCCTGTAATCTCAACACTCAGGTGGCAGAGGCAGGAGAATTGCTTCTAAAGTCCAGCGTGAGCTACATGGTGAGTTCAAGGCCAGTCTGAACTATATAGTGAGACCCTGTCCCAAGAATAAATAAGCAAATGAAAAGGTTGTATGAAAATTTTAAAAATAAAATTAAAAACTCAATAGAAATGGCTATGTTTAACTTATCATTTTTCAAATAAATCATAATGGAGGAGAGTAAAATTCTTAGCTGAAACATAGAACATGATTATTTTGCAAGTTTGACCAATGTTTTCCGAGGATAAAGCAATATGATAGACAATGATAATATTTTTAAAATATCTAGAAGCATCTCATAAAGAATACCAATTTCTGGTCCCTGCGTCCACAGCCATCTCGAGGTCCCCTGTAGTGTCTGCGCTGTACGCGCTGCCGTGCCCAAGTGCCCCAAGTGTGAGAAGCAAGTGTACTTTGTGGAGCGGGAGACCTCGATGGCAAGGCCTGACATCGGTCCTGCCTAAAAAGTGTGGAAAGACGCTGACCTCTGAGGGTCACTCTGAGCACGAAGGCACGCCTTCCTGCAACCGCCCCTGCTACTCTGCCATGTTTGGCCCCAGTGGCTTTGGGAGGGGTGGTGCCGAGAGGCACACCTTGAAGTAGACCCAGGTTTCAGAGAGCCCATCCTTGACCACCTGCTGGGCCACTGGTCATCCAGGCACATACCAGGCTTTATCTCCAGAGATCCAGGGCTCCCAGCAGCCTCTCACATCCTCAATAAAGCTGAACACCTGGAAAAAAAATACTAACTTCTGAAATATTTAAATGCATCTACACCTAAAACTAGCAAGACATCAAACTTGATTTTTCCTAGCATCTCTCTTTTTACAAGTTGAAAATTAGACAAATGTATTAACTTTCAGAGTATCCCCTGGGGAGTCGCAAAAATGGTTTCAGGTTTAAAAGATACTCTAAAATTTTCATTTCACTTTTTACCCTAAATTTGAAGTCCAACTTGAAAAGGTAAAACAAGAGATGCCAGAGGAGATATTTAAAAAGGGTCATAGGTGACTGCCAAACTGTATTTGCTTAACTATTTATAAGAAAGTAGCCAAGATGGTTTAAAAATAAACACAAAAGTTAACACAATGTAAACACTGATAAAGACTCAGGTCTTTCATGAAGAATTTTGTTCTTTTTTTCTTATATTAAATGATCAAGGATATAATAAAATCGATATAAACCCCAATTTACAGTGGTAAGACATAAAACTCTTTCTATTAAGGCAGATTTTATGGAGGTAAAGAATTACTTTTTAAAAAAAAAAAGATTACTTTTTCCACTGTGTGTGAAGCCATTAATCAGCAAATTAAGTAAGCGAAACTAAGAAAAAATGAATTTTGTCAAAAATTTAACATATTTCACATATTCATGTTAATTTCTCTCCGACACAGCTGTCATAAATCAAGATAAATAAGGATCATTTGCTGGATTTTTGCTCCCTTCCTTACATTGGTTTATATTCTGGAAGAAACTTGGAGTCACCATTTCTCCAAGTGTGGTCTATGGGACCCCCAAGGAGTCCTCAAGACCCTTTTTGGGGTTCATAAGGTCAAAACTACTTTCATGATTATTCTACAACGTTTTTCTTCCCTCTCATTTCCTCTTAAATGTTGAACAAGGCTACATAACATGAGGCAAGCCCAAGACTGAATGCAAAAGAAGGCAAAAGAATCCAGCTGTCTTCTATTCAACCAAACATTAAACATATTTTTTAAAAAATTATGCCACTCTTCTCATTTGGGGAAAAATATAGTTATTTTTCCTAAACATATGCCAGCATGCAACAATTTTATCATAGCTCATTTCAAACAAATATTTTTAAAATTCTATGAGGAATTTAAATCACATAAGCAAAAAAAAATTTGGTGCCTTCAATAATTTAATGTATGTGAAAGGTCATGAACCCAAAGAGCTCAAAAGCTGCTGTTTTAGAAAGAACTACTCTTTTTTCTTTGAAAAAAATAAAAGACATGCTTCCTTGTATTTCTCTTTTATTGTTGTTTCTAGGGTGGTATCTGTTGTCATGTTGACTGTGACTTCTAGCCAAAGTGACTAATTTCTACTTGACAAAGAAAACTAAATGCTGAAAGGTTGAGACATGTCTCTCTGTCATGTTCACATATTTTTGTTGACAAACTCAGTTCTCAACACACATAACCCACATCTCTATGCCTGGAGCAATGCTTTCACCCTTTTGTATTAGTCAGCTCTCTATTGCTGTCAGTGAAGGCTGTCTTTAGCTCATGGCATCCGACCGAGGTTTTGGCCCATGGTTAGATTGTTCCCATTGCTGTGGGCGTGAAGGAAGATGCAACATCATGGCTGAAAGGCACAGCAAAGGGAAGCAGCTCACCTCAGGGTGCCAAGAAGCAACGAGAGCCAGTAAGTAAAAAGCAACGAGAGCCAGTAAGTAAGAGTCCAGGGACAAGCTCCGCCTTCAGAGGCACACTCTCAGTGACGTGCAGCCTTCAACTGGGCTCTGCCACCTAGTAGCCCATCCAGCTGTAAGCTCATCAGTGAATTCACCCACAAATGAGGTTAGTGTCCTCACGTCCCAGTTACCCGTTTAGGCCTCACCTCTGCATTGGGGACCAAGCCATCAATACTTGAGTATTTGGGGGACATTCATAATTAAATCACTATAACCTCCTGTGAGGGGCAAGAATGAACACCTTTGTGAACATGCTCCAAAGACGTAGCTTCTCTGTAACATACAAAACAGATTTTTAAAAATCTATGCATAGGGCCAGGGAGATGGCTCAGTGGAATAAACACTTCCCTGGCAAGTGCAAGGGTCTGAGTTCAATTCCCGGTTCCACCAAAAAAAAAAAAAAAAAA
>NW_004524595.1:5377429-5383955 GCF_000260255.1 Octodon degus | reverse complement strand
CACACACACACACACACACACACATAAATAAATTTTAAAAATTAAAAAAAAGACCAAAAAAAAAAAAAGCTTTCATCTATCTACAAAGATCCTCAAATGCTCAGACCATAAACCCATATTTCTAGTTACTGCTACCACCAGGGGCTGCACACCAGAAATGAAAGTAAAATACACACTTCTAAAGTGGAAGAGGGGTGTAACGGTTCAGATCTGAAATGTCCCCCAAAGCTCTTGTATTAAAAGTTCGGTCCCCAGAGCAGTAGTGTTCGAACATGGAGCCTTCCTGGAAAGTGGCTGAAACATGGGCGCTCTGGCCTTGACCGTGCAGGAGTCCACTGATGAGCTCCTAACTTGACGGCCCTATTGGAGGTAGTGGAGACTTTAGGAGGTGGGGCCTGGTTGGAGAAAGCAAGTCAGTGGGTGTGCCCAGGAAGACATAGCTTGTGTCTGGCCTCCTCTTCCTCTCTCCCTCTCGCCCTGTCCTTCTCTGTGTCCCTCCCTACCCTCCTTCCAGGCAGCTATGAGTTTTGCTCCTTGCGAGCTCTCTGTCCTGAGGCTTGGCTTCCCTGTGGGCTTCCCCCACCTGCAGAGCCAAGTGACCAAGGACTGAAACCTCTGTGACATGAGCCACACTAAATCTTTCCTCCTTTTAAATGGTTTTGTTCAGGTATTTTGCCCCAGTGATGGCATGCCAACACAGTTCTATGGAGAGAGGCTAAATAGGGTCCAATTTCCATGCTGGTGTCACTGTGAAGGCCAAGAAAAAACAGGGTTGGAGTTAAGAAACCCTCAGGGGAGCTTCTTGGCAACAGTCACCTGGCTGAGTCACATGGTTTCCCTGGACACCCAAGTGGGACTTCTAGGACCAGTAAATGATAATCTGTCTTAATAGTAAAATCATGACTTTCAGAATTACTTCATACTTTTATTGAATGAACAAATATCAAAGATTTATTTAACTTATTAATTAAAGAGGAAATCCATAGCATAAAAAATTATTTTCAGAGAGGAATCCTAAAGGCAGATATATTTTAAAATTTTGCAAATAAAAGTAAGACTGGCTTTTCTCCTGGATAGAAATCAGTTTCATCTTTGCTTTCCTATAAACAGCGATCAGCTACATCAACATCATCCTTCTATAGTGGATCTCTTGGGCCAGGTGTGGTGGCACATGCCTATCATACCAGCACTCAGGAGGCTGAGGCAGGAGGATTGCTGCAAGTTTGAGGTTAGCTTAGGCTACAAAGTGAGTTCAAGGCCAGCCTGAACTACATAGTGAAACCCTGTCTCAAAAAGATACAGTTAATTTCTTTATCTACAGAACTGCAAAGTATTCAGAGACAGTGAATGATGCAGGTGCCTATAGAATCAGACAACCTAGGAAAGGGCCTCTAGAAATAAGTAGAAATATAAGACAGGGCATAAATGGAACTGCACATGTACTTGAAGTCAAAAGATGCAGGCTAAGGGTTAGTTCCTTGACAGAGCACCTGCCTAACATGTGTGAAGCCCTGGGTTTAAACCTCAGCATTATAAAGTCAAAGACACAGGTAAGACATTGTCATTATTTTCTGATGCTGTGGCTGGAACTCAGGGCCTTCACACTGAGGTGCATCGCCAGCCAATTTTTTACACTTTATTTTGAGACAGGGTCTCACCACGTTGCCCAGGTGGGGCTCCAGTTTGTGACCCCCTGCCTCATGCCCCTCTATACTGGGATTATAGGCACTGGCCACTGGTTTAAATTATTTTTTTTTTCAGTACTGGAGATTAAACCTAGAGCCTTGCACATGCCAGGCAAGGGCTCTACCACTGAGTTTCATCCCCAGTCACAGATTTTATTTATTTATTAATTTATTTATTTATTTATTTATTTATTTTAATATGGAGGGGAGAGTTTTAATGAGGAAATAAACTTTGATAAGTGCACACAATAAGACAAACATACACATCCTACAGTCCTTGTGCTAAATATGCTAGCACAACCCTAAGAACATCATATGATACAAGTCATCCTGGCATTTTAATTTAACAGGTGCTTGGACAATTTAGGTCTCGGCACCCCTGAATCAACCATATATTGAAAGTCTAGAATTGTGGGGGGGGTTCTACTTTTTTTAGAATTGTGTTTTTAAGGGGCCCAGACCAATCTTCCTTAAACAGTAACCCAATCCAACATTCCAGTTCCCAAATAGAAAACAAGATCACCATTCTGTTGGGTATCAGTGAGGGGTAGAGACAGGGTGGCTTGGAATAGCAAGACTTCAGAGTCTGTCCCTCCTGGTGAAGACCTTCGTAGTTACTGGCAATGATTACAAGAAGGGAGCTCTCTGAAGCAGCTGCTCAGAAGGTGGAGGGAGGGAGCCCAGTCCCCACTATAGCACAGTGCCGGTCTTTTATCCCTGAAAGGCTTTTCAGAGGTCAGGATGCTAATGAGCAGAGGGTCACGCGTGGTGTGCTCCCATGTGACACGAGGTCTGCAGACACCTTTGACACCTCTATTTTCTTGATGGAGGCTCCCAGTGCAGCTGCTGCACGGTCCTGCATGTTGTTGGTCCTGCAGGGTTTTCTGGACATCTTTAAAATCCTTCTTCCCTAAAATAAGCTTTTGTGTGATCCAAGTCTTCAGGTTTTGCATGGGAGAATGGATCTACCAGGTCACCTTGTCACTTTGTCACAGTGTTGGAGTTGCCTGGTGTCCCAGGGCTGGGCCCCTCCGGATTCCAATCTTACCCTTCTGTTTTTCTTTTTTCTTTTCTTTTCTTTTTTTTTTTATGTATTTGGTACAAGGTCTCACAAGGCAGCTCAGACTTGTAATGATCCTCCTGTTTTTCAGCCTCCTCAGCTCTGGGTTTACAGATGTGTGCCACCACTCTTGGACTTTGTGGCCAGCTCAGCATGCCTGGGGTGGGGTCAGTGAGGCCTGTGATGACAGGGATCAAACCCTGGTCACTGAGCTTGCTTAAGCAGATGCTTAGTGCTTATGTATCCAATATAGCATTATTTCAATATGGAATCAGTGTACAAATAATGATTTATTTTACATTACAGATTTTATGTTTTTGTACTGTGCCTTTGAAATCCATCCAGTGCACGTGTGAGACTTCAGATTAGTCCTACTTGAGTGGTTGGTGTGTTTAGTGGGCCCCTTACTGCACAGGGCAGTGCTAGTCAATCACTAGCATTTCTACCGATAGATACTCACTGATTATTTTGCCTATTTAAAATTTTTCTGGCAAACATGATATTAATTAAAGAGATATTTTTAATATGATCTGTGTGTGTGTGTGTGTATGTGTGTATGTGTGTGTGTGTCTGTCTGTCTGTCTCTGTCTTCCTCTGTGGGATAAAGTCTCACTATGTAGTTCAGGCTGGCCTTGAATTCACTATGTAGCCGAGGCTGGCCTTGAATTCATAGTGCTCCTCCTGCTTCACTCTCTCAAGTGCTGGGACTATGGACATGTGCCACCACATCTGGTTAATCTTTTTTTTTTTTTTTTTTTTTTTTGTGGAACTGGGGATTTAACTCAGGACCTTGAGCTTGCCAGGCAAGTGCTTATTCTACTGAGCTATCTCCCCAGCCCATAATCTTATTTTTTTTGAGAAAAAAGTGTATTAAAAAATTTGGAGAGGTACAGTTCCAGGATATTTACAGGGATTCCCTCTGGATAGTAGAATTTTGGATGGGTTTGTTGTCGTCGTCATTGTTCTTCTTCCTTATTTGTCCTCTCTAATTTTCCACAGAGATATATTCTGCTTCTACAATTTAAAAAAAAAAAGTCTGGATGTCATGATACAAGCCTATAATCCCAGTATTTGAGAGGCTGAGGCAGGAGGATTGCTGTGAGTTCAAGACTTGCACTACATAGTGAGACCCTAGATAAAAAAAAAAACCAAACAAACAAAAAAAGATCAATAAGTTGTAATTCTGAGAAGACCACATTGCTGCTCAACTGAATTTCATTTGCTGGGAGCAAATTTTGGTGCCACCTCAAGTCAAGGGCTCCCAGGCCATCTGTGGGCCTGGAGCTGACCTTACACCTGGGGCCCGTGAGGAGGCGCTGAGCAGAAGGCTCTGCTCATACCACAAGACAGAACAGGCGGCTTCCGGCAGCAGGACCCAGCTCTGCAGGAAGGCTGTCTGCAGGGTGCTTTCTTATCTTATTTCCTTCCTATCCTTTTAGTCTTTGCTTAAGTACCAAGTAAAATATGAGCGCTCTGTACACGGTCTGCCTAATTTGTTTTATAAATCTAAAACTGTTCTAAAATAAATTTCATTAATTCTGTAAAAAGAAATACGTGTGGATTTTTGTTTTGTTTTTTATGTACTTGGTACAGGGTCTCACTATGCAGCTCAGACTTGCAGTAATCCTCTTGTTTTCAACCTCCCAGCACTGAGATTATAGACATGCACCATGACACCCAGACTCGGTGGCCAGCTCAGTGCACCCGGGGACAGGGGCAGCATGACATGTGGTGCCAGGGATCTAACCCTGATCACTGCACTTAACCAGGCAGGCGCTTAGTCCACTGAGCTATCTCACCAGCCTGGATTTTTTTTTAATTTTGAAGAATCAGAAAATCAGAAGGGAAAAAAACTGAAGACCCATCATTTAATACCTGATATTTATAATTTGCTAGATTTCTACCCACGTATTTAGATCCTGGAGTTTGCCTGTCAAGTGCTCATCCTGCTGAGCCATCTCCCCGGCCCCCCCACGTATTTTCTTTATGTCGCCTTTTATAGGTTTTGTGAGGCCTTTTCCTTATACTTCTTTTACATCCTATGGCCTATTTTATCTCTTCTAATAGCTGTCTTTGTCCCTCCAAAAGGTCTTGAGTTCCATGAGGTCAAGAACATCTTAATAATTTTTATATTTCATATGGTTCTTATTATCATGACTGGGACATAGTAGAATCTCAATAAATGTTTTACTTGATTGAACTGAGTGGAGAACAATCTTTTCTATATCACAGCTAGAGACTAGGAAGACAGCTCAGCAGTCTAGGTTCATGCCTGGCAAGTGGAATGACCCGAGTTTGATCCCCTGCATCACATGCCACTCAGGTCCTGCCCCCCAGGCACATTTAGCCAGCCACCAAGACCCTGCACGGTGGCTAATGCCTGAAATCCCAGCACTGGGGAAGCTGAGACAGGAGGATCACTACAAGTCTGAGCTACATAGTGGGACCCTGTACCAAATAAATAAATAAATAAATAAATAAAGATTAAAAAAAAAACCCTGTATCACAGCTATATTTTCTGATGAAAAAAAAATTACATAAAATTTTTTTATGGGGGTATAGCTCAGTGGCACAAGTGCCTGCCTGGCAAACACAAGGTCATGAGTTTGATTTCTGCTACCAAAAAAAAAAAATTACAGAACAACTAAGAAAACATGCATTATGAGAAACTCTTACTTTAAAGATTTAGAGGTGAGTTGGAGGCCTAATGTGTGGGGTGAGGGGTAAGGCTGATCACAAGTTCAAGGCCAGCCTGGGTAATTGAGTAAGGCCCTGTCTCGAAGTTTCAGAAGGACTGAGGGTGTAGTTCAGCAATAAAGTGCTTGACTAGCATGCAAGAGGCCCCAAGCTTAATCTCAATAGTACAAAAACAAAACCCCAAAATAAGATGAAAGCACTAAATTTTCTTCTGAAGGCTGCATGGCTGGTGCTTCCAGGCACTTGCAGGTATAGATCTTGGCCTTGCTGGTCCAGGAATTGGACTAGAGACCCACACAGAGTAGATATGCTGCTCTCCCAGGGCAAACCTACACAGGGATGTGTGGCCTCAGGAGGACACATGACCAGTGGGACTTTTTTTTTTCCCTGGAACCCAGGATTGAACTCAGGCCCTTGGACTTGCCAGGCAAGCACTTATTCTACTGAGCCATCTTCCCGGCCCCCAGTGGGACTTTATGATGTGAATGCCACCTGTCCCTGTTGGTGGCTGGTCTTCAGCAGGAATCTAGCTAGAGTTGAATAATAATGCAAGATTGGTGGATTGGTGAAAAAGGATTCCACATACGAGATTAGGCCCTATCCTTAGAGCTTCGCCTCTTCATATTATAATAAATTCTGAATTGTTTTTTCCATTTAATCTAAGGAGTATACATAATTACCAGCATTAGACATTAGGACATTCCTATGTTTCTTTTGCTCTCAATCTTCTGAGGACTCCTATGAAGAAAAGTCAGAGACTCTAGAACTTTCATGTCTAAAAGAAATATAGCAAAAAGTGACTCTTTGACCCCCAACTATCAAATTATGTATACAATTTTACGACCAAACTACCACTCAACCCCTGCAGCCATTTTCAAGGACTTTGGAATCCAGCAACAAGTTTTCCTTCTCTGCCAACAAATTGCAGTGTTTTTACTTTTGCAGTAGTGAATGGCCATTTTCTTCCTTGCTGAATCAAGACAGAGGATTCCAGGGGTCTTGAGATGTAGCTCACAGGGGCAGAGCACTTGCCTAGCATTTGTGAGGTCTCGGGTTTCATCTCTAGAACCAGAAAAAAAAAAAA
>NW_004524595.1:5365867-5376929 GCF_000260255.1 Octodon degus | reverse complement strand
CATACTTTTATTTCTATTAGGACCATGATTTGTCTACAGTAGTTCCATATTTCACTGAACAGATAATGATATTGTAATTTGATATGGTCTAAGTAAAAAGTTTCCTCCAAAGACTCCTGTGTTCAGAGATGGAGCTTTTGGAAAGTGATTGGATCACTGGGTGCAAACTTCATCGGTGAATTAATCCATTAATGACTTCACAACTGAACATAGCGCTAGGAAGTAGGGTCTGGCTGGAGGAGATGGGTCACTGGGGAAGTGGGCCGGCAGGGTGAGTTCTTGTCCCTGACTCCTCCCCCACCTCTCTGCTTGCTGGCTCCCAGGGCTGCACAGCTTTCTTCCGTCATACACTTCTACCAAGTCAGTTCTGCTTTGGAGTCTGCTAATCATGGACTGCACCCCCTGAGGATGTGAACCAAATAAACTTCTCTTTTAAATTACAGCTGTTGAGTATTTTGTCCCAGCACCTGTAGGAAAGTAACTAAAACAAAATTACAGTTGTTAACAGCTTCTGACCACTTACCAGAGCATTCTGAATTGTTTAGTTCTCATCACCACCATACCCAACTATTAGCATTTTGGTTGCATGGGCTAAAAGTTATCTTGTTAAATAAACAAACAAACAAAAAAAAAACCTTATTCCACTCAGCCTCAGGTTGCTGTAGTTCGATCCCCACGACACTCCAGCCAGCCAAACCACCCCTGAGGGCATTCGGAGCAAAAAAAAAAAAAAAAAAAAACCTTAAAAGTTATCTTGTTAATTATAAATCACTGATTTATACTGAGCATGTACTACCTTCTAATTGGTGCCCTTACATACATTACCTCCTTCACTCCCACAGCCACTTTCTGGAAAGGCACTGAACTGTTTTCCTTGGAAATGGAGACATGGGAAAGCTGCATAGCTGGCTAAGTTTCATAGCTGAGCGAATTATCCTGGAAGGTGTCAAAAACTGGTCCACCTTGCCAAGGGCTGGGACGTGTCCTTTCTTTTTCAATCCTTGAAACAGCAGAGCTAGAGATCATGGCTGACAGCGGGGAAGAGGGGCTGGCGGGGGAAGTGAACCCCTCTCTGGTTCTTACTGTTACCTGAGGACAAACACTCAGAGTAGAGGGAGAACAGCAGGACACCTAGCTCCCTGGGGACCTTACAGAACATTCATGGGAGGCTTTAAACTCCAAAGTGGAGAAGCAAGTTCAACAAAGTCACCAAGGTGGATAGGGGTGACCACAGCAGAAAATTCCAAGATGAACTTAAAATAGCATAGCAATTTGGGGGAAAAGCAGACATAAAGAGAATCATGCTCAAGAACAAACAGCTCTGATGGAACAAATAATGAACCTGAAGTGGAGCTGGGGCTCTGCTTGGGACTCTGCTCCTTTGAGTTTTCTCAGGTTGGGCAACTTGCTGGCCTTTGCAGTCTTGCTTCCCTCTTCCATAAAGTGGGAGTCACGACATCTTCCCGTACATACAGTGGGTGTGCTTGGAGGTTAAATGAGTAAGTATCCAGGAAATCCTGAAAGAAAAAAAAGTCATCAGACTTAATGATTTTTCTTCCTTTTTTCAGGTTCTTTTCTTTCTTTCTCTTTTCTTTTCTTTTCTTTTTTTTTTTTCTTCTTGGCAGAATCAGAGATTGAACTCAGGCCCTTGCGCTTGCCAGGGTAGAGCTTATTCTGATCCATCTCCCCAGCCCCAGTTCTTTTCTTTTTGAGACAGGGTCCCACTATGCAGTTTAGGCTGGCCTTGTGCTCACCTTTGTAGCCCCCAGGCTGGTCTTGAACTCACAGAGATCCTCCTGTCTCAACCTCCCCAGTGCTGAGATTACAGGCATGCACCACCACATCCAGTCCCAGGGCCAGAACAGCATGCAGGGCCAGGGATTGAACTCAGGTCCTTGTGTTTTCCAGGTAGGTGCTTATGCCTCTGCGCTATCTCCACAGCCCTTCAATTTCTTTTTAATATGAGGTTCTCAGATTGACCTCAAATTTCTGGTCTCAAATGACTCTCCTGCCTCAGTCTTCCCAGTAACTAGGCATACAGATTATCTGTAACTCTTTATTTCATTTATTGTTTGTTTATAGTACTAGGGATTAAACCCAGGACTTTCAACACTGAGCTACATCTGTGGCACCCCTTCCTCTTTTAAATTTTAAGATGGTGTCTCACTAAGTCACTGAATTGCCCAGGCTAGGATCTAACTTGCAATCCTCCAGGTTCTGCCTCCCCATGTTCTGAGATTACAGATATGTGCCACCGTGCCATATAGCTGTAATTCTCCTGAGAGAAGTTCTGATAACTAATGAGAAAAAATAAGATCAGCAGAAGAACTGGCTTCATAAAAGAGTATAAGAAAACAGATCAAGTAAAGGTAGTAAGGGGTCTCTTACTATTTTATTTCTTTGGATTCATTTTATAAATAAAAACTCAAATTGGAGGTCAAGCTGAGGGGCTTCCTTCAGATTTTCTCAGTTCTTCACAATGGTAGAAGTTTAATACAGCATTGCATTGTGGATGCGATGGGTGGGGAAAAAGATGATTGACAGTTTGGTCCTTAGAGTGGCTCTTTTGTTCTCTGAAGGTGATTGTTTGTAAGAGTTGTGATTCTTGCTTTCATTATTATTCTTGCTAAGCCTCAAATGAATTTTTGTTAAGGGAGGAAAAAGGCATAAAACAACGCCTCATTATCCTCATCGGTATAATGTTGGCATTGTGAGACCATGCGATTTCTAGGTTCCTTTTGGTTTAAAGGGTGTGTGTGTGTGTGTGTGTGTGTGTGTGTGTGTGTAAGAAATGCAAGTTCAAAGCTGTAAATTTCTGCTTATGGGGCTAGAGCAGCTGGAATCACTCAGTAACTCCTCCAATATGCTGGTTTGTAGCCCTTCTGGTTCCAGGAGGAGACACTCAAAATTGAACTTTGAAATTTAAAAATAAAAGCAGAAAAATAAATACATAAAGCTATTTCCTCAGCCAGAAGGGATCACTTAAATGTTTGATGACTGCATCTGCATTTTCAGGGTGGTGATAAGCTGAGGGGATTTATTCTGATGGTCTCGCTCCAGCATCTATCCCCACCCTGCCCAGATCTCCTGCACTGTCAGGCTGGGGACTGCAGCACGCTGGCTCTCTTTTCCCACTGCCCGAGTCAGTGTGTCTGATTATCTCCACGGGTTCTATTTGGTTGGTTAGGTTTGGGTTTTGGTGCTGGAGATGAATTCAGGGCTAGCCACCCCCACCCCATCTCTATGTCTCCAGAGCTCCTCCATGATCCTTCTGCATCATTTCTCCCTCTAACAATGTCTGTTTGTCTTTCTTGTCCTTTTCCGGGGTCCCGCTCTGTGGCAATGACCAGGATATAGAGATTCATGGACATCTGACTCACAACTACTTTTGGCTAAGTGGACCTCACAGCATGCTTTCTGCACTAGGGTTGTACCTGAGAAGCACAAAGACCCAGAAAGGTGGAAAGAGAGGGCTTGGGCAGAACTTAATATGGAGCTCCCCAGATTGTTGAAGTCCTTTCCCATCAGTGCTCAGGGAAGGCACCAGCTGAAACTGCGGAGGAAGACACTGTGGGGGGCAACGGCTTAGCAAGAGGCCCCCCTGGAGCTGGTCAGTTTAGGAGAGCCATCTCTGCACTGCAGCACCAACCCCACTGGAGGGAGAATGGAAGGGCGGGCATCAGGGAGCACAAATGCTCAGCTTTAGAGTTGAAAGATGTCTTAAAGCAGTGTGATTTTTGGTCAAGCTGCCTATTCTCACTTTGCATTTCCTCACCTGTTTAAAAAAACAGGAGATGCTACCTGCTAGGCCGAGTTGTAAGGATTAAGTGACATATTCTAAAACACCTCATGTAGCCACTGATGGTAGCACACACCTGTAATCCCAGCATTCTGGAAGGCTGAGGCAGGAGGGTCACACTTTTGAGGATAGTCCAGGGCTTCATGAAGTCCCCCCACAGCACCTGCCTACCTTGCTATTCCCTCTCTTTCCTATTGCCTCCATTTATGGACTTGACTTAATTTCCAGGCCACTGTGAATTCCTCCACTGTCTCCCAAACATTTCTAGGCTGCCTGACCACAAGCTTTTCTCCTGTCATCTTCAAATCTCAGACCTCTGCTTATGGCTACCCATCAAATCAATACCCGGATGAAATCCACATCCAGGTCCCTCCACTTCCTGATCATCTGTCCCGGACTGATTTCTCTGATCTGAATCTCTACCCCACTTGATCTGTCTGGTCATATGAACTCTATGATAAAAATCACAACATGCTGAGTTTTGTGGGTATTATTGTAGGGAGTGTCACATATTCTTTTTTTAAAATTTATTTATTTTATTTATGTGTGTGTGTGTGTGTGTGTGTGTGGCCAGCTCAGCCCACCTGGGGGCGGGGCGGGCTGGCATGTGGTGCTGGGGGATTGAAACGTGGTCCCTGTGCTTTGCTAAGCTTGTTCTAAGTAGGTGCTCTAGACCACTGAGCCATCTCACCAGCCCAAACAGAAACTGCTACTGTTTTTCTAACTGTCAGGTTTTTTTTTTTTTTTTTCCACAACCATGGATTGAACTCAGGCCCTTGCGCATGCCAGGGAAGTGCTTATTCCACTGAACCATCTCCCTGGCCCCAGTGTCACATATTCTTAACTCTGTCATACAATTCAATAACCATTTTCGTTAAATGAATACATTTGAATGCATATTTTATATGCCAGGCAGTGGGCTATGCCCTTTATACACATTTCTCTACGAAATGGTCACACCTAGGCTAAAAGAATATATTATGATTCTCCTGTTCTTGGGATGGAGGTGGGGCTAAGACTAAGGTGGAACGGGTCACTTTTTTATGTATTTAGTACAGGGTCTACAGGGTCTCACCACATAGATCGGACTTGTAGTGATCCTCCTGTTTACAGTCTCCCAAGGGCTGGGATTACAGGCACGTGCCACCACACCCAGTCTCAATCGGGATCGAAGCCCTACCCCCTCTCCTGTGTCTGCCTAAGCAGGTGCTTTAATCCGCTGAGCTATTTGGCTGGCCTCCAGGTCACTTTTTCAAGTAGCTCAAAGGTTACTTGAAATCAGGATTCCAATCCAGGGATGTGACTTCGAACTTTTTGCTCTTTCTACTTCTCAAGAGTAAACAGGTTTAAAAACAGCTGACCAAGCAAAGATCCACTACTGAGGACATTTGCAGACAAATTTAGGTAGGACTTTCCTCACTGTTCCACACTGCCCCACAACTTCTCAGAAGCCCTTTCTTCTGTCTTGAGCACACACATCTAAACAAATTTAAAGTCCGCTAAACGCTGCAGAAGACACTTACTGCCTCTAGGGGGCTCTCTCCACCTAAGGCAAAAAGTGCAGCCGGGAGCATGTGGAAGCCGGCGGACACGACGCCCAGCGCAGTCTCTGGGTTGCACTCCACCGTCCCAAGGCCGGATATAATTTGCTTAAATCCCTGTTCTGGCAAAGCCTGGCCGGAGAGTCCATAAGCAGTGCCCCAATTTGGAACCGTTTTCACAGCTATATCCCAGGTTTTTCTGGTTTGGGGGTGCCATAGGTAGACCTCTATGCTCATTTGGAGACCACCCTAATAAACTCACTAAACCGAGGACGAAGGGAGCATGGGGAGATCCATCCTTCTTTCAAAAGTGGAGGCTCAAACCCGGTTCCGGGAAAAAAAAAATGGTGGGGGGAAGGCTCAACAGGGTAACCCAGAAGTGTGTCCCACAAATGCTAGCCTGGCTTCACTACCACCAACACCAGCACCGCCACAACTCCCAGGACTGCAGGGCGATTTTCTCTGAAAATATCCCACAGAGAGAACACACTTCAGGTTATGACTAGGGCGGGAGAAAGCCTCATCTCCACCCGGGGGAGCCCGAGTCTGCAGGGGCTTTTTCAGCATCTTTAGCGTCATCTCTGTACTGGAGTCAATGCCTCTAGAGGGAGAGTGGAAGGAAGGGAGTTGGGGAGCACAAATGCTCAGTTTTGGATCTGAAATATGTTTCAAAGCAGTGTGATTTTTGGGCAAGCTGCTTATTACTTTAGATTTGCTCAACTGTTAAAAAAAAAAATAGGGACCTGGCACAGGGTTGAAGGTTGAGAGGCTGCATTTCAACGCTTCGCGACGCCCTTTGGGCAACGTTCAGCGCAAACAGGGAAATCATTGATCCGCGACTAACTAGCGTTCTCCAACTTCAGCAACCAAGGCGGGTCCAAGGCGCCAGGCGCGCAGAGCGGCAGCGCCGTCCCTCTCCTTTTACAGACTTGTATTTTGTTAAATTACGTTCGTATTTAAAAAGCGAAGAAAAATGCTGAAGCGAATTTAGATTGGGCTACAAAACATTTCTAGAGGTTTCACCATCCTTTGAATGGAGACTCCAGAAATAGGATAAGCAGCTTGGGCCTGAGAGGTCGCGTTGCAACGCCGGGAAAATCGTCGCCATCCAAAGAATGACCCGGAGAGTCGAGAGCTCCGAGGGGGCAGACGCGAAATGAGGAGGCCAGAGGGGCCGTCCGCCCGGGAGAACAGTTTCCCCGCAAATGCCGCCCAAGCCCGCTGGATCCCCAGCGCGCCGGCGTCGCAGCGGGCCTGGGCGCCGACCCAGCGGCCTCAGCTGGCCCCAAGGCGAAGGCAGCTCGGCATTGTCTCCGCTCCCGGGTGGGGTTCTGCCTGGGGTGGGACGACGTTTGTCCCCGGGACCCGCCCCACAGCACTCCCAGGAGACCCGAGCGGCAGCGGGGCCCAGGGCCCGGGCTTTGTTAATGTCGCGAGTCACCATGGAAACCCCCAGGAACGTGGATCTGGGAAGGATAAGAGTCTGCGGGCTCCCGGGCCGCGCCCTCTGCCCCCGCTCGGACCCTGCGGTGCAGCGGCGCCTGTCGGGAGTTGTAGTCGTCAGGCGGCCTCAGTTCGCCTAGCGGAGAATGCGGAGCGCAGCCTGTCCCCGCCTTCCCTTAACCTGCGGGCCAGAGGTGGGGAGCGTGGGGAGGAGCCATCCGGCCAGTGATTGGCTGAGGCTACGCCCAGCCCCCACCGAGTCCCCTCCCCCGCGCGCCCCCTCCGACTCCCGCGGCAAGCGCGCGAAGGCAGCCCGGAGCGAGCGCGCGAGCAGCCGCCGCCGCCCTGAGCACCCTAAGCTCCCGCGCCGCGGCGAGATCTGGGAGAGAGCCGCCGACGGACCCTCGCAGCCGCAGCATTCCGGACGAGTGGGTGATGGCGGGGGACTGTGGGCTTTATGTTCTGGGTGCTGGAAAATCCACCGACCTCCGTCTCCCTGAGGGGGCGCACAAAAGGGAGGGGACAGGGGTGCACCTATGGGCCGGGCTTCAAGGGACGCGGCGGGAGGTGTGGTTGGGACAGGGGGCAGCAGCTGTGCTACACTGGGGCGCAGGTCAGGTCCTCTCTGTGCGCCCTCAGAGCCCCGTGCTGTGCCTAGGCGTTCAGTGTGTGCTCGTGAGATTCGCAGATTACCCTCGTGAGCAGGCAGCAGGCTTGCAGGGACTCACTCAGGCGTTCACTGGACGCCCTTCGCTCGATCTTCGACGTGCAGTGAATGGCTAGAAGGCTGGGCCTGTCCTGCCTTGTTCCAGGTCTGCGCCCCCCCCCCAATCCATTACGCATTCTCTGTGTCGCCCCGGGTTGGGATCTGCCCAGCATTGACCTGCCCGGATGGTGGTCTGCTGAGTGGGCGTCTGCGTATGACGCTCTAAACTGCCTGCAAGGCACCTGCTGGAGCCACAAAGGCAGCCCGCTGCTGCCCTGCCCTATCTGCGGGCGCCGACCCGGTCCCCGCGCCAGGGCCGCCCTGCAGCATCTATCTGAGCTTGCGAGACCGTCGACGCCCTGGGCCCGGGGAAGGGACCGGAGTCTGGGCCCAAGGAAGCCGGGAAGGGGAGCGGCGCAGGCGGAGGTCCTAGGATTGAGCAAATATGGGCAAGGCTGGGGAGCTGGGTGGGGACAGGTGAGTGACTGGGTCCGGGGTGGGGGCGGCAGGGAGGGGGTTAGTGAGGGAAAGAGAGGGGGGCGGGCCTGCGAGGGGAGAGAGGCGAGGAGCGCGGTGCAGGTGGCGCGGGCGAGGCTGGGTTGATGGAGGATGGCGACTGAGGGTGACTGAGGGTAGCGCGCGGGTGGAGGCCGTCTGGGTTTGAGGAGGGCAGACCCGAGGGGGAGGAGACCGGCGCTGCGCGAGGTAGGGTCTGCAGGGGGACTGGTGCTCCCCGCTGGGGAGGGCGGGCCACCAAGCTGGTCTCGGGCCTGAGGACGCTCGGCGCGGCTGGCAGGGCGCGGTCGTAGGACCCGGCTAGGGGCCCAGGATGGCGGATCCCGGACGGGGTGAGGCCGCCCCGAGAGGAGCTTTGTTTCCCAGCTTGGATCAAGCCCACAGAGACTCGTGGAGAATTTTGTGAGGATCCGCAGCGCCCCCCGGCACGCCCTGTTCTCGCGGAGCTGAAAGGCTTTGCCCAGCGGCAGATGCTACCAAGGAGGCAGAATGGGGGGGGGGGCGTCTCCCGCCCCCGAGACCCGGAGAACAATAGCGGGCCCTGATGTCCACTGGACGTCGAAGCAGGGCCCCCCAAAATTCAAGAGTGCAGTGTTCTGTTGCAGAAAATGCATGTGGCGAAACCTCAGGGCACTGCTTTCTCTGGTGTTTTCTTGGGGCACCTGGCCCCTCCAAATCCCAAGTGGGAGTCTCGCCTTACCCCCAAGCTGTGGAGCCGGGGCATGGGTCCCTAGTCCTCAGCTTTTGGTGCCTCCTGGCTGTTGGCCAGCAGCTGAGACGCGTGGTGCTTAGGGGCTCCGAGCCGCGCGAGGTCCCAGAGGCTGGGTGTCTCCTCGCTACAAAGCAGGCTCCAGAGCAGCCGGCTTTGTCTCTGGAGATGGCCCAAGTCTAGAGGGTCTGCTGTGCTCCCTTGGGGTAGCAGTCCAGGCTGATAGGGCTTGGGGTAAAACTGGGGAAAAGCAGTCGTTCGTGGGGTTCCCTGCTGAGGTTGCCGCTCTTGTTTTTAGAACCTCAGCTGCAGCCTGCAGCCGGGTACGCTTCCCTTTGCTAGTGACCACACCCAACCTAGTTGGTCCTTTGCAGATTTCGCTAGTATTGTCTGCTGACCTAAGAGTGGGAGGGCTCTTGCCCACGGGAAAGCAGATGAGCAGAGTGGAAACACGGAGGGCTCGGCAGAGCTGTGGCGATGTTCACAGCTGTGCACACAGACTTGTGGCTGCCTAGGCGCCGTGCATGCCAGAGCTGCAGCGAGTGCCCTGACACAAGAAATGTCAGCAGCGAGCCCCACTTCTGTTTTGCAAGCTTTCTATGATAATTGTTTTGCTGATTAGTTAAAGGTGAATCTGAAGCATAAAGCTAAATTAATATATTATTTTTTTAAAAAAAACAAGGCAAGATAAAACAGCTAAATGACAAAACATCAAGAAACTAATCATGTCACTTGGGTTACTCTTCAGCTAACCAATGAGCCTTTGGCTCTCTTAACCAGCCTAGAAACCTCAGGATTTTCTTTCTTAGGCAGGTTGGTGTCTAAAGTGAGGGACTGTGTGTGACTATTGGCTTTGACCTGGAACAAATAGTAGTTGCTGACTTGACCTCTTGCTGGGGTTCTGACTGGCCACAGAAAACTGGCAATAGGCTACCTCTTGCAGGTTTCCAAAGATGGCCCTTTGAGGAGGTGCCTCCAAAAGTTTACAAAAAGGATCTGGAAGAACTGGCTACAGTGTTTCTCCTTGGATATTTTAAACTGTATTTTTACTAATCAAATACAAATATATGTATGTATGTATGTATGTATGTATGCATTTATGTGTGTATGAACTTATGCATCCAAAGTATGTAAAAACTAGAAAGCTCAACACTGGAAAAATCTGAGTATGTCAATGTAGACATCTTGTGAAGGAAGTGTTTTCATGTCACTAACTTAAAAAGAAAAGTTTCAAGAGGGATTGCTCTCTTGGTTTATTCTTTTTATATTAATTCTTGGAGTTCTAACATACTGTGTTTCAATGAAGCCACTCCTGAACAGGCAACATGACTCATTCCTGATGGAGGGGAGTCTGTGGGTGGAGAATGACAGTATGCCCACCTGTCTTGTGTTTTTTGTTTTGTTTTTTTTTCTCCGAATGCCTTCAGGGCAGGTTTGGCTGGCTTGAGTTGTGGGGATCGAACCACAGCAACCTGAGCCTGACTGCTTTGTTGAAGCAGCCACTTAAAGAACTGAGCTAAGGGGCAGTACCCCCCTCCCGTCTTGATTTTTGCAAGGAGGAAGAAAAAGCAGCGTTGCCACCCATTCTCCTCCTGTCACTGTCACCTTCAACTGAGGCTGCTCCTATGAACTCAGGAAGGGAAAAGGGTGGTAGCCCAAGAGAAAAAAAAAAAAAAATTATGTCCTCAGTATTCTGGGGTACTGTTCTTTTTTTTTGGGGGGGGGTACTGTTCTTAACTCTTGTGTTAGGACCTTGGCTAAGAACAGAAAGATGTCCATGGACCAGGAAGTCCTGGCCATTTTCACCATAGTCTCTCCAAGATGCAGACCTCAGCCGAGGTAGTCCCATGATTCTCAGTGTGCTGCATGTGCCCATTTCTGCATACAGTTACAGAACAAGGCAGGTATACACAGATGGCCAAAATGGAGTTTGGGACTTGGAATTCCCACCTCTAGGCAGTATCTCCACCTCTCTTCATCATCTACCTACAATGGATATCTGAGAATGTTCCCTCCTCAATAGTACCTCAGGCCCAGGACTTTAGTTCCTTGGAACTGTAGGCCAAAGGACATCATGGTGTGGGCAAAGCTTGGGCCAAAGTAAACTGCTTTCACAGAACTTCAAATTAGGACTTAGAAAAATACCAAGAGCTGAACAAGTTGGTATTGTTAGATGAGACTAAGACCCAGTCTTTTGCATACAAAAATTTACCAACTTTTTTTTTTTTTTTTTTTTTTTTTTGATTGAACTCAGAACCTTGTGCTTGCCAGGGAAGCACTTAACCTACTGAGCCATCTCCCTGGCCCCTATCAACTTTTGATAGAGTCTGATCCTGTATATCTTTTTG
>NW_004524595.1:5358696-5365767 GCF_000260255.1 Octodon degus | reverse complement strand
TTTTTTTTTTTTTTTGCGGAACCAGGGATTGAACTCGGAACCTTGTGCTTGCCAGGGAAGCACTTAACCTACTGAGCCATCTCCCTGGCCCCTATCAACTTTTGATAGAGTCTGATCCTGTATATCTTTTTGTTTTCTGAGCTATAAGAAAATATTTCAGAAAGGTCTTCTAAGACTTAGTTTATATGCTCCTGTTGGAGAACAGTAATACTGAACATACATTTTTGTCAATGTGAAGTTCTATAAGGAGAAATTGATATAATATGAGAATAAGAAAAAGTGTTCTGTTATTTTTTAAAGAAAGTAGATGATTGAGTTCATTGCACTGCTAGTGAATAAATGGGAAAGAACTTCAAAATTGCTTTGCCTTAAATTTTTTATGTGAAGATAAAAGGCTAAGCGGTGTAGTATGAATCTTTTATGAACCTGGATATTTATAAAAATAGGTACAACCTATATACTTCCCCAAAAGTTCATGAAGGAGCTTTCTTTATGGTTTGTTCTGGTTTAGCTTTGAGGATTGCTTCACTTAAACTGACTTAACCTTGGATCCCCTGAGCTTGTCAAGGGCTGTCAGCAGTCACAATCCAGCCCTGCATTTGCTCCTTGCTTTCTAGCACATGGAACACCTCTGGATAATCCAGGCTCAGAGACAGTATGCACAGGAGGGAAAATTGGACCCTCAGCCCAGAATCCTGGCTACAATCCTACCTCTGCTTTTTACATCTGTCCCCAGGTGACTATGTGCCTGTCCGCTCAGGGACTGAGTTTGTTCTTCCGTGTACTAAGTCTGGTGGACCAGTATAGTACCTACCTGCATGATCATAGGTTAAAGGAGAGGTAGCCCTGGGAGCAGAGTCTGGCACCTAATCAGTGCTCAATAAATATCAGTTCTCACAGCCATCATCCTTATTGTCCTGCTCTTCCCCAAGTGGATGCCCACAAAAATAACATTTGGATTCACCTTTTAAATTTTCATTTACAGGTGACAGGGCAGGTTGCTGCTATAGGGTATTAACAGTGGGGAAGAAAGAATGATTAGGACCCCTTTCTGAAACTCCACCCTTGCAAATAGTAAGAATTGCTCTGTGCCAGGTCTGTTCCTGGATAACCTCTATGCACAGCTGCTTCCAGCAGCTGAGAATGTGGTGAAGCATGTTCCAGAAGTGCTTTGAGCCCAGCTTTTGACAAATCCTCCCTGAGTGTGGGGTGATCCCCATCTTACCCTGTCTCTGCATTATCAGAGGAATCATTGAGCACCTGAGACTGGTGAGGTGTATTGTTTCAACACTATTCTGTTCTTGGAGGAAAAAAGAATGACCATTTTTGACTAATGGCAAGTTGTTGGAAAGAAAATATTTCTAGTTCCCCAGCTAAGAAATATAGATCCTACAACCTGGCACCACAGATTTATTTATTTCACAGACATTTGCAAAGTACTTGCTCGGTGTGGAGGGGTTCTAATTCCTAGGACTTATATACTGTTATAATCCACAGCTGAAGGAGGCTACGCAAGTGCAAAGGCCATACCAAGAGAGAAGTGGCAGAGCCAGAGCTCGGACCCAAGACTGCTCAAGGTCTCTGTGAGCCCATGACTTCCAGAACAGCAGAACCCACAGAATTGATTAGTGCAGCAGTAGTGCCTGGCAGGTCTGTATCTACAGGGCAAGCCAGCTAACTGTCTGGAAATTCAGGCCTGAGCATCAGCAGTAGAATTTTGTCTTCTTGCTCTGGAACATCTCTGCGTTTTTCTTACTCAGCTGATTGTGTGGGGCCCACTTACATGTGGAGGAAAATGTCCTCTAATTAAACTCAGCTGATTGTAGATACTAGCCGTATCTACAAAAGACATTCAGGGTGACACTGGGATGAGCTTTTGATAGCTGGGCACTATAGCCTAGCTAAGGTGATGCACAAAAACTAGCCATCCCAGCTTTTAAACACTACCCCATGCTGAGAGACTTCTTACTAGTTGGGTATAAGGTTTACAAGAAACTAAAGAATTTAGCAGTAGGCTTTATCAAATTACAAAATGGTACACTTAACTGCGTTTAAAATAGAATTTGGGGCTGGGGATGAAGTTCAGTAGTAGAGTGTTTCTGAGCATGTTCATCACCCTGGGTTCAACCCCCAGTCCTGGGGTGGGGGGAGAGAAAGAATGAGAATGAGTTTATTCCTCTTTTCTTATCCACATAGCTTCTAACATAAAATATTGCTCAGAGTAGCTGATATTGAAAGACTAACTGACTGAATGATTTGGATGATATGGAATATTTCAGCCATTGAGACCGCTGGTTCCCCTTTTAAATTTAAAATCATGTGACCCAAGTGAAGTTGAGTTTTTGTGAATGACTAAATTCGCTTGGAAAAGGAAGCATTTCTGAATTCTGAATTAAGTGCTGCACTTCCCACCCCTGACATCTGTTCGTTTTCATTGATGGGCTTGGCAAAGTTTTTGGATCTGTCACTGCCTAGCCTCTGTGTGAATTTGTGTCTCCCATACATTAGCGGGCCCAGCACTCAATCACACCATCTTTGTGTCACTCCAGTGGCCATTTCTAGGCTGCCCCTTTGTTGATTTCAAATCTACTACCGTAGGCTGGCTCTAATTTCTCAGGCCTGGAGTCTTTATTCTCTCTTCTTTTGTCTGGTCCTGCCCTTCCCTTTGTCCTTCCTCAGAGCAAGATCCACTACTGATGTGGAAACTGCCTCCCTTCTCCTAATTTTACCACCTCAGACTTCCTCCCTGTTGATTGACATTTTCCTTCTTTATCCATCCAAAATACCACCCTGATTTTAAAATACATTTTTCTCATTTTTAACATATGTGGAATCCTTGCAACCTTAATGAAGTTGCTTGAACTGTTTAAATTTATCATGTTGCCTGGTGGTGATACACATACATAAAATGGTGACTTTTGGGAAAGTAAAGTGGCTGGGGTATATTTTATATAGATATCTTATTTTTTCTTTTTTTTTCCCCCCATTTTTTGAGGTTCTTAGGATCTATCCCATGGCCTTGAATATGCTAGGCACTGAGCTATGTCCTCAGCCTCCTAAAAAGTATTTTGAAACTTTTTAGTGAAGTATAGTAGATATCCAGAAAAGTATATGCACAATTACTTTATAATTTGGGTTTTTTTTTCACACTGAGCCCAGGAGCGTTGAGCTACATGCCTAGCCCTTTTCTCAATTCCCTTTTGAGACAGGGTCTCCCTAAGTTGTTCATGCTGGCCTCAAACTTCCAGTCCTCCTGCTTCAGCCTCTCAAGCGGCTGGGATTATAGGCATGTGCCACTGAACTAAATAGTCTACACAGACCCAGGGAATCAGCATCAAATCAAGAAACAGCATATTACCATACCCCAAACTGATATGACCTCCCCCAGTTGCTAGTGTTTTCTCCAAGGTAGGTAACCATCCTTCTGAGTTCTTACAGCGTCTATCAGTCCTAGCAATTTTTACAAAGGGAATCATACAGTAGGCACTCTTCTTGTATAGCTTCTTTTATTCTGTGTTATATGTGTGAGATTCCTCCTACCTTTTAATTTACTCATGTTCATTGCTGAAAAGCCTTCCTTTACGTAAAGACCCCACAGCTTATCCGCTGTGTTGATAATGGGTGCCTGGGTAGTTTGCAGTTTGGAGCTATCGTAAACGTTGCTGCTGTGATAAAGAGAATATGTATTTTTCTCTTGGGTAAATGCTGAGGAGTGAAATTGCTAGGACAGTAGTATGCATAAGTTCCATTTCAGTAGCTTGTACCGAATAGTAAGACAGATAGTGAACACACACAAAAATACTCCAAGGTATGTAATGCTGTGATTAAATGGTTTTTGGAAACTGTAAAGGTTAGCTTGATATTGTGGCTTCATTGGAGGGTGCTTGCAAGTGTTTATTCTTTAGCAGAAAGTAGTACTTTAAGCTAGTCTTAAAAAAAAATTGAGGGCTGGAGAGATAGCTCAGTGGTCTAAGTGGCTGCCGGAAAGCACAAGGACCCAAGTTCAATCTCCAGGACACTAGTGTGCCTTGCTGGACCCCAAAACTGGGCGTGGTGGTGTGTGCCTGTCATCCCAGCACTGGGGAGGCTAAGATAGAAGGATCACTACAAGGCCAAGCTGCATAGCAAGACCCTGTACCAAATAAATTTTAAAAAATTAAATTAAACATTGATATTCTAAAGCAACGGTTGGTTGATTGAAATAAACTAATTGATCAAATTAACTAGGTTGTATATCAGCCTTCTTCTTGCTGCAAATTAACTCTTTTTTAAAATTTTTATTTATTTGTGTGTGTGTGTGTGTGTGTGTGTGTGTGTGTGGCCAGCTCAGCCCACCAGGGGGCTGGGCTGGCTGGCATGTGGTACTGGAGGATTGAACCGCTGTTCCTGTGCTTTGCTAAACTTGTTCTAAGTAGGTGCTTTAGCCCACTGAACCATCTCACCAGCCCCATGCAAATTAACTCTTATTTCTTAAAAGATGAAAATCAGATTATAATTAAAACATTGGTCCAAAGGTGATTCCAGAAATATCCTGACAGCCTTGGGTAAGATTAACAAATAATTTTTATTATTAGCTATTTTGTATTTTTTGAATATGCTTGCAATATGTAATTATATTACATTACTTTGGGATATATATGCTGTATCCTGACCATTGGGTGATTTCTGTATCTTAAAAAAATTACTCCTAAGATAGTACCTTGGAATCACAGTGCACATGTCTTACTTGGCAACAGAATTATAACATACATGATGAGATGAAAATATAGTGAAAATTTAAGCTTCTAAAAAAATTAGAGTAAAAGATACATTACCATTAATGCCTCTCAGATTTATCCCATCCTTCAAAACTACAGTGAATGCTGCTGCTGAGCACCATCTGACAGAAATGGCAGGTTCATAAAAACATTCTGGGGCAGCCCAGATGGCTCAGCCAACTGAAGCACCTGCTTAGGCAAGCACAGGAGACCAGGGTTTGGTCACCAGCATGCTGTGCCAGCCCCGCCACTGGGGCACACTGAGAGGGCAACTGAGACTGGCCATGGTGGTGTGTTTCTGTAATCCCAGTGCTTGGGAGGCTGAAAACAGGAGGATCGCTATGAGTTGGATCTGTGTAGTGAGACCGTGTAGACCCTGCACTAAGTACATTTTTTTTTTTTTAAATCCTGGTATGTTCTCATGCACTTTATTCACCGGATCTGGCACTGTGTGATTTCTTTGTCTTCCCCAAAGTCAAAATGACCAGGAAAGGTAAACATTTTAAGTCGATTCAGGACATTAAGGCAGCCCCAGCAGTGCAAAGACATTCATGAGCGAGGACTTCTAGAAGCCCCTCAGAGAGTGGTGGTGTCTGTGGGATAAGTGTGTTAGATGTGAAGGGGAGTATTTTGAGGAAGATTAATACCAACTAATCTTAATTTTTTTTACTATAACAGTTTTTTTAAAAATATAAGCATTCACTATATTCACTGTTTTGGTTTTTTTTTTTTTTTTTTTTTTTTTTTTTTTTTGAGGCAGAGTCTCACTGTAGTTTAGGCTGCCCTTGAGCTCACTATGTACCCCAGCTGACTGTGAACTTACAGTAACCCTCCTACCTCAGCCCCCTGAGAGCTGGCATTACATGGGCGCACCACCACGCCTGGCTCACTATATTTTTCAATCATACTTCATATCCCCTTTTCTATGTGTTTCTGAAAAAACAAAATTTTTTTCATTCATTTATGATGGAAGGAATCTCTACAACTAATAAAAAGCCATAAAGATGAAGCACAGATACGTGAGCGGTAACTTTTGAATCCAGGGCTGAAGGCAAATCCTGCTTCTTGTCTGGTCCTGTGTGGCCCAGGAGACATGGCAGTGCTAAATATGGCCATTGCAGGTCCAGGGCAGAGAAGGTCGTGAAATGCATGCCAAAGGAGTCTGGTAAGGCAGTCACAGGTTCCTAACTTGGCTGGTTTTTCCTAACCAGACCTATTTACAACCCAAGCTGCTCCTGGAAAAGACTATTAAAAAAAAACTATGTGCCATGTTTACTCTTGGTCCTCCAGCAAGCAGAGTTAGATAGATTTGTTCATTGCTTTAAAACCTAGTTTACTGCTTAAACTCAGTCCCTCAAGCACTTAGGTATTCTCATATCTTTTCTAATATAGGATTTTGCTTTTCACTTTAAAATGCACAAATCTAGTGTTCCAGTGTTTAACCAATAGACTCCTTGCCAAGGCAGCCAGCGTAATTCTTGCTTTAGCTTATGCTCAGTGTTTTACTACCATGGTACAACAGTGAAAACCTTTGCTCAGTCTTTATAAACCTCATATACCTGATGTTTACTAAACCTAGATGTAAGTTTGTTTGTTTGTTTGTTTTTTAAAGATTCTCTTGCTTTGAAAATATTGCTGTACTGATCAGCTTTTCTCTTGTGGGGCAAAATAGCTAATACCCAGTCTAAAGAGGAGAGGTTTGATCTGGTTCACATTTGCAGTCCACAGTTGGCTGGCTCCGAGGCAGAGGTATCACAGGGGATGGGGATGGCGCCGCAGAGCTTCCCCCCTCATGGCACAAGGAAAGCAGACATACGCGAAGAGGCTGGCAGGAGACACCCTTCCGGAGGGATCTCCCCCAGGTGGGCCTCACTTCCTAACAATGCTCAGCCGTGAGCATCAGTGGATTAACTCACTGATGACTGTAATGCTCCCATGATGCAGTCATGTCTCTAGGTGACTCTTAACCCAGGGAAGTTGATAATTGAGTTTAGTAGGCACCAATGACTATAGTTTGGTGGCCACAATTTTACCCATGGTGCTTGATAGGTTTCACATAAAGGAAGTCAGAAATATGCATTCATATGTCCCCTGGCTTGAGGACCATCTTCACAAAGCTCCCTGAGAGTATATGCTACTCAGCCTTACTTGACAAGCTGGCTATCAAAGAATTTGTGTAAAAGTTGGAATAGAATTGTCTGAGATAATCGGTCATTAGAAGTAAGACCTACAGAGCAGCAATGGCCAGCCTGTTGCTACTACAGGCCAAGAAGCATGCCATGGAGGTGTCTGAGGCCCACAAACCAAAGAATCA
>NW_004524595.1:5356772-5357343 GCF_000260255.1 Octodon degus | reverse complement strand
GCATCTTGTACAGCAATTAACCACTAGGAAGAATGTATGCAATGTGTTAATTATTGAAACTGACCTACCAATTTGATTTGAAAAAAAAAAAGAACTAAGATATGATACATACATGTCTAAACTCCCCACGACAAATGTAACCCTTATGTACTACAAATTTGTACCAATTAAAACCATTTAAAAAAAAAATTGGAAGGCAAATGACCCAAAGTGAAGATGAGTTTTACCAATAAATTCCATAAGGTTATGTGGCCCTTTACTGGCAGATAGAACCTAAAGTTCGTCATTGTGAAAGAAATTAAATGACCCTTATGTTGTGGAGAGACAGAACAGGAGGAACAACCAGTGCTTAGGTAATAGCCAGGTGTGGTGGAGCGCACCTATAATGCCAGCACTGGGGAGGCTGAGGCAGGAGGATCACTGTGAGTACAAGGCCAGCCTACGCTACACAGTGAATTAAAGGCCAGCCTGTACTGCACAGCAAGACCCTGTCTCAAAAAACAAAACAAAAAATCTGAAAATAGATTGCTAATAACCAAGAATCAGGACTGAATGATGGAGCAGCCCAGCA
>NW_004524595.1:5353557-5354857 GCF_000260255.1 Octodon degus | reverse complement strand
CCCCCCTACCCACAACATGCGATCACCCCTCAGAGGTCAAGTAGAGCCATGTCACAGAGAAGGAAACTCAGGCCTGGCAGCTCCCAGGGGCTGTGTCAGGCAGAGAGCAGGGCTGGTGAGGACCTTGACTCTAGGCCACAGGAAGTATGTGAAGTTTCAAGCCATGTAGTCTGTGGTAATTTTTTACACAACATTGGAAACTAATACAGGACTCTCCCGTGACACTGGGCCAAGGCCTCTCATCAGGCTGAGTCATGAGTGTATCGACCTCAAGATAATGGCCTGAAGTACTCTCACTTGGGTGGTCCTATAATTTATATTTCAAAGAAGTGCCCTTCTGAGACTAAACAGGATTTACAAATTAATAGTTCAGTTGGGTCTAAAGGTATCAACTGAGTCCCTGCTGGACAAACTGGGGGCAGGGTCGCCTGCACCTGCACTGTTCATAGTCGATGCTTTCTTGCCTCTCTGGCTTTACTGATAAACCATGTTTTTCCTGAGTCTACTCTCCCCTCACCTCATCATGTGTATGGAGGCTCTAGGTGGAGAATGAGAGCTGCTGTTAAGGCTGACAGAATTCATCCCGACAGTGGGGGCGGGGGTACTCAATTTTTGTTGCAATTGAGGGTGCTGAGTGTACTTGTTAGGCAAAGCCCTCCCACTTCAGTGCGCCTGTAGTGTCAGGCACATGAGCTCTGAGGGCCTCTGCTCACACAGGAGATGGAAGTGTCCCCACCATCCCCATGACCACTTCCTCAGCAACGTCTGGGGAGCCCAGCCCCTTGCCACATGCAGCCTGAAGGAAGCCCAGCCTTTCACATTGAGCCAAGACCCTGCATTGCCCACCACAACCTATCCTTCCATGCCTAGTGGCGCCAGGTGACATCTGCCTCCGTGTGCCCTCTGCCACAGCCTAACTGATCTACAGCTACTTCCTGAAATGGTGCCCTGCCCCCTCTTGATGCCCTACCTTCTTAACACTGGTCCTATTTTTATTTTAATTTATGGTTTTAAATTTTCATTTATTTATTTTTTTGGTACTGGGGATTGAACTCAGGACCTTGTGCTTGCCACATGTAAGCCGCTGAGCTATTCTGGACATTTTGTATAAATGGAATCATTTATATATATGAAGCTTTATATTTTAATTTTGAAAATAGGCCCACAAAGAGGAAAGTGATCGATGATGTAGAGTGTGCCTAGGGAGAGTCACATGGGGAGAAGACACTCTCTCAGGCTTTCACAGAGAGCACATTGACCAAGCAATGGCCGTGACTCATCCACATGGCTGACACTGACA
>NW_004524595.1:5347714-5352727 GCF_000260255.1 Octodon degus | reverse complement strand
AGCCCAGGCCACACACATATGGGCCAAGTACCCCACCACTGAGCCTCATCTTCCCTCACCCAGCCTTACTTGGAACCTGGTTTCTTGACCTGTGGATGGATGAGGCTGAACTTTCCCTGCCTTCCTATTACTGGTCCTTAAAGCTTGCCCAAAACAGTCGAGGGTAGAGTATGTGGTCTGGAAGCCTGGGGCTTAACCTAGACACACTGATAGAAACTTGCAGTCTCTTGGAAACCTTTTGATTAGACTGAGACAGTATACATGATGTATGGATGAGCCATAGTGTTCACCCATGTTGTGTGCGCACTTCAGTGAGTTTCGTGTGTCCAGAGTGGCCCCACTGTCACCATATTCTAATTTAGAGCATGTTCATCACTGCAGAAGAAATCCTAGACCCATTGGCAGTCACTCCCATCTCCTCCAAATCTCCCTTCTGCCCCGGCAACCTTTGGAAGCCACTGATGCACTTTCTGTCTCCATGGATTGGCCTATTCCAGACATTTTGTATGAATAGAATCATTTATATATATGGAGCCTTATATTTTAATCTTGAAAAAAAGTGTCTGTACTCTAGCTCGTAGTATACACTTTTGGTTTTAGTGTAAAAGTAGAAGGTGTTTGGGAACTTCATGCAGGTTCCATGGCCAGCCCTGGTGCATGCTCTGGGAAGCCTTGTTCCCACGACCCTCGGCCACCCTTGGCTGCACCCTAGAGTCCTATCTGACTGGGAAGACTCAGACGACTCTCATGACATCAAGGTGCCTCTTCATCCAGAACTGGAGCAAAGCAGGGAGGGTTCCTTGAATAGATGTAGGGAAGGTAGCTACCATTCTCTGAGCATCTGTTACGTTGAGGTACCACAGGCACTGAAGGCAGGCAGTGAAGTACTGCAGAAAGGAAAAGGTAGACAGTCATGGCCTTGAAGAAAGCTCAGCCATTGTACGTGCAGAACACACATTTACAGTGAAGCAGTAGCACAGCTGTTGTGGGCCGGGGCGTGCAAGGGCTGCAGGTGACAAGGGTCAAGGTCATCACTGCCTATGTATCTACAGTGGGATTTGGGGCAGAGCACACCAGGCAGAGGGTGGGTGGGGAGCAGGTTGGGCCCAAGGATAGCAGCGCTGGGCTTACCTATGCGCCCTGGAAAGCAAGAAGGAGACTGAAAGGTGGTTAGAGGCACCTGAGCTGATCACTACTACCCCATTTCTGTCTCTTCCTGGCTCTTTCTCTTTGGGACTCCATGTGCTGAAGCGGGAGAGGGGAAGGTTGCTGAGCCCAAAGAGGGGAAGTAAGAGTGTAAGAAATGAATAGATTCTGGCTTTATCTGCTTTTTTTTTTTTTTTTTTTTTTATTTTTTTTTTTTTTGCTCCGAATGCCTTCAGGACAGGTTTGGCTGGCTTGAGTTGTGGGGATCGAACCCCAGCAACCTGAGCCTGACTGCTTTATTGAAGCAGCCACTTAAAGAACTGAGCTAAAGGTCAGGCCCACTATCTGCTTTAGTTCACACAAACTCACTCCTTGCTACATAAAAATCAATGGCAAATTTGGGAGATGTATTTAATGTTGGTGTGTGTAAGCAAATTATGTTTATACACACAACTCTTTTCTTCTTTGAATTTGTACTAAAATAGCATCTCACCTTTCTCCTTTCTTTGGAAACCTTTCTTCAAGCCAGTCATGCTCCAGATAGTCAGGCAATAGCACAGAAAATGTGTCCTTTCCTCTTAGCTGTAGAATCTCATTCCCAGTTGAGATGTGAAGAAAAGGTTTTATGTTTGTTTCTTAGTTTTGGGTGAGCTTGCAGTGCTCAGAATGTATATTATTGCATAAAAATTAGACAAAGCATGGTAATGCACACTTGCAATGTTGGCATTCTGGGAGGCTGAGGCAGGAAGACCCCAAGTTTAATCCCAGTCTGGCCAACTTTAGGAGACACTATCTCAGCCTAAAAAAATAAAAAGGGCTCAGTGTGGTGGCCCTGGGCTCAAACTCTAGTACTATAAAAACAAAACATGCGCAAACAAACAAACAACACAGTGGGAGTGGCCCATGAGAAAGAAACTGGTAAGGATAGTCCAGAGTCTGGAAAACACACCCATCCTCAGGCCTCTCTTTCTGCATTGTAACTCTTTGGTTAATAGTTTATGAATTGAACATAGAAACAGACCAGTGTAAGGAGTGACCCACATGCTAACCTGAGACGTCTGTAGGACACAATCCTTGCTCCTCCAGCAATCCCCAACTGAAAGGCTAAAGGTCTCAGGATTCTCTAAGGACCCAGTAACACTCATTTTGAACCCTACCACCACAGACAGCAAGGGGCTCCTGGTGGCTTTCCACACTCATGTGAGTGAGGGACTCAAGTTGGCCAGATGAGGGACAAATGCTTGGGATCAGCACAGCCCTAACGGGATGTTACAGTGCAAAAGCAGGAAAGAGTGTCTAGGAGGTAAACCTGCACTTAGACTTTGCTGTCCCACACTCTCCAACAATCTGTGTAATACCAAGTGGCTTACCTGACCTTTCTGGATGCACTGGGCTCCATTTATTACATGGTTGCTGTGAGGATTAGAAATAAAGTACAGGATGGGGATATAGGTCAGTGGCGTAAGCGCCTACCTGGCAAGTGCAAGGTCCTGAGTTCGATCCCTGGTACCGCCAAAAAGAAAAAAGAAAAAAAAAAAAAAAAAAGAAAGTACAGTTGGGCTGGGCATTTAGCTCAGTGGTTCAGTGCCTGCCTGGCAAGCATGAGGTCCTGAGTTCAATTCCTGGTACTAAAATAAATAGATAGTTAAATAGCTGGAAAGATAGATAGATAGATAGATAGATAGATAGATAGATAAGGTGAAATGTAGTTTACTCTTCGTACTTACAGATTTGCATCCCCACATTTAACCACCTATGGGTGGAAAATGCAGTTTTTAAAAAATTTGTATCTGGGGGCTGGTGAGATGGCTCAGTGGTCTAAAGCACCTACTTGGAACAAGCTTAACAAAGCAAAGGGACCGCGGTTCATTCCCCCAGCACCACATGCCAGCCAGCTCCGCCCCCTGGTGGGCTGAGCTGGCCACACACACACAATAAATAAATAAATAAATGTTAAAAAAAATAAATAAAAATAAATAAAAAATAAAAAATTTGTATCTGAACAGGACATGTACAGACTTTTACATTATTCCCTAAATAATATAATATGCCAACTACTTACCTAGCATTTAACTTATAAAATGTAGCATCGGTAGCCTAGAGATGATTTAAAGAATATGGGATGATGTGGGTAGGCTCTGCCAGCACGATGCCATTTTATATAAGGGACTTGAGCATCTGCAGATGTCATTGTCTTGGGCACCACGGAGTCCTGGAGCCAGTCCTGCATGGACATGGAAGGATGACTGTGTCTAAAACACCCAGTCCTGCGGGGTGTGCTGGTGCACACCTGTGATCCCAGCTACTTAGAAGGGTGGGGCAGGAGGGTCATAGGTGTTGAGTCCAGCCTGGGCGATTCGGTAAGACCTCATCTCAAAATAAAAAATAAAAAGTGCTAGGAATGCAGCTCAGCAGTAGAGCGGCCCTGGCTTCAGTCTCCAGCCCCACGGAAAGCATCCAGTGCTGTGTATATAATTCAGAGCACTCCGCAAAGCCCCAGCACTTGCAAGATGAGTAGCTAGTTTTTGCCTTAGTTAACATGATTTTATTTTATTTATTTATTTATTTTATTTTATTTTTTTTTGGTGGAACCGGGGATTGAACTCAGGTCCTTGCGCTTGCCAGGGAAGCGCTTATTCCACTGAGCCATCTCCCCGGCCCCAACATGATTTTAAATTGCTTTTTCCTCTCTTATTAATCCTATCTGTGGTGAAGAAGTTATAAATATATTAGAAGATGCTAGAAAGAAAATGAAAGCCGCCTGAAATCACACAGTTGTGAGGCCCAGTAATCACTGACCATACATCGATTCACACACATAGCACCCATTTTGTCCAACTAAATATCACCTCCTTACTCGAAGGAAACTAGCATGAGCTGGAGTGTCCCTACCCATACCTTACTCCCTGCACACAGGTAGATATTTTTCTGTCCTTTTCTACTTCATCAGAACAGGATCTTGCCATTTGTGTCTCTGTATGGGTGTCACCAATACATGTACTGGGTTATGTTTGTGTCTATGTGCCAAAGGCAGGGCAGGTATAGACTGGATTTCTATTTTAGTAAAAGACACAATATCTCTGTGATTTGTCTTATCACTACCTCTTGGGAAGAAGCTGCAGAGATCTGATTTTTAAATGCCTAGCAATCCAAGGCCTGGATGCTACTGTCATTGACTTAATGTTTGCCTGTTGTGGGGCACTCCGTTTGTTTCCATTCGTTTTTGGTCCACTATGTTGCTGTGGCTATCTCTATAGCTGATTCCTTATACTCTCTTGCTTTCACTGCTGTGCAGAGGGTCTTAATAGTGGAGCCAGAGGCCTTTTGACAGTGTCAATAGAGATCTTTTTCAGGCTTTTCTAGAAGGGCATTATACTTCACATTCCATCAACAGAGTCTGAGGCTGTCCTTCAGCCCCTCCCAACCTGCAGCCTCCTGCAAGTCCTGCCAAGGTCGGGAGTCGCTCTTAAATTTTTGTCGTCTGATGGGCGTAAGGTGCTTCCTCACTGTTGCTCTAATTTGCACCTCCTTGACCACTACAGAGCGGTCTTTTCCTGTACCACTGGTTGCTTAGACTCACCATGCTGTGTGCCACTTGCTGCTAGCACCGTCTCTCTTTCTCTTGTTTGGTGTTTTTCCAGTCAGTATTTTCATATTGAACTCACAGCTATTATAGGAACAGCGCATTTTCCCAGGCTACTTACTGTTTACCAATTGGCCTTATATTTATGGCATCTTTTTATGTGTTTTGTTTTGTTTTGTTTTGTTTTACAGTACCAGAGATTGAACTAGGACCTTGTACTTGCCAGGCAAGGGCTTATTCTACTGAGCTGCCTCCCTGGCCCTGGTATCTTTTACTTTTTTTTT
>NW_004524595.1:5345257-5347534 GCF_000260255.1 Octodon degus | reverse complement strand
CAGTATTTTCATTGAATATATATATATATAATCTGGTTGTTATAGGGTCTCACTACGCAGCTTGGACTCGTGGTGATCCTCCTGCTTTCAGCCTCCGCAGTGCTGGGATTACAGGCGTGTGCCACTACACCCAGACTCTGGCCGGCTCAGCACCCCCTGGGGATGGGAGTGGTACAGCATGTGGTCTGGGGATGGAACCGCAGTCCCTGAGCTTGCTTAAGCGGCGCTTTAATCCACTGAGCTGTCTTGCAGGCCCCTTGTATTTTATATTTTAATAAATTCCGGATGGATCACAGGAAGATAGGAAGGCAATTTAATTTTCTTCCTGATGAATATCTGATTGTGCCAACATCATTTATTGCATCAATCATTTTCTCCCATTAAGTTGAAGCAGCGCTTTTGTTGGATTGAATCAAAATTCCTGCCAAGCACCATCTTTTGCTTCACTCGTCTCTTTGTCCACTTATGTGCTGACGTCATGTATTGTTAAGTACAATAATTTCAGATAGCACATTTTAATATTTACTAAGGAGGTTCATAATATTCACCTAAGTGTAAAATTCATTAATGATTAGGTATTCATGGAGTTATATAACCATCATAGAATCTAATTTTAGAAAATTTCCATCACTCCAGAAAAAAACCTGTATGCCATCACCTCCCCATTCCCTGCCCGCCCCTCCACATCCACGAATCATAGTACATCAGAATAGAGAAAATATTCAGTGTATACAGGTGTCCATCTGGACCATTCCTAGTTTTTATTACTTACGCTCAAGTATTTTACAGTGTTTTTCACTGTTGTGAGTACAACATTTTTCCTCTATCTTGCTAGCTGATGGCTAGTACGAAAAACTCCCTTTATTTCTTTATCTCATAATGTATCGTCTTACCAATTTTTTAAGCCTTTCTAACTATACAATCTTAACATAATTTGTCTTTTTTGAGTGTGATCATCAGGGGAATTTAGTTTTCTTATCTTACTGCATTTTCTAGTAAATTACAAACATATTTTAATAATGGCCTAGGGAGACATGCCAGTTTTATTCCTAATTATGACTATGACTTTAATGTTTTACCCATTAGAATGGTATTTTTCTGTGTGTTAATTTGTCCTTTAGACTTGAGCAATGGTTTTAATTCCATTGTTGGATTTTTTTAAAATCAGGAATGATAGTTCATCTTGTCTTATCAGCATTTATTTATTTTGCAGTACCAGGGATCAAACTCAGGACCTTGCACTTACCAGGCAGGCACTTACGCTGCTAAGCTGTATCCCTGGCCCAGCATTTTTTTTTATTTTGGTTGTTGGTCTTTTCTCTGTTGATTTAGTATAAAAAAATTAAGGTGTCCGGCTAGCTCAGTCAGTAGAGCATGAGACTCTTAATATAAAAAATTATGTCACTGAATTCCATGATCATGAATTGTCCTTGTTTGATGGAATAAGCCCTAGCGAGTCACTTCAGCATCCTGCTCGCTAGGCCCTACTTTATTTCTTTTGTATCTGTGGTCATGAGATTTGCCCAAGGGCAGGGATTGAACTCAAGCCCTGCGCTTGCCAGGGAAGCGCTTATTCCATTGAGCCATCTCCTTGGCCCTGGGGTTTACTCTTTGAGTCCTGTCCTTATTAGGCTTTGATATTAAGGTTGTGTTACTTTATCAAATGGAGCAAGGAGCTTGCCATTAAAATGTTATAATTTTTGGCAACTCTTATTAATAGATTAGGGCAAGGAGAATTAAACAGCAAGGTTGAGGGAGAGTTGTCCTTTCATTGCTGTTTGTCTTTTGAGCCTAAAATTTAATAGTTGGTTAAATTTAATTTAATAGCTAACATTTTAACCTTTGGCTGATCTGCATTGTGTGGTACCTTAACCACCGTGCTTTAACTAGCCACACACAGTTCTTTAGGTTTAAAGTTAAAAAAGTTTTTTTTTTTTTTTTTCTTTTTTGGCAGAACTGGGGATTGAACTCAGTCCCTTTCACTTGTCAGACACACACTTATTCTACTGAGCCATCTCCCCTGCCCCAAGAAAGTTTAAAACTCAGTTCCTCAGCCATCCTAGCTGTGTTTCAAGTGCTCAGTAGCCACACTTGGCTCATGACTGCTACCTCCAACAACAAAGGCCATAGAAGGTGGCAGAATCCTGACCAGTGGAGGCCTTGTTTGGGCTGGTGAGCTAAGGTTGGTTTTTATAGTTTTCATGGATTACTTAAAAAGAATATATGGGGCTGGGGAGATGGCTCAGTAGAATAAGCATTTCCCTGGCAAGTGCAAGG
>NW_004524595.1:5334246-5335190 GCF_000260255.1 Octodon degus | reverse complement strand
ATTAACCACTAAGAAGAATATATGCAGTGTGTTATTTGTTGAAATTGTACTTCCGATTTGATTTGAAACTGTCTCATTGCTGTTTATCAATAAAATTTAAAAAAAATAATAATCAATCACAGACTCCAGAAGCTGCCCCAAGACTGCATGAGGCTTTTGGGGGACACCTAGATGCAAACCATAACAGGTGGCTTAGGTAATGGCTAAGGTTGGAGTGGCCTACATAGAGGAGACCATGACTGTTATCATAGATGAACATGACCATGACCAGTGCCACTACTAGTACCCTTGTGAAGACTCAGAAAGGACTCCCAAGATGTTTGTGTCCCTTGAGTGCAGTGAGAGCACGTGATGTACATGTGTAATTGGGCTGTGCCACTTTGACCCTGCAGACAAATGGCGTCATGAACTTCAAATGGAATGATATTTCCTCAGCTTTTATGTCTTAGTTGAGAGACCTATAATTTAAAATTTGGGCAAATATTTCTGTACCTTCTATGAAGCTGCAGTCATTTATGTGTTTCTTTTTCTTAAAGAGAAACCAATAGAATTCCTCCTAGAATGTTTGTCTACCTACAGAGAAGACTTGCTTTCTGTAAAATATTCTTGACTGAAACATCTTGGACATTCATGGCAGGTGAATGGGAGCCTCCTTTTTTAGCTATCATTCCTTGAACTTCTTTTCATATGCTTGTCTGCCATCTGAATCCTCTGCGTGAAGCATCTCTTTAAATCTTTTGCTCATTCTTATTGGATTTTCTGTCTTACTGAATTAAAAGAATTCTTTCTAGATTTTGCTCATAAGCCCTTATCAGATATGTGATTAATGAAGGCGTTGTCCCTGCCCACGTCTTGTCTTTTCAGAATAATGTCTCCTGGAGAGCGGAAGTTTAAATATTGAATAAGGTTCCACTTATCAATTTTGTCTTTTAGGATTCATGCTT
>NW_004524595.1:5331521-5333271 GCF_000260255.1 Octodon degus | reverse complement strand
TCTGATGTGAAAACAGGTGGGTAGGGCACCATGGAGGAGTACAGGCAGATAATGAGGAGGTGAGCAGTGGGTGACAGGAAAGCATGCCAGTAGGTAGAGGTCCTCAGACAGTGTGCAGTAGTGGCAGCAGGAGGAGTGTGCCCCACCCTGTGGGGATGGAGACATTAGGTTCCTTACAAACTGGGCTGGGCACAGGACTGGTCTCTGACCCTCAGCAACATCACAATCCTTTCCGTGGCTGCATAGCTTTCCATTGTGTGAATGTACCATCAGTCATTTAAACAGTCCTCCTATTGCTAGCTCTTAAGCTTTTCCCAAATGTCTGTTGTCCTGAATACCAGTGCAATGAAGAATGGCATCATACTGCAATCATTCCTTTAGAAGAAAGTCTTAGATGTGAAATGCACATCGTAAGTTTTCATACAAATGTTCAGATTTCCTTTTGAAAAGATGGCACCATTTTGAGCCTTTCCTAGCTATGTGTGTGTTTTTTTGTTTTTTTGTTTTTTTGGTTTTTTCACCAAAGTAACGCATTATTATCGGGACTACGTGTCGAATTACCTGCTAGGATGAAGCTTCCCACACAAGGGATGAAGCCCGAGAGGAAAGAGTTGAAAGGGAAGGTCCCCACGAGGAGACAGTTACCGAACTGCAGCGCTCCGGTCAGCAGTATATACAGGAGGTACGCGTCCAGCAACTTCAGCCGCTGCGGAGTGGTGCTCAAGTGCTCCTCTAAGAACCGCGAAATAACAGACACCACAGAGGCCGACATGGCTACAAGTTGAGTGCACGGCCTAGCTATGTGTTTTTCTTACTTGCTTGGAGCGCTGTTCTCCTTCATCTGTTCCATTATTATAGTGGAAAACATCATCTCGTTTTGATTTGCGTTTCTTTTTAGTAAGGCGAAATCTTTTCACTTGCCTATTATATACATATATTATACAATTGGTTAATTGGTTACCTATTAAAATCCTTTGCCTTTTGTCTTTTTTTTTTTCTTTTTAGTATTGTGCCTCCTGCGTTCTAGGCAAGTGCTCTACTACTGAACTACCACTTGCCCTGCTTGCTTTTTCTATTGGGTATTTATCTTTTATATATTACAGATATTACTCCTTGGTTATATTTCACAAATGTCATGACCATTAATTTGTCTTTATTAAAGTACTTTGTGGTAGCTTTTGCTGTATCACAGCTTTCTGCTTTTGCACAGTTACCTAGACCAGTCTTGATTTTGATAGCTCCTGGCTATAGCTCTGACTAGGAAAAGCTGCTCACAACCCAAGTGTTGTGAGCATGTGAACAGCCCCTTCTGTGTTTTCTTCTGATACTTTACCTTATTGTTTTTTATGTAAGATGTGAGTTTAATGATGTCATGCCTTTGCTTGAGATGCCCCTCGGCATTTTGCCCACATGGAGTTGGGTGGTTCCCCCAAAGCCTTTGGGGACCTGGGCTCTGCCCTTGTGGAACCCCACTCTAGCACTCCAGCCCATTACAGTTTCTGGGCAATGCCTTGCTTCACTTCTGTTGAACACCCAAGCGAGCATCAAACCTACCACAGGGTAGCTTCTGAGAAGAGGTCCTGTACCCCAATCAATGTGAAGCACTTCCTCCCTTTCTTAGTGCTGACTGTATTAGACAGCTTTTCCATCACTAGGCAAGATACCCAACTCCCAGCACTTAAAAGGAGCTTTCTTTGGCTCATAGTCTAGTCACTGGTTGACTGCTCCATGGCACAAGTGCAATGGTAGG
>NW_004524595.1:5329042-5330595 GCF_000260255.1 Octodon degus | reverse complement strand
TCCCCAGCCCCCACACAGTTGTGTGATGCTTCCTAATTATTATTTCCTTGCCCTTGTCTACCTGTCAAGTGGAGTTAGCACACCCCCCTCCAGGTCAGCTGTCAAGTGTTTCCACAAAGCACCATGTGTTAAGAGGCCAGTAGCCCTTGACACACATAGCACTTGGAGTTAGTTTTTCCTCTACTGCCCTTCCTAGGGTGATTGGGTTAGTGGCTGTCTCCTGACTGATCTGAAGGATCCCTAGAGAGAGAAGATAAACCAGCTTATGCTACTGGGCTTCCACAAGCCAGGCTTGGTCTGGCCAACTTGTTCCCACCTGTCCTCACCCATCTGATCATCATCCACAAGCTCTCCCCGCTTTTCACCCAGGGACCCTCCAGCAGTAGTCTGTTCTCAGCTATGCTTCCTTCCCTATTCTCTGTGCACCATCTAATGAACCCGGGGCACCCCAGAGCCTGGGTACAAGTCCAGGCCAGGTGAAGAAGCAGACCACCTCTCATAGCATGTTTTCCTCTGGAAACATACTTGGCTTTTTCTGTTCTAGCTACTTTGGGGTCTCCTGAGCCATTTGCCCCTCAGAGCCTCCACCATCTGGCTGTGTCCCTTTATCCCATTTCTCCAAGTGGCTCTGCCATCCCAGTCCCACCTCCTGCCCCCAAGGTTACTGCCATCCCCAGCCCCTCCTCATGTCTGAAGCACAGAGAATGCCTGCTGTGTCCCTTGCCCCAGTCTGCAACTAGACCAGACACCCACCCTCAGCACAGCATGCTCTTGGGAGAAGCCTCCTGCCTCATATATGTGTCTCCCACATAGAGATATCCTGACTGGCTCACAGTGGTCCACCACCTTGTTGCCCATCCCACCAGAGCTGGGTTCTTTTAGTTGCTCTGATGGGGTTTGTGGTTCAAGTTTAGGAATTCTGGGTTGGGGTAAACATTTGTTTGGTTCAGTAATAAAGGTGACCAAGGCTTATGAGAAAGCAGCTAGGAGAGGGAGGCCCTGAAAGAGGCACATCCTTGAAAGGGCAGAAGTGCCCTTGGTTTGCAGTCAGTGGCAAGTAAAAGCAGCTTCAATTGGGGGAGACACTGGAAATTCTTAAACACACAAAAAAATACCTACTGCATTTTTTAAGGAGTCCTACATCTCAGAGGAAAAAGGGGATGCTGGCTGCCCTTCCAAAGTCTTTAATTTCAAGGCCCAGGGAGATGGCTCAGTGGAATAAGCGCTTCCTCTGGCAAGCGCAAGGGCCTGAGTTCAATCCCCGATTCCGCAAAAAAAATAGACAACCTACAGAATAGAAAAAACTTTGTTAGCTATTCCTCAGAGGACTAATATCTAGAACATACAACGTCTTTAATTTCAGTAGTTTAATAATTTCCTTGAAAATAGGGGAGGAGGCTAATTTGTTCTAAAACCCAGCCCTTTCTAGAAATCTTCCAGAAGGTGGCATGGTGAGAGAAAAACTTCCTTGGAAAAAAAGGGAAATGTTTTCACTTTATTGCCATTTCTGCCAACAGTATAAAATATTTGCATAGCTTTATAGTTAAATAACT